>NW_022196893.1:27592592-27728613 GCF_008632895.1 Mastomys coucha
TAAATCTTTGTGAGTTCCAGGGCAGCCTGGTCTAAATAGTGAATTCCAGGGCAGCCACCAGTACTCCACATAAAGAGACACTGTCCCAAAGACACGAGAGACAAGTAAAGGTAATGGTACCAGCTTTCTTCCTAAGGAAGCTAGGACACCCCTGTTCCTACTGCTACTTAGAGATCTGCATGGATCTCTGTAGCTCTGTAGGGTGGGTTGTTAGCAGCAGGCCAGGGAGATGTGGCCAGCCTCACACCTAGTCACAAGGAGGAGGTGGGTGAGGGGAGTTCAGGCTATCCTCGCAGTAACTATTCACATGAAGAATGTATGCATCTGACCCTGACCTTCCTGCCTGTCCACCAAAACCTTAAGGTGTCAGGAGCAGATGATGGAAAGAAAGAGCAAAGCTCAGTGGCTGGGAGATTTCTCCCCAAAGGTTCTTAAAGAAACCCAAGTGTCAAGAGGATGCCCTATTCTCTGGTTGCTACAATGTGTCCTACTGCAACAGGGCAGGTGTTAGATACACTGTGTACAATCTACTGTGATTCTGAGGACTGGAGAAATGTATTTCAGATCACATGATATCATTAAAGACAAACAACCTACAGACAGGATCTTGCTGTATAGCCCAGGCTGGCCCACTTTCTCTTGTCTCAGTCTCCCACGGTGCTGGATGACAGTCATGTACCACCAGGCCCAGCTACATCTGTGGGTTTTTTTGTTTGTTTGTTTGTTTTTAAAGATTTTATTTATTTTATGTGTATGAGTACACTGTTGCTGTCTTCAGACAGCACCAGAAGAGGGCATCAGATCCCATTACAGATGGTTGTAAGCCACCATGTGGTTGCTGGAATTTGAACTCAGGACCTCTGGAAGAGCAGTTGGTGCTCTTAACCACTGAGCCATCTCTCCAGCCCCAACATCTGTGTTCTGGAAGATACTAGAATCATGGCGCGTGGACAAGGCTTCCCCCAGCCACTCGTAACAGCGCGAGGAGCCTTTTAGTACCGCTTCCTGGGGAATCACACGAGACTCGTAAGTACTTTAATTCACATTTTAATGTTTGAAAACTATGTTAACACTGCATTTATAGAACATAACTTTCTTACATTTTTTTTTATTTATACCACACCCCGAAGGAAAAAAAAATACCCAACTTTTATGTGATGGACAGTGAACAGGTAAGTTTTCTTACTTGTGGTTCACTTTGGATGCCCACCTGAAATCATTTACAAGGTTTTTACATTAGTAAAATAGTGGTGTGCTACATGTACTGAGTCAGATGGGGATCTAAAACACACTGGACTCTAGAGACTGCACTGCGTACCGATGAGAAAGATTCAAGTGGGGGAGGAGGGGGAAACAGACAAGACAGTCTATGTTGGCATCAACGCTAAAAGGCAGACATGCAAGACCTTCAAAAGCTTAAAAATAACAGATGTTCTCCTTCAAACCTGTGCTCATATTAATGTTCAGCTCTCCCCCAATGATCCCAAAGTTTGGGAAACGGCAATTCCATTTTGGAAAAAAAACAAAACAAAACAAACCAACCCCTCCCTAAGCTTGTGTTTTCACAAATTCTGTGCAATAGCATCAACGTTAACTGTGAAAGAACATAATGCGGAGAAACTTGTCATTCTGGGCATTTCTGTTCCTACAAGACAATGACTTGTTTTCCTAAGTCACTCTTATCTGTGGCATCTAGACAACAGATCGTAATTCCAGCGTAAGAAATCAGAGCAGGCTTTTCCCAGACATTTCTTTTTTTTTTTTTTCAAACAATTACAGTTTTAGGCTCCAGATTTACATTGACAGAATTATGGGAAAGAAGGTAAAATTCTACTTCCCAAACAAAACCACTAACATCTCTGAGAACATGTATTTCTTATATGCAGAATACTAGTGACCTCTATTTCTGTGTGGATCAACACCTGCAAAAATATACAGCCTCCTATGTATTTACAACATATTTACATACAAAGGAAGGATTCCTAAAGTGAGCCTCAGCTGCATAGATTCCTCAAGCCCGTGTACAGATAGGCCCAGGGCTTTGTGGTTCTTCCTTGGTGAAGGATGCCCTAAGACACCTGCATCCACTGGAAATTGGTGTTGTTCTCCACCAACCCACCCCTTCAGACTTAGCATTACTTTCAGCCATTACCCACAACCCCACTCTGAAGCTCCAAGTCTTTTAGTATTACCAGCAATTCACTGCATTTTAGAGGACTACGTTCTGTCACAGAAGCGTTCTCAGACCAGCCATCCTGCTAGAGAAACATTGTAACATTGCAAACTAAGAGTGCCTGGATGCTCACTCCAACAGGCAGAACCATGCTCAAAGCCTCACCTGTTCTATGAATGGAGGCTCTGCTCTCAAGTATAAACCACACAGACGATTACACCACCCCCTCTGTCCTAGTCCAACTAATGATGCCACCTTACGCTGTGCTCCTGAGACAGACCAGTCTGTTCCCCTTACAGCTTCTTGCAGTTCCCTCAGCAGTGCAGACCTGTGACTAGAACGCCCCATGTATTAATATTTTCTATTTTGCAGGGTCGGGACGGGACTTCACCCTACCATGGACATGGTCTCCTGAAAACTCAGCAGTGCTCTTTGGGCTGCATTTACAAAAGGCATTTTTAAAGATTTACCTACATTTTCTGAAAGCCTCAGTTGGAGTCTTCACAGCTGTAAGAAAATAGACTAGTGCCTTGGGCTGGGTTCTCTAAAGTGCAGGCACCCCAAGTTCTGCTCACACCCCTGCACTGCATTCGCAGCAGGACAGAACACAGGCAGGGGCAGCTCAGGATGCTCTCCCTTTCCTGCATCTGCAGACACTGGCTGGAATCTTTTTCTATCCTTCCTGGCTCTCATTCCTCACCCCGGGAACCAATCACCTTCTGAGGTTGGGCTGACTGGTTCCCAAGCTTGATGTCACCAGTCTCACCTGGAGGCTAGACCTGAGACTTGCAGGGGACAGCTGGATTTATCCACTGAGTCTGGTTGGGCTGACAATGTGCAGGTGAGTAAGTCTACAGATGAGGTTCATTCTGCTGGTTTGGTGGCTCACAATTTGAGAAGCAGCAGCTTGGGGGCTTGAGATCTTGGCATAACTCATGGCATAACTGTTACAGTTAGGCGTCCCACCCACAGACCGTAGTCCTCTGCAACCCACCCTGACACCCTTATGTTTCTCACCACGGTCCATAAATATACAAGAAGGATGGAGAGCTTTCTTACTTTTCATCTGATCACCAAGCACTGAAGCCACGGCTACCAGCACGGGAGACATGGAGAGTGTGGTGTGCTGTCCCCAAAACTGGTACCTGGAAGAGCTATGAAGTTAGTGGCAGGCAAAGAGGAGAACCTTAAGAAAGAACCCCTCTTCTTTGACCACCATCCTACACTCAGGGTTTTGAACTCAGCCCCTCTAATCTTGGGGAAGACTGTGCTTCAGGCCACTGTGGTTGAGCCCTGACCCCACTGCCCAGCAGGCAACCTGTGGCAGGGATGAACAGTTGGGATTCCACAACAGGCAGTGGGGTATTCCTAGTGACTCCGACATGATCCACCTCCAGCCAATCTGGGGACTTGGCCATGTCAGCCTAACATTCTTTCCCAGCTACTCTGGGGGCCTAACTGCCACATAGAACCCAATGAAGAAAACTCCATTCTGGGTTACAAAGCTTTGGAATATGTTCTCCCTGTGAGCAGCCCTAGCCATGGCCTAAAAGAGTAGGATTTCCTCCTGCACGTGCTCTGCAAACCCTATTTCTAACAAGCAGCGCTAATCTAGGAGTCCACAGTATTCTGTGTTGTAAGAACCAGAGAACAGTTCTAAACCCAAAGTCTGAAACTGGCCCCGATCAACAGTGTGGAGAGCCTGTGTGCTGAAGGCAAACAGTTTCCCTCGGGGAAGGCCTGCGTACTACGCTTGAGTCTGCTAACTTAGCAGAAAAATACCTGCTGCATTTGACTGTGCTGTAGAATGCTATCCACCATCTTTGACACAGGTGGGTTTGGCTGCCAGTTCATTATTCTGAGCAAGAACAGGCCACTGTACAGCGGAGACCACAGAAACTATGGAATTCTTGGTGGTACCTGACAAATGACAGTGAGATCCATTATATTCAAACAAACTCAGGTACACATATAAAAGAGGTTTAAAAAAAAACATGTATCACAGAGATTAACAACGATGTGCTCCCTGCAAATAAATACACTGTAAATAATACATTAGTTTTACCAACACAAAATCCAGAGGTCCAAAAAAAAAAAAAAAATCACATCACATCCCAGAGTTAGTGCATTTTTGGATTCACCTTGCAAATGTAAAATTGAACTGTTACAGAATTAAGGGGGAAACTGTTAGAGAATAAGAGGGGAGTGCAGCTTGCAAACTGAATTGATGTTTTTTTTGTTTTGTTTTGTTTTGTTTTTGTTTTTTAAGACAGTGCAGAGCTACAAGGCTTGGCCGAATCTTCTATCATTTCCCGTGACATGGAAAGCATTTGGGCAAAGGGCAGAGACGGCTGTGGGTTTTACCCTATTTCCTGTCTAGGCCCTGTGGTCAGCTGCCTGAATTTGAGGTGGACAGAACCCTGAAGCAGTATGAGAAAGTAATGACACAATACAGAAAACGGATTTTCCTTCTTCCCCAGGAGCAGAGTGGCAGGCGCTCTGACGCCTCCCCGTCTGCAGGACTTCAGTGTGGTAAGGAACATCTCTGTGTGACTCTCATGAGATTCCTGAAGACATCTGGGGATTTCAGACAGGAGGAATAGTGTCTATAGCTAAGTGTCTGGGCCTCCTCTGTTAGCTTCTACTCACCCCCAGGTAAGAAATCTGTGCTCAGTTTGTGTTTGTTATCTGAGAATTTCAACCACAATACAACTGGCTGCAATACAGGTCGTTTGCAGAGAGCCGTCACTGTGCATCCACCACACCTACTGTAGCTATGGGCAGCCACAGGTGTCCCCATCAGAGGGACATGATGAGAGGCATCCCTAGCTGCCATGTCTGAAGCTCTTGCAATTTTCAGTCTCCTTGAAGTTTCCCTCTGCTCCCCTTAGGAGGGGCTGGGAGAGAGTAGAGGAAACTCGGCCCTCTTGCCTGGAGCACACTCAACAGGCATAATGGAGTAAAAGGAAAAAACACAGACGGGGAGGGGCCTCTAGTCGTTCCCAGCTGGGGCAAGAGGGGCCACACAGTGACTTCAGCGATCCTCCACTAATCCTTTCTCGGGAGAGACTTACTTTCAGGACTGGATGGAGAGTTAATGGAGACTAGAAATGAGGCTTATTTAAGGTACAAAAATCTCCTATTTGTAGTAACCTAGATTTACAGATATAAAACAAGTTTTCAAAGACTCCATTAAAGTAAAGTGCCCAGTATAAAACAGGCTGACCTATCCCCAGGCCATCCTTCGGTTCACATTCCTCTCTGTTGCAAAAAGCTGGTGGACATGACACAATGCTGCCAGGCTTATAAACTAACAAATCATTTCCCCCTTCGACAATTCGGGTGTGGGCTGAAGGTGGTCTGGTTAAGGAAGTCGTCCTTAGGCATTTGGGCAGTCTCACTTGTCATCATGGGAACCAAGGGACCCCAGGCAGGTGACTCAGCCTAGAGTAACTGTGATGCCAGATGCCAAGGGGGAAACAAAACTTCATTCCTGAGATCTCCCGGATGTGTATTTTAATATATATACAGAGGCGCTGTGCCCAAGCCTCCCCAGCTACAGACACTCCCAGGGAATCGCTCCATGAGGGAGCAGGATGGAGTACCAGCAGGCCTAGGACAGTCCACCTCGGGTGATCAGAGCTGCCTCAAGTATTGGGCATGCTCAGATGCAGCCACGGCACGCAACCTGTCTCTCAAAAGGATTATCCCCGTGTGCTATGTTAACCAAAATAGGCAAATTATTTATGAAACCTCTTTTTTTTTTTCTGAAACCTTATTTTTTTTCTGTAAAGCAAAATAAATATATACAATTTAAGATTCTTTTCTCTTCTAAAAAGATACAGACAGCGTGAGCAGAGCATCAGTAGGAAAACGATTTCAGGAACTGGGTATCTAACAAGTGAAGACAATGGTTGATCATGTTTCCAAAGTTCTGAGAGAGAAGCCACAACAGTGAGGAGAGGGCAGGAGAACTGTGGGAAGGGCTGGACAAGATGGCGGCACGAAATCTGGAGAAGCGGAAATCCACGGTCCCAAGAGGACGCAGGTCCTTCTGAAGAAGTGAGTCTCTGTGTGGCAACCCGAGAGGAACCCTGTGCCTTTCTGTTTCTGTAAACTTGCAAAAGAAGTGGCGGAGGGCTGCTGATGGGGACTGGACGGGTGTGAGGAGATGTCGGGCTGCTGTTGCTGGTTTCAGTGGCCTTCGTCATTGCCGGAGGAGCAAGCCCAGTCGTAGATGACCAGGGGGATGCTGATCAAGGAGAACAACACTCCCAGGCCCAAGAAAAGGGCCGCCTGCAGCAAAGAGACGTGGGTTATTTCCAGCACGGACCGGTCTCCTCCTTACCTTTCTTCCTCACCTTCCTATCTGCACAGGGATGGAGGATCTGGAAACTTGTGGCTTTAAGGATGACTCCCTTGGGGAACAAGGGCTCTACCAATGTTGATGATCCCTCTCCCAAGGGCACATCGAACCATCCATCCTGCTTGCTCCTCTGCTCTGGGTCCAGAGACTAAGGCGACACATGTGTCATGTGACTGCAGCGTCTGCACTATATGGGAGGCAGCTAGGAAGCTTTCTCCTCAGTCAAGCAAAATAGTTCTTCAGACCAGACCGAGCCGGTTTATCCCCATTCCCTCACTGTCCAAGCAGTGCGCCTTCAAGATGCCCTTGAACTTCAGCAGATCTACAAACAATCCCAATATCTGCTTGTCTCAAAGCATTTCTGTCAAATTATAAAAAACAAAAACAAAAACAAAAACGAACCGCCTGTGTCCTGGGTTGTGTTAGGGAGCCATATGGTGAGAAATCACTTCCTATCTGGCTAAAGACAAGGCATTGTTCTCCAGAGACACAGGAGTGCAACATCCTTTCTCTAGTCAGAGCAACACTAGAAAAGCTACTGGGAGGGATGGGAAGGGTTCTGCTCTGAAGCTTTGGGTCTCCCAAGGGGAGGCTGTTAACTTGCAAGTTTAGATGGGAAACTAATCAGAAAAACTGAGAGTGGTCTGGCAAGAGACATACCCAAATTCTTTGAGTTCCTTTATCTCCATCCTGGTTTGTGATTTTTAAATAAAGAGATGAAGGAAGAATGAAAATGAGCATATTAGCAGACGTAACACCTGTAAATGAAGAAAACATCTGTTTAGGGTCCTTATTGGAAAGTGTGAACCACAAAGAGCTTCTGGACACTGTAAATGGATCGTAAAACCATACCTACGACTCCAAAAATGTCCTTCATGGAGGGGATAAAGATCACCAACAAGTTGATAATCACCAGGAGTATGATGGTCACGAAAACATGGCGGCACAGGTGGAACTTCGTCTTCTTGGCCAGCTCGAATAACGATGATCGAACCTGCAGCAAAAGCAGAGCTTCCAGACGGTGGGCTGACCTCCACCCTCAGGAGAAGCCCGTTTATTAGTGCATGGAATTCCTCAAGCATTATCTTAGGTATGGGGCCTTGACACCAAGCGTTAAGAGCCTCATGTAGGACATACTAAGTTTCCCTTTGGGTAATTTCCACTGGAGCGGTCTCTATGGTAAGGTAGGGCTGAGTGTTCTTGTAAAAGTAGAGCAGTGGAAGGTCAGAACGCAGATCCAGTCCCTAGAAGCCACACTGACTCAAGGATCCCACCTGCTGTCTAAGAGCGTAGAGGCTTGGGCTGAGCCGAGGCTCAATGACCAGAGAAGCTACCCATGGCAGGCTTTCTCTGAACAGGATCATGAAGTCAGAGAGAACTCCCAAAGCCCCTACTACCTACTACCTGAAGGCCCTTCACTTACTGTGAAAAACAGCACAGGCACTGTGAGGATGACGGCCACGATGACAGCCAACCGCACGGTCAGGATGAGGATGTCATCTCTGCTCTGGTACTTGTGAAGGAGGTCTGACTGCACCTTTTCTGAAATGAGGGGGAGTCAGCAGGGTTTTAAAGGAGACCCTCAAACTGCTCAATGACTGTTCACTTAAATGAGCAAGACTTTAGAAGAGCCAGGAAGGTGTGCTGGCTGATTTTGTGTCAACTTGACACAAACTAGAGTCTTCAGAGAGGAGGGAGCCTCAGGTGAGGAAATGCCTCCGTGAGATCCAGCTGTAAGGCATTTTCTCAATTAGCGATCAGTGGGGGCGGGCAGGTGGTGCCATAAGAAAGCAGGCTGAGTAAGCCATGGGAAGGGTAAGCAGCGCCCTCCATGGCCTCTGCATCAGCTCCTGCCTCCAGGTTCCTGCCCTGTGTGAGGTCCTGTCCTGACTTCCTTTGGTGATGAACAGCAATGTGGAAGTGTAAGCTGAATAAACAAACCCTTTCCTCCCCAACCTGCTTCTGGCCAGTGTTTCGTCACAGCAATAGAAACCCTAAGACAGAAGGCAAGGTTTTGAAGGGTTTGAACAATCTGTAAATTCAAAGAAATGTTCCTAGGAGCCGCATGCTATCAGCTAAATGGGATCTGAAGTCCCCAATAGAAGAAGCTGTCTAGAGCAGGAGGCCTCATCTGTGTTATTGAACACGTACGGGGGAACATGAAGCCCTTCTTATCTGCCTTTCCACACTGGAAGCTCATACCAAATAATGTCAGACTCCCTGCGGGAACCATGGGCCACAAAGTCCTCTCTCCTCCCACCCTGCTTCTCCTTCTAACTCAACTCCCTGTGGTCAAGCAGCAGGCAAGCTAGCCCAGCTGCCATCAGAAGAGAACTCTTCAGGGTTGTGTCTATTTCTCCCACAGATACATTAGTATCTGAACGAACGAACTTCCATTTTCCGCAACTCACAACTATACAATGTGTCATTTCAAAGGCTGTGGATACCACAGTGGAATCCAGAAGGGCGTGAAGACACTCACTCTGAAAGAGTGGTTAGTCATCCCTCATGACGCTCCCCCAGAGCTTCTCACTGCCACAGTCTCAAGGCTGTGGGCAAGAAATTCAGATTGTAACCGCTCCCCAGCCCCCATCATGGTGCCATTAGCTTCTGAAAAAGGACTGGAGGTTATAATAATATTAAAAAAATCTCATTAGATCGAATTTTCTTTACTCAAAGTGCATTAGCCGCCTATAAATAGCTGGGATTCCCCCTCTAACGATATAAATGGACCCTCGTTCTGTTAGCGCTGAAAAAATGGACTCTTAACTTGAACACGGTCACTCAGGCCGTAGACACTAGCTCTCTTTTCTACCCTCCCCAACCAACCTGTGATACAGGAAACCCCAGAATGGCATTTTTATAAAACCCACAAAGGTGGTGCTTACCAACTCACTTAGCAGTGCTGTCATGACGCGTATGAAATCAATAACTTACCTCCAGGCTAAATTAACCTGTAAGTCTGCTTAAATTTTCGATTATTTTATGGTGAGGGGTGAGTCCTAAAGACGCACTTAATAGCAAGGATAGTAGAGCCTATGTAAATAGTTCTCAAGACCGCAGGGGCATGGGTAAGAAGCCCCGGCAGGAAAGGCCAGCCCCCATCCTGACAGGGTCAGAGGCACAAGTGGAAAGCGCTTTCTCTCTCAATTTTAGCTTCTTCCCTATGTCATCACTTCCCTTTCATTCGGGGCACCAAGTCCCAGCGAACAATTAGGAGCTTTATTTTTAATTAATGTTGATTGTCATGAGTGTGGGCTCCGTGCTCTTTCTCACTTTCGGCATGTCTTTCTCGCTCTCTCGTTTCTATTAATGGAATCTGACCCAGTTTGCAGTGTCAAGTAGGAAAGCCTTCTCTGATGTTTTAAATTTTCCTAAGATGGTGTGTTTCTAAAATGCAATCTCTCTGAAAAAGAACAAAGCTCCAGAGGAAGAAAAGAATTTATATCATTTTTCTGTAATTATTCTACTATGTAGATTGAATGAAATGGAAGGAACCATTATCGTTTGCTATAAGGAAAAACAAAACAAAACAAAATAAAACAGAAAACATGGATCTTCTGTTTACTCTTTGGCTTCAATGTAAAGTTACTTCAGTATTGGGTTTTCCCTGTTGCTTTTAAATAGAGATAGGTATGACCAGTGGAAGTAACTCACCATAAAATGTCAAGTACCCAAAGATGGCCGTCAAGAAGTACATGACAAACATGGCAAAGAAGGAGATGTTGGAAACCATCTGCATTTTTTTCTGTGACCGGCTGAAAACAAAGACAAGGGAATTTTTAAAAATTGTATTTCTGATTTAAAGCGTCAGGGTCACCCCGAGCCAGAGACTAGCTCCACTCAGGCTATTGCATCCCCTGACCAGCTGACGCCCTGCAGTGATGTGGCTTAGAGTCACTCTTTAATAACAAATGGGTGCTGGGAAGCGGAGTCCAGGATCGCTCCTGAGTGGTCTTCCAGGTGCTTTTAAGAGCGGATCATGTGCTCATCTGGAGGGTGGACAGCTTTAAAAAGATATTTGTGGTTGCTTTGGTTTCCCATGGTGACCACATACAGGAAAATCCGAATGTTCTTCCCCCAGTCCGAGAGGTGAGTTAGATCAACCCCAGGTCGGCTGACTGGGTTCTGGTTTGGCTTAGCCTCAGGTCCACCTGGGCTGTCTCCAAGCATTCAAGAGTTCTCAGCTAAAATGGGGGGAGGGCTCCAGCTCCCAGGTCAGGCTTACGCTGACGTTGGGAATGACCCTTCAAGCTGAGCTACCGAACAAAGAATGTACAGCCTGTCGCTTTACACCAGACAGAGCGCCCAGGTAGGCCGTCAGATAACAAAGGCGTCATGGGGAGTCTAGAGAAACAGGAACATGGGAAAGGACCTAGTAAAAGGGAGTCACAAACTAAATACTGACTACTTACTAATACACACACACACACACACACGCGCACACACACACGCACACACACACACACTCACATATTTTAAGATCCTATCTTAAAAACCACAAATTCACTTTCAAAACAACCATAAGTCACACACACACACACACACACACACACTGAATAAAAGGGTATACTTATTAACTTCTCTAAGTTAGGACCAAATGGGAAGAATAAGGTGCGTGGACATAGATATCGGTACTTCAAAATATAAATTTAGCCGTGTATCCATTAACTAGGAGACTGAAAAAAAAATGCTCAAGAAGAAACCCTGCCAAATGCTAAGGGGCATCTCACAATGGGAATGGCAGCCACTGTGTGCTTCTTCAGAGCTTAAGACATCGTGGGTGCGTCTTTATGTAGAGTGAGTCTGAAGACCATGGGCTATAAAAGCCCATGTGAGAATTTATAACCAGACCTTTAACTGTCTCTGAGACAACATAAAGGCGAAGTCCGTAGGAAGGCAGGGTGGTAGTGTACTCCTAGAGAAGCTGAAATGGGGAAGTGGGTGGATTGTGAGTCCGAGGTTAACCTGGGCTACCTAGTAAGAGCCTATCTTAAAAACAACCATAAGTAACAAAACTCAACGCAGACACTCTTAAAGAACACAGTATTTGAAGAAGAAAACAAACAAACAAAACTGAAACAAAACCAAAACAAACTAAAATGCCCACATCTGGGCAGTGGGTGCAGAGATGGCTCAGTGGCTGAGGGCACCTCTAGACTGCAGATTCATCCTGGGCAGTGGGTGCAGAGATGGCTCAGTGGCTGAGAGCGCCTCTAGACTGCAGATCCCTAGAAACGATGTGTCTAACAGAGTGCACCTGTAACCCCAGTGCTTGGGGATGGGAGGGGTGGAGGGGGGTTCCCTGGGCTGGCTGGCTATGTCTTGAGGGGATAAGGTAGGGAGGGTGGCTGAACCTGAATGCACCCAAACATGGTTCACACATGTGCATGCATGCAGAGACACACACAGACACACACACACACACACACAAGTAATTCATTAAGGCCACACAACTTGTTACTTTCTTAATTTACAGCCTAAGATTCTGCCCATCCCAGAGCTTCCTTAATATAGGGCTTGTGTTTCTTTTCGTACGAAACCTGCCCATCGGTAGAAGGGGATGATAATGAACTAGGTATAAAAGCACAGTGAGTCTTACTCTTTGAGCTCGCTGTAGATTGGCAGGACGGACGGGTGGCAGACAAACGCAAACGCAATGGTTGGTAAAGCATACACCGTCTACATGAAGGAAAAAGAACACGCTCAGGAGAGATACTTTTACCAAAAAAGCCCACGCAGCTGTCTTAGGTCTGACTTGTTACCAGCCTGCTCTGCAGAATGCTGGGATTAGCTGATAAGTAAGAGGATTTGGGTCTGTAGATATGAGCGGAGCCACAGGGATCCATCCTCCATCCTTCTGATGGAGGGACTTAGACCTGGCTCCCACAGTGACTGTCAAAGAGCACACAGACACTATGTTGCTGCTGGACCAGTCAGGTATGTGGGTCCCCAATGCCAGCTGAGAGCACAGGACAGGGCACTGCTACTCTCTGACATCCTTAAAGAAATGACGTGGCTTGTTTAATGCACACATGGAAGGTGGCATCTAAGCAGGGCGGTGGTGGCACACGCCTTTAATCCCAGCACGTGGGAGGCAGAGGCAGGCGGATTTCTGAGTTCAAGACCAGCCTGGTCTACAGAGTTCCAGGACAGCCAGGGCTACACAGAGAAACCCTGTCTCAAACCCCATCCCTCCCCCCCCCAAAAAAAAATTAGTAGAGAAGTAGAGAGTTCCATAGCTCTTTACTTTGGCTATATTTTTAGAGTAAAGAAAGAAATCTATTAATTTTCTTGGAGATGTTTTTTTAAACACCCAAACTCAGCTTCTAATACCAAAGAAAGCCAACTGAAACTAAACAAACAAACAAACAAACAAAAAACAAAACTAAAATAAAATAAAACCTGAGAGACAGTAAGGAGAACATATCTTGTGATATGTTCTGATATGTGACAGAACTGTCCCAAACACCTTCCAACAGGAACCTGTGAAAGGAAAATGGGACCCTTCACTTTCACACAGCCATCGGAAGGCCCTCTGGGGGTTCCAATCCAAGCCTGACTGACTACAGAAGTGGCTACTGTCTTCTAGGCTGCCAACCAAATCACAATAGTACGAAGGTTTCTAAGTGCCTGATGCGGTGTTCCCTTCACCACGTCCCCACAGCAGCAGTGGGCTGCGGGGGAGATGAATCAAACACCACTTGGCATGCCACACAGGAGGGGAGGTGTGGAGACAATCGGAGATAGTGTTAGGAGAATGCAAGGGTTGCCGGGCAGTGGTGCACGCCTTTAATCCCAGCACATGGGAGGCAGAGGCAGGGGGATTTCTGAGTTTGAGGCCGGCCTAGTCTACAGAGTGAGTTCCAGGACAGCCAGGGCTACACAGAGAAACTCTGTCTCAAAGAAAGAAAGAAAAAAAAAAGAATGCAAAGGTAAAGGGTGTGACTGGGCGTGTGTGTGTGTGTGTGTGTGTGCGCGTGCGCGCGCACGCGCGCGCGCACCGGAGTTGTGTATTTCTCAAAGGTGTATGAGTGAGCAGCACACAGAGGAATACGGTGCTGTCTTCTTTTAAAGAGGAATGCACCCCAAACAGGTGATCACAACACGCACAGGAGACATTATTGCCCTTAACCAAAATGCTCACCTTTGAGTTGAAGGTGACATACTTTGGTGTGCACGCGTCGGTCACATTAGCACTGACTGTTGAGTTCTGTTCCGCGCTCATGCAGGGAGTCTGAAATTTCTTGTAGATGACCTGGTATTTGAGAGACATGGGAGAATCAACGGAGACTGTATTAAAGCCAAGACACAAACAACTGCCCCAGGGCCTGTGACAAGGTCAAAACTGCAGCGAAGGGCTTTCCTCGGGAACTTACCACTATCAGGAAAAAAACCATGCAGCTCAAGGAAAACCCACTAGTGTAGCCAAGATACCCTTTAAAGAAAAATACAAATAGCAATTACTTTCGTGACTTGACTTCTTGTAGGCGTTACTTCAGACACAGTTTGGGACGACAATATGCCCACAAGTCCATGTGAAAGCGAGATACTAGCACTTGGTAGTGCTAACGACTCAGCAAAATCATAATGGTAACGATACGAGGGCTTCAGTTACAAGCATCACATCTGGCATTTTGGTTCCAGGAATACCTGGCCTATTTCCAGGACACAGATCTTAGAATCTAGGGAAGACGGACCTCTGGCTTTGGCCCTCAGCCTCCATGTTGGTGCACCCTAATACCAAACCGACTTACTCCCTGGTCTTCCCCACAGCTCATTCTTGTGAGGAGTCCTGAATGGTATGATAAGCCCCTCTCTCAACGAGAGGCCAAGTGGACGTGCACTTCTGGGAATAAACAGATCAGTGGTTCTCAACCTTCCTAATGCTGCGACCCTTTAACACCATTCCTCATAGTGTGGTGACCCCCCCCCCCAACCTTAACATTCTTTTTGTCCCTACTTCATAACTGTAATTTTGCTATGGTTATAAATCATATTGTAAATATATGATCTGCAGGATGTCTGATATGCTACTCCTGTGAAAGGGTCATGTGACCCCCTAAGGGCGTCGTGACTTATGGGTGGAGAAATGCTGAAATAGGGCATTTGGGGGCCTTATGCCTCTTGGGATGCCCAGGAAAGGTGTCACCTCAAATTCCATAATGGCACATGGCCTCCCAGGAATTGCATTATTCTCATCCCGGGGAAGGACTGCTCTTTACCATAACCAGAGGGACAGACGCCTACAGAAACCCAGAGAGCAGAGACATAAGTAGTTAAGAAAAAACTACTTATAAACTTCATAGACACTGTGCAACTGACTGACACATCTCAGCTAACCCAAGATAAAAACAAACAAACAAACACCCCCAAAACTCATAGCTACATTTGGAAGAATGTGAATACACAGTTTGCCTTAAGTTAGTCCAGATTTTTAAAATGCAACATGGAGCCTTCAAACAGATGGAATCCTGCCTTCATTATTCCTGAAGCCCCAGGCATACTTGTCTCCAAATATAAGCACAAGACCAAATGGATGACTTGGGGATCGTCAGTCATTTTTTTTTTAACTATAAAACTTTCCCTTTGCCTAGTGAAGTCACTAACCCTGGCTATACTCTAAACTGAAGACTGATTCATGACAGTTCTGTTTTGTCTTGATTATGAGATTTGAAATCTCTCAGTATAAATGATCAGAATATTTAAAACCACAAGCCAGCCGAAACCAGAAGATCCTGAATTTAAGACTTAGGGAGACCCTGTTCCTGAATTCACAGGAAGTAGAGATGTAACTCAGTAGTAGACTATTTGGGTAGCATGCATATGGTCTTGAATTTGATCCCCAATACCACAAAACAAAAAACAGAACACAGCACAACACAACACAGTAGGAGAATTCCATTGTCTGGACGTTTCTTCCAGAAGACTGTAAGTTGTGCTACTGAAAATACGAAGTGTTTACTTTGGTTCCAGAACCCCTTCCTCCCAGCTCCACTTCAGAGCCTGCACTGTGTGTTTGTTGTAATTTCATGGTAACACGGACCCTCATTAACCCTTCCAGTTTACGTTTTATTTCATCTACCGTAATGAAAGCAAGCAAAGCTGTCCACTTCCTGTTTCTGACTGGTCGGGACTGGACAGCCTGTGACAAAGGCAGGATCTTTCTTTGCTCACCTAGGTTCTTCAAGAGGCACAGCGGGAGAATTATGCCAAAGGTGACCATCACCACCAACACGCGACCATCTATGTACCAGGCCCTGGAAGGCAGGTAAGGGTTAGGTTAGTCTTCAATTGGAGAATGATATTGCTCAACCCCACCATGACTTTCCTTCTTGCCTCATCGCCATGTGACTGATGGGAGGGGCTCCTCTAGCTCCACTGGCAAAATGTAGCATTCCTATGAATTATTTATGAATCATGGCTTCAAGGCCAACTGCGCATGGGGCATTCTTGTCAGGTTACAACTTGTCCTATCAATCATTTAAAGAGAAATTTCTTTCTGCTTTGTTTGTATTATTTTGGCAAGAAAGGAGTCACCACAGGTAGGCATCCCTCCCTCCTCCATCCTTTGAATATAACCTTGAATAGAACAAGGGGGAACCAAGGCTTCCATGGTTTCCCTTGAAGGGAAATGGAGACAAGGCTTGACAAGGACCCTTAAACAAGAAGGCAAAACATAATGTTGTGCCAAATGCCTGGGGGCAGTGCTCCCCAGGGTGAGCTACATTTTTAATGATGTAAGTTCACCATTAAACTCTCCCAAAATGCCAGGGACGTTCTCTAAGAAAGAAGGTGAGCTTTTCTCTTCTTTGCATGTTGTACTTCTATGTTCAAACATTCCATCCCTGCTCTTCTTCACAGCACAAAGATATGCGGGTTCGGGCTCTCTGCCAGTTTCAAGGTGATAGATGAATCCAGAGATATATGGCTTCCTACGCCTTCCATTTATTTATATTTCCTCCCCACCCCCAACCCCAGAAGGAAAATAACAAACTTAGGAAAATTTTATTTCTAAACTTTCATAAAACAAAACTTGGTCATCCTTCATTTAAGCCTGTGGTTCCCAACCTTCCTAATGCTGTGACTCTCATGTTGTGCTGACCCCCAACTATAAAATCATTTCGTTGCTACTTCATAACTGTATTTTGCTACTGTGATGAATCATAATGCAATTATCTGATATGAGAACTCTGAGAACCAATGAGAACCAGTTAAGTTTAGCCATACACTGAAAAAACGAGAAAAGAAAAAGGTCAGAAGCTTACGAAAAGGCATCATCCCCCACTCCCATTAGGGATTTTATGGCTGAAGGAAGTTCGTTTTTTACGATGAAGAGGTAACTCAGCATTGCTAGAGGAGAACAAGAACAAGTTTAGAAAGGCAATAATACCACGGCTCTTTTTACAAGCAGGCGGCTGCTCCCAGGCCCACTTCCAGTGAGCACAGGTGACATTAGCTCTCACTGCCGTCTGACCCTGCCTCTGCTCTACTGTCCACATAGCACATAAGCAGTGAGGACACTCACTGCTCGGATTGCATTAAATGGAGTGTGCACGCCCAGCCCCAGCACTAGAGAAGCCAGTGATACCCGCACAGAACCGAGCCCCGCAAGGGAAACATGCTCTTCTTACCTCCGGTGTTCTGCAGAGAAGTGGCTCCGAAGATCACCAGCTTCCCCGTAGTGCCGAAGACTTGCTCTCCCAGCTTCTCATACACCATGCAGCCTGTTTGCAAGGTGAGTTTGAGGGGACACGAGATGACAGGGTTCTGAGAGTCAAGACACCTGACATGTCTTTCCACGTTACTCTGTGCCTGTCTCAATCGCACACCTTGGCACTGGAGGGGTTAAGCCACTGACATTTTGAACCTTGACTCTAAATGTCACATGCTACCACTATTTCTTCTTTGTCAAGCAGGCTTTAGGAATAATACAAATAAAGATTAGGTCGTACTGAGGGGTTGGGGAGATCACACTGTAGCTAATCTTATTCACGGATCTGGTATATAGTATTAAAGACTCCATCCAAGACCAAAAAATAAATAAATAAATAAATAAAAATAAAATTCTTTTGTATTAAGGTCCTGAATGCACCAGTGAGGCTAACAGAATCGTCTTCTGCTAGAAGTGGGAAGCCCGCCAACCCACTCACACTTGAACCCCGCCTTCTTTCACCACAGGAGGGTAATAATTCCTTTATAGGGAAGGTTCTTGCCGGATGACTCCGCAGACAGTAGTGACAGGCCAAAGGGCCGAGAAAAAGTCACAGTGGAGAGCCTGCCCTCAAATAGGAAAGCTGCAGCATTTTACCTCCTCCAGGGCTTAGGAAATGTCAACAGGAAAGGTTGGCAAGAGTGAAGAGCTGGAGGCCGGGAGAGATTCGGCAAGCCTCTCCCGTTCCCAGAACAGCCACTGATGAGCTCTCACGGCTGCTGTGCGCCCGTACAAGACAGGGCCCACAAACACTGCTGCTGGACAGTGGAGGACCCACGATGGACCATGCTTCCATGAGGGACTACTGGCCATGGATGGGTGTTGGGGGACAGGGTCATTTTCTTGAGTGGTGTAGCCACTGACAGCCCTTGCTCCAGGAAACAATCTGCCACTGTGCATGAAACTAATTAAACTCAGTGGGCCACATATATAAAGAAAAGTAAAAGGGGGAGGGCCTAGTGAGGAGGGTTCCCATGGGAAGGGGAGGGGCAGAGAGAGGAAAAATGGGGATACAGCTACTAAAATTCATTATATCAATGCATGAAATGGTCAAACACTTCTACAATGTGACAGAAGTATCTTCATGATATCCCTTTAATCCCTCGTTTTAAAAGTAACAGCAAACTTAGAATACCTACTAGTCACTACATAAGAAATTATTTTCATCGCGTGTAAATATAGTTCAATGACAAGTAACTGACCAAAGAAAAGTGGCAGACAAATCTGCCTGAAGAGAATCTTGGCTGTAGCAAAATTCTCAAGTGGCCAACCAGCTCATTTAAATAAATAGTACATTTCTAAACCGACTCACCAAAAATAAAAAAATAAAATGTTTGTTTCCCGAGGGCAGTTCATAATTTCAGAAGGTTCACAAGAAGCAACTTGGGTCATGCTGTAACTAAACCTCCGCTTAGCCTCATGTGAGACTGGTGTTTAAACTAGATAATGACTAGACCCTGAATTTATTACAAGAAGTTCCAGTCTGTACACCGCAGCTGGCCAACGCGGCTATAGCTAACATGAAAGTCAAACTATTCCAAACGTAATCCAGTGTCCTAGGAATAGAAAATAAACACTTCAGGTGTTCACACTGCCCAGAGAACTTGACGTCCATGGGAGCATGCTCACTCCCACAATGCCTTGGGAGTAACATTTTCTCATTGGAATACTCACAAAGAGAATAAAAGGCCTGTTTACTTAAGACCTTGGAGCCTACGGTATAAAAACATAGGATCTTTGTTCAAGGTTTACAAAAGCCTAAGGAAGCAGTGGTGCCTTTAAACTAAGGTCATCTCAAACGAGAAAAACAGGTGCGGGTGCACTTGAGCGCTCCCTGTAAATGGCACAGCATACACTGTCCTGTGCGAGCAATGCTGCCTTCAACGCCACCACGCATCGCAGCTTACCAGTTTCTTTGGAACAGATCAATAGTAGGTTTATTGAATATATAGACAGCAGTGTCACCGAAGTCAGGAGAATCCTAGAGCAGAGAAAAGAAATCCAACTGTATTATAGAGAGCACATTTGGGAAGGGCAAAGGTCTCCTGGTTAGCTCCCAAAGGTAGCTGCCTGCTTAATGAATGCTTCTACCGGATGGAATGCTCCTTGGCATCTAAGTGAGTGTCCCAGTCACCACCTGGGATGTAACTGAACACCCAAGCTACTACGTGGGGACTTTTAGGTGGGACCGGCTGTAAGAGTAGGTTATGAAAAAAGCCTTTGTAACCGCCGGCATGAATACTGTCGGGTTACATCCTGGTGAGAAAGTGGTTTTGCAGGCAGGGTGGCAGAGCAAGACATCGGTGGCCTCAAGCGAGTGACCACGCGACATTCACAGAGCTGCTCGGTTTCCATACCTCTGGTTCCTCACACAGCCTCAAGGTACACCAGATGATGGGACTTAGCACTCTAAACCTGTTCCTCAATCCGAGCATTACGTCATTAATTTAATTTTTTTCTCTGCACCTGGTTCCTCTTAGATGTGGGGACTTTCCACAACCGAGCACAGCATAAGAACAAATTCATGTTTTTGTTTTAATACACCTGGCTCTTTAACAGACCTTTCTCAAGAAAGGACAGTTAAAATGTCGTGCATACACAGATTATTTCTACAATGCTTGGGTAAAGCATAATAATTGAAAAACAAAATGCTTGTTAATTAAATAGAGAAACTAGAGAAAACTCCAGCCCACAAACAGAACCTCTTACTCCTCCATACCAGGAACAATGCCCAGCATAAATTGGTCCCACTTTAGCCTTAGCATAATTAAAAGCAGTTATCTTTCTGTGAGTGTTATTCAGAGGCACTTGGCACCTCGGGCAGCACACCTGTGGGCCTACAGCTCTGGGGCCCGGAGGCCGCCTCTTCTGGCCTCTCCCACACTGGTCTTCCCCCACACTGGGCAGAACGGCTGCTCTCCTTGATTTTACAGCACTGATTTCCCCGCAAACTGTGCTACCTTGGAGAGATGAATAGGGAGTTCGTGGCCGCCAGAACAGATGGACCCCAGAAATGGATCCGGAAACAAGAAGGCTGAGCTCCGTGGAGGTAAAGCAAACACCAGGAGAAAGAACGGTAAAACTGGACACAAGGAAAAGCCAAGCAATTCTGCGGACCCAGGGAAACTGAGGCCGTTCGTGATACTGAGAAAGCGCATTCAGACTTATGCTTATTTGGTGAAGGTATCCGAGTAAGGAGGCCGATGAAGATGCTAAGTCCTTAGTGGCCCATTCCGACTGAGGGGCAGGAGGATACTAAGAGCAAGTATTTTATTAACCAGCCCAATAGTCTGTAATGGAATAGGATTTGACTTGTGTCTAAAAGAAAAAAAAAATGCATTGAAGAAACAAGCTTTGAGTTTCATTCAACACCAAGGGCAACTTCTACAAGCCCGTGAAAAAATGCCCCAAGGCACGGGGTAACCTGGACTCCTCCAGAGGCATTCCACCCACAGACCCAAGAATGATGAAGGAACATGGCAGCCTTGTAAGATGAAGGTGCACCTAGCAAGAATGGCTGACCATTGCCATCCACAAAATAGCTTAATGCACACAAGCTAAGAGCACAGCTGCGGTACTCTCTCATTTACTAAAGAGCTCCTGGGACCACACGGCTCTTACACGCGGCTTCCTTCCCCCGTCTGGGGCTCCACCTCTCTGTACATGGTACTCGGTGGTCTCTAGCCAATGGCAGAGGTGACAATGCTCCTGATGTACCTCAAGAAACACTGATTGAGGAAGATTTTAATGAAGTGTCCTCATCTTTCCCACCCTTCCACTCAGCGGAATGAAGTATTCCCACGATAATGAAAATGACTCAGCTGTCCCATCTTCGGTGACAACACAGCACCCTACACTCAACACCATGGAGTGTCCAGAGTCTTGGCCTCAAACCGTCCAGTCTCTGAAGACTTGTTTTCATCCTTCCCCCAAGCACACCCCTTCTTCTTTCTCCACCCTCCTCCTCTAGAACAGTCTTACCACAAACCCGTCAGCCACCTGAGGGCTGAGATTTCAAAATCGAGCCACCACATCCAGCCAGAGCTTGTCTAGAACTGGAAACCAATATAAAACAAAACCTGGGTCCACAGAGATTAAGAGCAATGGTTGCTCTCTAAAGAGGACCAGGATACACTCCCAAGAGAACACAGCAGCGCATAACCAGTTGTAGCTCCAGTCTCGGGGGATCTGAGGCTCTCTTCTGACCCTCCACAGAGCACTGTACACACATGGTACACAGGCAAACAAAGCACCAATACACATAACCTACTAAAAATACCTACCTTTTTCTCTCAGGTCACTAAAAACAAATGGTAGATGTGTAAGCTCCAAGACTATACGCTACACCAATATCTAGCACAAAATTTAGCACGATGCACCTTCCTGCTAAGATTTTAGAAAGATGCCATGTTGTCTAATTGATTCTAACAAACCCAGAATGGTTTAAGAAACTCAAGTGAGAGATGCTTTAGGAACCAAAGACCAGGACCACGACACCTAGAAGGGCGAGCCCCGAGGAACAAGGCAGAGAGTGAAGTGTGTGTGATTTCTTATCAGAACACTTGGGTCTCAAGCTAACAATGACCCTCTCTGTCCAAACCGTTGAACACATGGCTTCCTGCAAAGACACAAACCACCCAGAGATCACTGCAGCTTCCGCACAGCTAATCATTACACTAGGGGAAAGCTGGTTGCTGAAGGAGGCACTTATATGTGGTAATTGGGTTGTCAAGGTCTGTGGGAGGGGTGACAAGAGGATGTGCTTAGAACTCTGAAGACACAGTGTGTCCACAACACTTCAGAAGATGTGGGGTAGGGAACAAGATGTGAAGGCACAAGCCTGTGATCCTGGCACTTGAGAGCTGGTAGCAGGAGGACCAGGAGTTTAAGGCCAGTCTCAGCTACTTAGCATGTTCAAGGCTAGCCTGGACTACATGAGAGCCTATCTCAAAACAAAAATAACTTGGCCCCCAAGCAAATAGAGAACCTCTTTCCCCCAAGATGTGGCACAGGGATATCCTAGGAGATTTTGTTTCTCTGGGCAAGAAGTCTGTTAGGAAACAGAATTCTCAACTCCTGGCTCAGAGCACAATCTCAAAGACTCTGCCTCACATCTCTCTCTGCAGAAAGGAGATCTCTTTGCTCTGTGCCAACATGGACACCCACATCTGCAATACCTATCAGGGGACGCACTAGGTGGCTCGTTCCAGTTCTACAAGTTCTGTGTGTTGGAAATGAGGTAGAGCTGAAGTTGCTACAAGGACTTCTGCATTTGGGTTTTCATTTGACGTCTGGGCCCTCCTCAATTCCGTCCCACTGCCTGGCTCTCTGGCTTAAGCTCCTCCCACCCTTCCTTAAGCTCCTCCCACCCTTCCATCTGTTGATCTTGGGAGTATCCAGGTTGTTTGCACAGCAGCCCACCTGGAGGGCTGTGTCCCAGGACAAACACAAAGACAGTCGTCACCTTTTGTCTAGATGGCACAAAGCACCGACGGGGTTTTTAATTTTCTGAGTTGGACACTTTTAAAAAAAATACAACCTATTTTGAGATTAATTTTTCTGGCAGTCATAACAACTTCATTTTTTTGTTTTGTTTTGTTTTATTGAGATTAAGCTAAGTTTACCCGGCTCTATCTTGTTTATCAAAGTGTAAAACTCCACATGTGCATAAGCTACATTTGATCTCTCAAGTGCAGGAAAGCCTCTTGAGTTATTAATCCTTCCTGCTCTGGACTGTTCACCTCCTCAGCTCCCCGTCTGTCCTCTGTGTGCCTTCTTTCCTCCAAACCTCTGGTAGGGACCGTTTAGAGTCCAACCACCTGAAACGGCCACCCATTAGCCAACTAGGCAAGCCCAAACTTGTGAGCTGGACAGGGCGGTCACCTGCTGTTTTGTGACTCCAGTCAACTCAGCAGGGGGCAACACCTGTGACTCCACTTTCTCCTTGCAAGCCTGTCCAAAGGCAACAGTCTGCCTGTCTCCCTTCTGTGGCTGAGATCCCCTCTCCATCCAGCAGCCAGAAACCTCCTCCTGTCTTACTGCTTTACTATGTGTCTTCATCCCTAGACCACGGCAGCCGATGGTTTCACTCACTTATTCAAGTTCAACACTGCCACACAAATTAGCTAGGAGTCAATGAACTCACAGGTAGGGTCTTGTCTGAAAGTTCTGTGAGGCTACACCAATATCTTGGTAAAAATCAAGACACACCTATCTACCTAAGACAGTCCTGTGACCAGGTGGGTCGCACTTACCTCAAGGGTTGTGCTAGTCTTGTGACTGCGAAGGACCCGGATGGAGCTTTGTCCTACAGCAACTGTATGTAAATGAGCTATGTATCCATTTACTCTAGGAGGCAGCTTGAGCCCTTCAGAAGCACAAAAACAATCTCCCCATATTCCGTCCTTGGGGATACACCTGCCCTCCACAATCTTCCAAATGATTGTGTCCGTGCGTGCATACGTGTGTGCTCCTGCTTGTGTGCACATGTGAGGCCAGGACAGTCACAGGTGTCAGTCCTCAGAAGCGCTCACCTTGGCTTTTGAAATAGGGTTTTTCAGTGATGTGGAGCTTGCCATGTAGGAGAGGCTGGCTGGTCTTCGAGCCTCAATGATCTGCCACCTCAGCAGAGCTGGGATTACAAGCATGAACAACACTTTTTCAAAACACAAGACCAGTCGGGCAGTGGTGGTCCCAGCACTTGGGAGGCAGAGGCAGGTGGATTTTTGAGTTCGAAGCCAGCATGGTCTTTATAGAGTGAGTTCTAGGACAGCCAGGGCTACACAGAGAAACCCTGTTACGAAAAAACAAAACCAAACAAAACCAAAAACAAACAAAAAACCCACAAGACCAAAACAAACAAACAAAAATTGGTCCTGGGAGTTGAACTTGGATTCTCAGCCTGTGTGGCAAATGCTTTACCAACTAAGCCATGTGCCTAGACACTTTAAAATTTGTTTTAAAAGATTTATTGCTATTATTACTATGTTTAATTATGTATCTATCTGTACGTAGGTATGTGCACATGGGCACTGGTAGTGCAGAGCCCAGAAGGGTCAGATATCCTGGAGCTGGAGTTACAGACAGACAATTGTGACCTATCTGATATGGATGCTGGAGTCCAACCAGGGCTCTCTGGGAGAGCAGACCGTGCTCTTAACCCCTAAGCCATCTCTCCAGCCTATGTTATCGTTTTGAATCTTACTGACAGCCCTATTATTCTTTAGACTTCAATAGTGTGTAAAGATTGTATAGACAGGAGTTGGGGACAGGGTCGGGTGGGTAACCTGCTTACCTGAGGATTGGAGTTCAGAATTCCAGAACCAACATGAATGCTAGGTGGAGGTGACAGTCCAGCTGTACCTTAGTGCTCGGGGGCAGAGACAGGATTTGGAAAGTAACCTGGCTCGGCAGACTATCTGAACCGGGTGAGCCCTCAATTCAAATGAGAGACCCTACTTTAATATATAACTCGTAGAGTGATTGAGGTAGACACCCAATGTCTACACCTCTGTCATCTACATACATGCACACACGTGTATGTGCATCCCTGACACACATACAAACATGAACACATTTTTAAAAAATTGTATAAGTAACATATTAAACATGACTGTTAAAGTTTAGGTGAATAAAACAGAAAGATGTAACAACCAAAGGAACTAAAATATTTAAGGCAATTAAAGTATTCTTTATTGATTAAAATATTCTACATCACACTCGTGGTGATGATGCCACACACATAACTGGGTAGATGTGCTCTTTAAATTGGGGGACTTTATTTTAAGATACTTCTGAGCCACCATCACAAATAAGTATGTCATGACACCTTAAGCGAGGTGACAGAGGACTGGAAAGGTCTAATTATATGCCCAAGTGCCTGCTCCACTCCCACCTCAGCAGCTGAGCCCTTGAAGAGAGGGAGATAAAACAGCAGCCCCTGCTGTGAATCCAAAAGGAGCTCAGGTGGGGCTATATGGGGCTGCTACACAGCCAATAGCACTGCTTGCACTCGCTCGCTCCTTCCTCTGGGGATATCTGGGGCTGCCACATAGCCAAACGCTAGGCTTGCTCACACCTTCCTCCAGGACCAGTCTCTCTCTGAAGTCTGCTCTGCAGACTCAGCCGTGAGATGAGAATTCTGTTCCGAGGGTCTGGAGTGGGACCTCAGGCACTGATGCTGGTGGTCTGTGGGCCACACCTGCAACAGTGGGCTGTGAGGCCAAGCTCTAGGCCTAGAGGCATCCATGTCTCAGTTGTCCCTGATTCTCACACTACCCATCTATAAACCTGATGTGCTGTCTGTGTAAATTCTTTATTTAAGATTTATTTATTATTATATGTAAGTACACTGTAGCTGTCTTCAGACACACCAGAAGAGGGCATCAGATCTCATTACGGATGGTTATGAGCCACCATGTGGTTGCTGGGATTTGAACTCAGGACCTTCGGAAAAGCAGTCAGTGCGTTTAACCGCTGAGCCATCTCTCCAGCCCCAGCTGTCTGTGTAATTAATAATAATTAACAAAGCGCTTTATTGCTTATTAGCAAAAACAAACTCTGGAATAGCCATCCTGAGCACTGTTCATATTTCACTCAGCGTTAGCATCCCTGTCCCCATTCACAGATCACTGAGGCCTAGAGAGGCTATGTATCATGCCCAACGTGGCAGAGCTAATGGGTCAGAGAACTAGGATCCGGTGGTAGGCAATTACATGTAGAATTTACACAATGGACCAAGGAAAGCCACAGTTTTAATAGGCTGCCTTGGGAGCAAGCGAGGGCCAGGGATACATACAGTCGCTTGTTTCCTTGTGGACAAGTCTAAATCTTGAACCATCCCCCACGGTTAGTTGGCTATTTTTGTCTATAAAGCAAAATACTTCTCACTGATGTGTGGTTCTTCTAACATATTACCCCACAAAGAGTTTAAAAGAGACATGAAGACAAACACAGAAACTCTGCAGGAGGCCTGAGCTTGGAGGAGGAAGTTGTACCAGTTACAAGTTGCTCCTTACATCCGCTTCCTGTCTCCCGCCCCGTCCTCACCCGCCCCCAGTAGGTCTGAGGGTTGTGGTTTCATGAGGGACGTATAATGTGTAAATGTTGAAACCGTCTTCCATCCGCCTCCACCCTTACAAGGACAACTGGCTTCTCTCAATTTAAACCTAGATAGCTACCCATTTAAATTATGTTCCGCCACCCGCTTCCAGCCTCCAAAGATGTAACTCTTAGTGAAAGAAAAACTCTTTGTAACAAGTGAAATGCTTGAGACGTGGGTTTGGATTCTAGAGCCCAGAGCCTGCTGGACGTGGTTCCTCTCTTACTCCCATTTCCACGGGAACTCTGCAAGCCCAGGGATGTGAAGCAGACAAGGAGTGCCCAATAGCTAACACCCAGGCCTTGCGTCACCCTAGAAAAGTCATTTAACCTCTGGGAGTCTCAATTTATTCATCTATAAAATGGAGATGACAAACAGGATCTTTGGAATTCCATAAAATCATGCAGTCCATGGCTGTCTTTTTCTTTTTTGAAAATCAGAGATCAGAGATAATGACTACAAAGCTCTTCTCTTGGGCACTGTGCACCGACCCTGACATGGATGTTGGGATGTTGATCTTTAACGCCATGCATCTAACACAAAGCAAAGCAAAACTAACTGGACTACTGGGTCAGACTTCCTTTCTATTAAGTCGGCTGGTGCTCTGGAAGATGAAACTTAAGTTAGCTTTGCAAGCTCCTATCTCTGAATCGTATTTAACCTGCGCTGCCGTGTGAATGCACACCGTTGTCTAGTGTGAGCCAGACTGAACAGAAAAGCATCCTACTCACTGTAGAGCTGAATGATGGGGTGAAGACCAAAGACCAAATGGCTGTGTCTTGTAAGTGAAGGAAAAAGACTGTAAGACAAAACAGAGGCCATGGTACTGCCCTCCGCATACACCCTGCACCACAGGCAACTAAGCGTATAAAACAGGGCAAATTCTTGTGCATCCGCATGGCGCACATAGGCATATACAAACACACACGCTCCCATTCTCTGAGACCGAAGGGACTGAATTCTGGGAACCTTTATCAGAGGCACTGTGGGTAAACCCAAGCTAAGCAACTAAGAGTTGAACCTCCGTAAACAAGGCTCAGCAGCAGTCTCTGGCCAGCCCTCTCTGTTTACCAAACAGACCCTCATTGTGAGCATTTCTCTATTTCTGAAAAGCCTCTAAATCCAATGAATTTCAATAGAGGTCAACAGCTCTAGCCCGGTCCTTTCTACATGAGTTCCCAAGGTTGGCAAGTTCCAACGTGTCACTTCTCCTTTCAAGCATTATTCCCGAACAAGGGCCTCTGAGGCCAATGGGTTTTGCTGCCAGCGAAAGCACATTTTTCTCTTCAGATCATTTCTAAGGAACCATCACCATAACTCCAAGAATTCTGAAAAACAAGTAACTGACTGACAAGAAGGGAGATGAGTATATGTCTGCCCGTGGACCTCCTAGGATCATCCGGAAGAGTGAGGTCTCCATTTTGATACTGCATGTTCTTCTTTCCTTAGGAGTGCCCAGAGCAGAGGTGTTAGCATTAATAAGAATTACTTTGATGTGTAGCATATACACCATCCTCTTTTTAAAGCAAAATTATCACCTTGTGTGTGTGTGGGGGGGGTCATTCCAGCACCTTGCCTCTTAAGAATACACTGGAAAAGATAATGATAGTTCAAGGACAGAAGGCTCGGGGGCTGGAGATGGCTCGGCTGTTAATAGCACGACTGCTCTTACTGGTTCAATTCCCAGCAACCACATGGTGGCTCACAACCATCTGTAATGGGATCTGATGCCCTCTTCTGGTGTGTCTGAAGACAGCTACAGTATATTCACGTACATAAAATAAATACTTTAAAAAAAAAAAGAAGAACCGAAGGCTCTTTGGAAAGGCACATTGCAACCTCCAACTCAGTGGAATTGTAGGAAGTATAGACATTAGAGCGTAAAAGCAGGGGACAAATGCCTTGGGAATGGGGAGATGGCTCAGCTGGTAACGTGCTTGCTGTGCCAGTCTCATCCCTGGCACCTGCATAAAACAAAACCATGCGTGGGGTGGCTTGTGAGCCGTCACAGCGCCGGGGATGTAGAGGCAAGCAGACGTCTGATGGCTCTCACTCACCCCTCAGCATGTCTGGTGAGTTCCAGGCCAGCAAGAGATCCTGTCTCAAAATTCTTGGCAGATGACACCTGAAGAGTGACGCTCAAGGTTGACCTTTGGCTTCCTAACACAACACACATGTGCACCTAAACATACATGTGCACTCACACACACACAAACATGTGTCTTACTAGAGAGGAATAGTTGGGGATAACATGGTCTTAAAATGACAGCATAATTCGGATCAAATTCCTATAACGTATTATAGGATGACAGGGTAAGTGTGGCGCAGTCTGTAACTCAATATCCTGGCCAGTGCACACAGAAGTGCACAGTAACTCAATATCCTGGCCAGTGCACACAGAAGTGCACAGTAACTCAATATCCTGGCCAGTGCACGCAGAAGTGCACAGTAACTCAATATCCTGGCCAGTGCACGCAGAGGTGCACAGTAACTCAGTATCCTGGCCAGTGCACACAGAGGTGCACAGTAACTCAGTATCCTGGCCAGTGCACGCAGAGGTGCACAGTAACTCAATATCCTGGCCAGTGCACGCAGAGGTGCACAGTAACTCAATATCCTGGCCAGTGCACACAGAGGTGCACAGTAACAGGTCGTCCCCACAGAGGTGCACAGGTCCTCCCGGCCAATAGTCACTGTTTCCCTGCAACAGTGTCACAAAGCAATGTCACGTACATATGATCTACCCAGGGAAAAGTGTTCCATACCAGTTCCTAAGTCCATTTGACTCTTCTAAGCAATACATTAACACACATGGAACTGCCACAGTTCTTCAGCCCATTTTCTGATTGTAGATTTGTCATTGTCTGACTTTACTATTTCTCGGTGTTTAGCTTGATTACAAATCATTGAAAGTTCAGTTGCTTCTTCGAAAGGGCTCTTTAGTAGTGCTTAAACTGAATTTGTGGGGAAGCCAAGCAAACCAGGGAAAGCTACAGTGATAGCTTTGAATGAGAAATGTCTCCTATAGCTTTCGGCATTTGAATCCTGTCCCCAGCCTGGTGGTGCCATTTGAGGAGGTTTAGGTGGGACAGCCTTGCTTGAGGAATATGTCTCTGAGGGCAGCTTTGAGAGGAAAAGCCTCTTCCTCTTCCCTCTTCCCTCTTTCGACTTTGTGCTCGTGGTGAAGAATGTGAACTCTCCTCACGCCTGCCACGCGGCTGAGCTTCCGCATCGTCGGGGCCTCTCAACACACCAACCTTAAGACCAAATAAAACCTCTCCCACCTCAGTCACGATGGCTTCTCCTTATCACAGCAACAGAGAAGCAATTCACGCCACTGCCGGATGCAGCAACAGCGTAGGTTTATTGTTCTGCCACGGCGCACTTCAGGCATGGAGTTCCGTCGCTGCTGCTCCAGATCTCCGCTCTGCGCAGTCTGACCCTGCAAAGCTGGTTCCCTTGTCTTGGTGGAGGAGCTTGTTCTTAAAGAGACCTCAGAACGGTCATTCAGGAGTGCTGATCATCAATTTCATCACCCGAAAGCTGAATTACGTTAGGAAGTGAACAGTAACTGACCAACATCCATTGTCAAGGCCACGTTTTCTCTAATACATTAACATGTCCAGTTCCCGCAGATGACAACAGTGAAGTCCCCTGTTCCGGATCACACACGTCTGGATGGAATCCTGGCACCCTAGATTGTAGCTCATGGTCATAGATAGTTACTGAGCCTCAGTTAAGTTTGTGGGGAAAGTTCCTGGGGTTGAATGGGACTAATGTGGTATGTATATTTATCTGTTACTGTGGTAATACGGACTTAGTGACTACTAACCTAGCACTCTAGCTACACAGGGAGGACTACAAAGTTCTTTCCCTGCCAGGAGCTACAGACAGTGACTGCACCGTCCCTCACCCATGCAGATAGATACACACACATACACGCACACTGCATACTCGATCGCCTCCCATAGTAGCCCCGGAGTCCTAGGGGCCGGTACCAATGACCGCACCTTCTCCTACATACCACTTTGAACAATGGGCTTTTTCATGCTTTCTCTATTTTGTTTCTACAGTCCCTACCCAAATTGAGACAGGAACTTTTCATCCAACATAGATAAACATCTGACACTATAATCAACTACATTAAATCTGAACTGTTGCTTTTGCAGACTGCAATGTTGTTTCAAAATTAACGCCTGCAAAGGATGGCTTACAAACTCACTGTCCACGATGAGCTGCCATCTCAGGGGTCTGCGCTCTTCTTTCATGGTTTTCCGTCTAAGGGCTGGGCTGGGGAGACGTGTCACAGAAGACAGGAATGCTGTGCAAAGCTGACAATCTAAATTCAGTCCTGGGAGCCCGAGCAAAAAGCTGGATGAAAAGGCACACATCCGAAATCCCAGCATTCTACAGTGAGAGCCCGGATTTCTCTGCGCAGTCCTGGTTGTCCTGGAGCTCTCTGTGTAGACCAAGCCGGTTTGAACTCCTGCCTCTGCCTCTTGAGTGCCTGGATTAAAGCATCCCTGTGCTACCACGACCAGCTCAGTAAATGTTTTTTTGTTTTTTGTTTTTAAGTTCAAAATGATTATAACTTTAAAGGTGATAATGTTAAAATGAGAGTAAATGTGTTAAGATGCCATGGAAAAGGATGAAGTTTATTGTCTAACCGGACTCCACCACAAGTATTTTATTTTTGTACTATGAAATTATATATTCTAAAGAAACTTAATTCCTATAAAACATATACTTTTAACAAAAATATTTAGAAAATGTAAAAAAATAAAATGGACATCATTGTTCCCCATCAGTACTGATTTGCTTCGTATTTAGGGGCTGTTTGTTGAGACATGGTCTTGCAATATATATAAGCCAAGCTGGCCTCCAATTTGAGATCCTTCTGCCTCGGCACATCTGAGTGCTGGGACGATGGGCACAGGCCACCAATACTGACGCTCTGCTCAATATTAAATTTTTGTATTGCACTTATTGACTTAGTTCATGTTGGGGGAGGTGCACACCCCACAGTGTGCACACGCGTGGAGGTCAGAGGACAACCGGGAGAAGGCTATGCTCTCTACACCTGCTGAGTCCTGGGGCCAAGCTCAGGTCAACAGGTTTGGGGGGCAAGGGCTTTTAACCTGCTGAGCTGCCTGGCCTGCCCTGCTCTCAGTTTTGCGAAGACAAAGATAGGAGATGCTTATAAAAAGACTAGAGGAGAAGATGAAATGGCTGCACATCTCTCCTGTGGGTATCCCTTCATCGGATCCCCACTCCTGGGAAAACTGGATTCTGTGATAGCTCAACCCGGCTTATTCCTCACAGAAAATAAATTTGTTAAAATAAACAAAACAAAACCAACCAACCAACCAACAACAACACAACCCTGCACTCGCAAAGTCCTCTCCAGCATACTTCCTGTTTCCTAAATGTAAGGCTAAGGACCCAAAATTCAGTAAAATACAAAAAGATAATGGTATTCTCCTGAGAGGGGAGAACACCTTTGAGTTTAACTGAATTAGATGTGGCCCATGGTAAAGGCAGCCATAATGCTAGGCCAAAAACTGAACCCGAAATGTATCCAAGAGAAAGAAAGCACACCAAGAATTTTCCAGACCCAGTGAAGAGCTCCGCACCCAGCCCCGGAGCGACAGGGAGGAGCCTGCCCAGTTGAGGCTCTAAGGAAGCGGGGGCAGCCCGGGAGGTCCTTCCCTGCTGGCCGGTGAGCTGGAGCAGGGCCCTGGAGCAGCTGATCCCTGAGGCTGCCAACTGCTGGCTGGCTCTGAGCAGCTGCAGGGGCAGCTGGCTTTTTGAACAAGTCAGTGCTTCCTTGTTCGGAAGCTACAAAGTTTCATGTTCTGTGAGGAACTTCTGAGTCTTTATACTCCCGTCCACGTGAGGGGGGAGGGGGGTGTTTGATGTGCCTTGTTTGCTCTTAGAGTGTATCCAATAAAACGATCCTTCACGGCTTCATCCGGAACCAGATCCCTTCAACACTGCGCACCGTTTACCCAGTCCCTACCTTCGTTCAGGGATTAAAAAGCAACTAACTACATCAATTATCCCTAAACCAGTATAATTAAGTCATTAATCTTTCTAGGAATGGTAGACTGGATATAAGGATTTGCTTCACCCACCTCGTGAAGTCCCCGACAGGACTTTGTTCTACTGTATTAATTTATTTACTATTACATTGCTAACACATAAAAACAGGTCCATTCTGGAGGGAGAAGAGGCAGAGCTGGAACCTGGAGAGAAAGACAAGATCAATGTAGTTCACACCAGAATGTCCGAGTGCTGTCAGTATTCCAAGAGGCCAGAGGAAATGGGACGGTGGGCTAAAAAGACACTGAGTATGTCTAATTTCCTGGAAGAAGATGCTAGATGCTCTCCCCCTCCCCATCATATATACCATAAATACAAGCACTCAGGAGGCTGAGGCAGGATGCTTGCAAGTTGGAGGCCAGTCTGGGCTATATAGTGAGTGAGACCCTTTCTTTAAACAGATAAACCCAGTCTCAAGGTAGGGAACACAGGCACGGGCTGTAATGGAAGCGGAACATTCAGAAACACAGGCCCCTATCCTTTACCCTCACTCGGTCTTACAAAGACTGCAGCCACGCCCTGCAGGAAGGACAACCTCAACAACCAAAGAAGCGTGTCCTACAGAACCCACACTGGTGGTTCCTGGGGCGGAGGACTTCTGCAAGTACCTCAGGGGAGACACTACCAACAGGCCCGATGCCGACTGCTGGGCTCCACTTGGTCTCGTTTTCCCCTTCTAGATCAGAGCCAAAACAGAAGCACTAGCTCACACTGTTTTAAGTGTGACATGAAAGGGTACACCCAGAACAGACAGAGGTCGACCGGGAGAACAGGGATCAGAAAGCAAACAGATGGCAGGGAAATCCATGAGATGGATGGCCCAGTCTGTCCAGCAAATGGATCCCATGGGGAAACTGGAGAGAAGTGGGGAAGCTACACAGATTAAAAAGAGACTTAAGGTCTAGCAGCCAACTGCATCCGGTGGACCATATTGGAAGAACCCAAGTGTTTCTATCTGTTCGTGATGGTGAGTGCCCGCAATCCCAGCACCAGAGGCAGAGGCAGGCAGATCTCTGTAAGGGCGAGGGCTACCTAGTAAGACACCATCTCAAAAATATAAAAACTTGGGAGGTGGCTTGTAGGAAAGAGAACAGCAGAGAGTGAGACTGAATGCTCTGCTTGATGTTTGTAACTCTTGTATCAAGTTTGAAGAAGAGGGCTTTATAAGTTACTCTTTGAGATGAATGCTTTTCCAAATTATCAGAGTCAATGAACCAAATTCTTACCTACACCTAATGTCTGTGCCACCCTCCAAGCAGAACCATTGTTCATTGAAACAGTTGGTAAATGTCTTCATGGATAGATCATCTTAATACACACACCATTTCTTAAATGAATGTAACCTGTTCTCTGTGGGCTGAGAATGAAGACAATCACTCAAGTTAAATAGCTTTGACCATAGCAGGAAATCTGTATGCAAAAATTGAGCCTACAATTCATTCCTCAGTGCAGCAGAACTGTCAACTCTCAGCTTAGCTCTGATGGAGGTAAAATCCTTTGGTGATGTGAGAGTCATTGAAGTACAGCCTTATTACAATGAACTCCAATGTCTAAAAATTGTTCTTATTTTGGGCTTGTACCACAGTAAGAGGCAAGATTTTAAACTCTACTAAATATTATGTTAGAGTGCTTGAATTTTAGAGCTATACAGAAATGTCTGTTTTGGGTTTTGTTGGGCCCTGACCCCCTCTCTAAGATGAGTTGCTCTGTTAGCTTGTCGCCTAGGGCATCAGCACACTGTGTTCGCCCTGAGTCATTTCCTACCTAGCTCGCGAAGACAAGGAGCTCACGAGCTCACAAAACAACGAACTTGTAAACAGGGTGCTTTTCCACTGTGCTTCTGGGTTTTTTTCCATTCTGTTCGGCCAGGATATATATTGGTGCTCAATTCCTAAGTAAAGCAGCATTCTCTTCTCACGAATGACCCCGTGTCTGTGTTTTCTTTCAAATCCTCAGGCCTTCACCCGTTTCTTAGTAACATTGACGGCGCGGGCCCATCAGATGGAGGTCCCACCAAGATAAGGAAAGAAAGGAGTCCCTGAAGGATCACCCCGGAAGGCTGGCTAGCAGGTAAGGAGAATGGGGTGTATTGAAGATGGGCACCACCAGCTCAAGTCTACTGCTTGTAGACTAACTGGTGGATTTATTAAAACAGCAAGGAACTGGCATAAAGATAAAAACAGCCAAAGAGTTTATGAAAACCTTGGAAAAGACCAGTCCTTGGTTTATCCACTTGGGAGAACTTAATATTCCCGATTGGAAACAGGTTAAAACTGATTCGCATCAAAAGGAGGTTCCCAAGACATTCCCTTTAGCAACATTTTCTTTGTGGAGGCTAGTGAAGGGGGTTTATTAAGTGAAAATACAAAAGTGAAAAAAAAACAGAGGGTCGAAATTACTCGAACTTTTGAAACAGCACAGGATGATTGTTCTAGGATGTATTTACAGGCATCTGAGGACTCTTCAGGCAAATCCACCTCCTCAGATGAGGAAAAGAGATTAGAGAAGGAAGTACAGGAATTGTCTAAGAAGGCTAAAGAGTCTAAGGTGAGGGGAAAAGAAAGACCTCCTAAGACTAATCCCTTGTACCCTGATTTAGGAAAATTAGATTCGGCTCCTTTGGAAAGTGTTTCGGGGGGGGGGAGTAGCATATCGTGGAATTGAGACTCAGAACCCCCAAGGACAGTTAGTAAGCGAGCATACTCCTCTTAATTTTAAAGACATAAAACAACCAGAGGAGGCAGTGATTACTTATGAGCCTCATGCTCCCTTCACTGGTGCTATTTTGGAATCTCTTGCAATTTTAAATTGTACTCCCTATGATTGGCAACAGTTATGCAGAGCAGTGATATCGGGAGGAGACTATCTTATATGGAGGGAACAGTGTACTCATATAGCCCAAAGAAATGCTGCTGGTGGTTGGGGGTGGGATATATTACGTGATATGGGAGCTGTAATTACTACCCAACCCGTCCCACGTATGCTCCACAAACTGGGATTTGCTCTGGGGAAAGGCCTAGGAAAATATTTGCAAGGAGATCCTCAACCCATATCTGATAAAGATCTTATTACCCAGGATAGCCAAAATAAAAGGAGATTAGGAAATTTATCATGAGGGTCACTGCTCAGTTGCCTCCTGCTTTAAAACCCATACCCATGTCTTGGAAAAGCGATGATCCAGTGTGGGTGGAGCAGTGGCCCCTCACTTCAGAAAAACTGGAGGCTGCCATTAGTTTTGATGAAGAACAAGCAAATATCACAGGAGTTTTTAGGCTCACAGATACCCTTTGTTTTTCTATAGTTAAAAATATCTCTCTGTTAGTATTTCTTCATTTCTCCCTCCATTTTTCTTTGTGGTCTGATAATGCAGGAGAGAGTCTTAAATGTTCTTCACAGATTTGTCATCTAAGAAGCAGGATTGAACACACTTTAAGGCACCACTGTGAACCTTCAGGATGGTGAGGACGAAGACAGTACGTTCCCAGTAAAAATAAAACCCAAACCAAATCGTGCAGAAAAGATCCAGGGTGAGGAGAACACGGGTCTTCACCACAGGAAGACCACAGCAAGCCGGTCATGGTTCTGAAGGCAAACTGTTGCTAATACAGAGTGCCACAGCAACACAAACTGACAATCAAACACACAGCAAGAGCGGAAACATCCTCAGACAGAATGTCTCAGGAACAACAGTAAGGAAGCAAGTCCGGAAAGACCAGGAGATGGAGTACAGAACACCAGAGATCGAGCAGGGAAGAGAATTCCCAGAAATAATGAAGACCCTCCCTAGCCAGGAGTCCCTCCATGGATCGGCTCCACCAACTGTCAAACAGGGAACTAGCAACAGAGCCTTCCCCTATGGCTGTCTCCATAGAGACCTTACACAGAGCAAGAGGTACAGGAGCTGTGTAGTCTGGGAGTAGATGCTTAACACTGTGTCCACACATAACTTGATACATTAAGGTCGATTTTACAAAAAACTAAACAAACCACAGAGGCAGTGAGACAGCTCACTGAGCAAAGGCGTTTGCCTCACAAAACCCGATGACCCGAGTCAGATCCTCAGACCATGTGAAGGTAGAGAAACAACGTCACAAGTGACCTGTGACTTCCACATTCACACACACACTAATAATAATTATTTTAATAAAATATATTTATATTATTTATATATTTAATTTATAATACAAGTTATGCTTATACTGTTGTATTTTAATTTTAAAAAAGAAAAAGAAAGCTGGGAGGTGGTGGCACATGCCTTTAATCCCAGCACTCAGGAGGCAGAGGCAGGTAGATCTCTGTGAGTTCAAGGCCAGCCTGGTACAGAAGGAATTCCAGGACAGCCAGAGCTACATTTCTTTCTTTTCTTTTCTTTTTTTTTAATCTTATCTCAAAAAATCAAAAGTGAGGCAGGAGGAGAAAGAAAGAAATGGAAATTGATGCAACACATTTCTGAATAAAGAGACAGCTAGTACTGTAACAGCATTGTAAAAAGTCACAGAGTTTTAGGGATGAGCAGGGCTCTGAGCGTTCCTAAAGAAGTTTCATGTCCAGAAAAGAAAACCCAATCTCAAAGCGGTCAAGTCAGCTGCCTAAGATAACACTGATGTTTCTAGAGGAGATGGGAGCTAACACACAGATGCCTCATTTAACAAACGCTGAGAGTCGGAAGTGTAACCACTCAACATGTCTGTAGACCTTCAGAGGTTCTGGTTTGTGCAGATGAAATACAAACAAGCAAACAAAAAACAAAACACAAAATATATTGCCCAATACACCATTTTACTTTTAAACCTGGTATACTGGTTCACTCTGTATTACATATATACATGAGGTGTGTGTGTGTGTGTGTGTGTGTGTGTGTGTGTGTGTGTGTATCGTTTGGCCAGTTTTGTCATTACCTCAAATAAAACAAAGCTCCCATTGAAAGGACCAGAGCATGAAGCAGGCCAATGAGGAGGCTAGAGGTGGGCGGGACCTCCCAGACACCTGAGTGTGAGTATGAAGCGTCAGGGCTTGTGAAGATTTTCCATAAAGTCCATTTTGACCAAGTATCAACTGAAAATATTTGTCATGCTCCATGCAACTGTCTGAGATGAACTTATGCAAACAGAAAGCTGGCAGTTTCCACTGACTCTGAGGAAAGGTGCAGCGAACTGCTCGTCTCCAAAACAAACAGTTCCGTGGTACATCTTGGATAGTTACAACCCAGTGGCAATTACTTTTGCACACAGTGCATGCTCCTAAGCAGCTCAACTACCGGAGCGATAAGAAGCTGGGTTAAATGTTTCATATTTTTGACCCCGTTGTTGAGACTTAAGAGTCCAGAAATAACAAATACAAAAAAGTTAAAGCTAATTTTGAATGTTTCAGTGTGTACAAAAGCATACACACTAATAAGCAAGATTTCCTTCTCTTAGGCACTAAGTCTGTTACTGGAGCCACTCAGGCAAACCTGAAAGCATGTACTGGTTACTTAACCAAATTAATAAATAAACGAATAAATAAAAACTGTCTAGAAACATCTCCTCCCTCCCCCGTGTGATAAAGGACATGCATGAAAGGCAGATATGACCGTTCCTAGGTGTGGCTGGTAAGGTTTTTATTGGAGATGTGAGTTCAGACTGAACTCAGCCATGAAAGAGGGGCAGAGGAGAGAGAAAGAGATGAAAGAGTGAGATGAGGAGGAGAGAGGAAGGAGAGAGAGAGAAAAAAGGAAAGATGAGAGAGGAGGAGGGAGGGAGAGAGATGAGAGAGAGGGCAAAAGGGAGGGAGGGAGAGAGGGGGAAGAGGGAGAGGAAGATAGAAAGAGGGAGGGAGAAATGAGAGTGAGAAATGGAGGGAGAGAGAGATGAAAGAGGGAGGGAAGAAGAGAGAAAGGAAGGGAGAGAGGTGGAGGGAATGAGAGAGGGAGGAAGAGAAGAAAGGAAGGTAGAAAGAGAGAGGGAGGAAGGGAGAGGGAGAGAAAGAACCTAGAGAAAGTACTATAAGAGGAGAAGTTAAAGTACAATATGGCAGGTAGGCTGATGTAGGAGTAAGAAGCTGGGGGAAGGGAAGTCCTGGGCTGGAGGTTTAGGTCAGAGCACAGAGAGGAGGAGCCCCAGGTAAACCAAGCAAATACCTAAGAGACACCAGTTAGCCATTTGTCCCCAGGTTTCTTTGGGAACTGACAGAGGGCATACCAAAACCCAGATGTAAAACAGAACCCATGGTCCTGTCAATACTCACAAAAAGAGCAGGATCCCAGTGTTGGCCAAGGCGAAGGCAAGGCCCAAGATCCCACTGCCCATGATGGCGTTGCTCAGGTTAAAAACAGACATCCCCAGAGAGGTTGTTCCTGGAATCTGGACAGTGGAGACAGACACGTCACTGAGCACGTGGTCTCAAAGCATTTCTTCAAGCCAAAGCCTTTCCAGTGTTACCAGAACCCACCGAGAAATGAAACTTTTTCTGCAGTCTAATTTTTTTTAGTGGGTTTTATGAGAAAATGTAGCCAGTGACACAGTAACATTTTCAGGGCTGAATGAAAGCCCTGGCCCCTGTGCATCTGAGAGGTACACTAGTTAACACATACACTGTTCTCTCTCTCTCTCTCTCTCTCTCTCTCTCTCTCTGTGCTCTCCCTCCCTCCCACCTCCCTCCAACCCCATCCACTCCTCCACTTCTCTTCAGAAAAGGGCCTCCCACAATGACTATCAACCAGCCATGCCATATAAAGTTGCATTGAGACAAGGCACCGCGGTGTAGACAGACAAGGTAGACCTGTGTGGCAAGTGGGAGAGCTGGCCCTGACCCTCGCTGGATACAACACTTAGGGAAATAGTCTCTGCACCTCCCCTGGGCACCAGGGCAGAGCTGGCCCTGGCTATGGGTGTAGGTGGTGAGCCAGTCCTGAGTGTGTGAGAATGTAGGAGCTGGCTCTGCCCCTTGCCAGCATTAGGTGGCCAGTTAGGAAAGGGCAGGAAATCAACCTCAGTGGTGTGGTGCAGGAGAGCTGGCTAGCCGAGCAGCTCAGATCCAAGGCTTTGACTTGGCTCACTCCAACATCTGCCCCATCAAGGAGCTACTAGAGTGTGCAAAAGAGCCAGTCCTACAGATCCAAAACTAAAAGATTTCCATGACACATGACCACACCCAGTGAGGATCCAGTACTGATAAGAGTAGGAGGTGCCAGAGGCCTTAAAGCAGACCAACCCTGCAATGAACATCTGCAAGCGAGGAAGTGTGGACAGAAGGCAACACTGTGGATACACTGTGACACACACACTGCAGCTTCCACAAGTTGTTCTTTCTCTTTTGGGGGGGGGCGGATTGCAAAGGCAGGCACAAGGAGATATTAGTGGAATTGGGGTGCATTCACAAAGAACCAGTAAAAAGTTAAGAAGGAAACACTAGACACCTTGTCTTTTAGAAAAGCTAGACAAGGCAACCCAGCAGGAAAGGACCCCAAAGGCAGGCAACAGAGTCAGAGACAGTCCTGCTCCCACTGTTAGCCCTGCAAGAAGACCATGTTGAGGGCCTAGGTCAGCCTCATGCCTGTTGTCCCACTTCCAGAGAGACACCCTGGTTCAGTCTCTTGTGAGCCTCTACGGACCCAGGTCAGTTGATTCTGGGGGTTTTCTTGTGGTGTCCTTGACCCCTCTGGCACCATCAACCCTTCTTCCCCTTCTTCCACAGGACTCCCTAAGTTCTGCTTGATATTGGCTGTGGTCTCTGCATCTGTTCCCATCAGTTGATGGATGGAGCCTCTCTGATGACGACTGAGCTAGATGCCCATTTATGACTCTAGCAGAATATCCTTAGGAATCATTTCACTGGCTTTTTAAATTGATTTTTTATCTATTATTTATTTTTTGCCATCCATGTTTGGTTCTATGCTGGGTCTCTGAGCCATCCAGTATCTGGCTATTGGCTGTGCTGGAGTAGGCTCCTTCTCATGGCATGGTCTCAAGCCTTAGTTAGCAGTCATTGTCTGGCTGTCCCCACAATTTCTTTACCCCTTCATATCAAGCTTGCAGGACAAATCGAAGGCTGAAGGTTTTGTGTCTGGGTTGGTGTCCCAAGCCCTCCACCTGATGTCTTGCCTGGTTACAGGAAATGGTGGGTTCACTTGATCATGGTGGATGGTCTTTTTGATGGGTTCACTTGATCATGGTGGATGGTTCTTGGATTTGGTTTGTGAGTATTTTATTGAGAATTTTTGCATCAACATTCAAAAGAGAAATTTGTCTGTAATTCTTTCTCTGTTGAGTCTATGTGGTTTAGGTATCAGGGTGACTGTGACCTCATAAATGAATTTGGCAGTGTTCCTTCTGTTCCTATTTTGTGGAATAATTTGATGAGTGTTGGTATTAACTCTCCTTTGAAAGTCTGGTAGAATTCTGTTCTAAAACCTTCTGGTCTCGGGCTTTTGTTGTTGTTCTTAGTTAGTTAGGAGACTTTTAAGGACTATTTCAATTTCCCTATGAGTTATAGGTCTATTTCAAGTTTCTTATCTGATCCTGATTTAACTTTGGTAAGTGGTATCTATGGAGAAAAATTGTCAATTTTTTTAGATTTTCCAGTTTTGTAGAGTACAGGTTTTTGAAGTGAGACCTAATAATTTTTTAGATTTCCTCAGTGCCTGTTATACCCCTTTTTTTCATTTCTGATTTTTTTTTGTTTTTTTATAATTTAGATACTCTCTACCTTCTAGCTAGTTTGGCTAAAGGTATGTCTATCTTGCTGATTTTATGAAAGAACCAACTTTTTCTTTCACTGATTCTTTGTATTGTTTTCTTTCTATTTTATTGATTTCAACCCTGAGTTTGATTATTTCCTGCTGACTACTCTTGGGAGTTTTAGAGCATCCCAGGTGAGCTCTTAAGTCACTAGTATGAGGTCTTACCAATTTCTTTTGGGGGCACATAGTGCTTTGAACTTTCCTCTTAGCACTGCTTTCATTATGTCCCACAGGTTTGGGTATGTTGTGCCTTCATTTTCACTGAATTCTAGGAGATCTTTAATTTCTTTCTTTCCTCCTTGACACGGTGGTCATTCCATAGGTTTCTTCAATCTCCATGAGTTTGTAGGCTTTGTGTTGTTTCTGTTGTTGTTGAAGTCCAGCTTTAATCCATAGTGGTCTAATAAAATACAGGGGGTTATTTGACTCTTCTTGTATCTGTTGAGACTTGCTTTGTGACTGGGTATATGGTCAATTTTGGAGGTTTCGTGAAGTGCTGAGAAGGAATATTCTTTTGTGTTTGGGTAAAATGTTCTATAGATGTCTGTCCGGTCCACTTGAGTCACGAGGTCTGTTAGCTCCATTATTTCCCTACTTTAGCTTAGTTTCTGTCTGCATGACCTGTCCATTGGTAAGAGTTGAAGCCTCTTACTATTAATGTTCCGAATTCGATGTATGATTTAAACTTTAGTAATGTTTCTTTAACAAATGTGGGTGTCCTTGCATCTGGGGCAGAAATGTTCAGAATTGAGACATCATCTTGGTGGATTTTTCCTTTGAGGAGTATGAAGTGTCCTTCCCCATGTCTTTTGATTAATTTTGGTTGGCAGTCTATTGTGTTAGACAGTAGAAGGGCTACACCGGCTGGCTTCTTGAACAGTCTTTCCTGCCCTTTCCTCTGAGATAACGTCTGTCTTGGATGCTGAGGTGTGTTTCTTGTATGCAAGCAGAATGGTGGCTCCTGTTTACCCATCCATTCTGTTAGTATGCATCTTTTAATTGTGCAGTTGAGTCCATTAACGTTCTGAGATTTTGTTTGTTTGTTTTTCAAGACAGGGTTTCTCTGCATAGCCCTAGCTGTCCTGGAACTCACTCTGTAGACCAGGCTGGCCTCAAACTCAGAAATCTTCCTGCCTCTGCCTCCCAAGTGCTGAGATTAAAGGCGTGCACCACCACCACCTGGCCGTTCTGAGATATTAATGACAAGTGATTGTTAATTCCTGTTATTTTGATGTTGGTGGTGGTGGTAGTGTGTGTGTGTTTGTGTGTTTATGTGTGTGTGTGTGTGTGTGTGTATTTGCTTCCTTTCTGGTTTTGCTGGTATATAAATAAAAACAATTTCCTGTGTTTTCTTGTGTGTAGTTAACCTCTTTGGGTTGGAGTTTTCCTTCTAGTATTTTCTGTAGTCTTTTAGAGACTGCAAGACATCTGTCCAGGCCCTTCTGGCTTTTAGAGTCCCTTGAGAAGTCAGCTATAATTCTAATTCGTCTGGTGTTTCATGGTCTTTTTCTCTTTTAATCTTTTTTGGTTCTATACATCCAGTGTTTTGATTATTATATGGCAGGGGACTTTCTTTTTTTTTTTTTTTTTTTTTTTTTTTTTTTTTTTTTTTTTTTTTTTTGGTCCAATCTGTTATGTAAGGTTTTTGTATGTTTATAGACATCTCTTTCTTTAGGTGAGGGAAATTTACTTCTATGATTTTGTTGAAAATATTTTCTGGACCTTTGAGCTGACAATCTTCTTCTTTTCCTATTATTCTTAGGTTTGGTCTTTTATAGTATTCCAGATTTCCTAGACATTTCATGTCAGGGACTCTCTAGATTTAACATTTTCTTTGACCGATAAATCCATTTCTTCTATCATATCTTCAATGCCTGAGAGTCTCTATTCCATCTCTGATACATTGTTGGTGAGGCTTGTGCCTGTAGTTCTTGTTCACTTACCTAGATTTTCCGTGTCCAGAATTCCCTCAGTGTGTGTTTTCTTTACTGCTTCCATTTCAATGTTCATGTCTTTAACAGTTTCCTTCACTGGCTCCCCATACCCCCCTTAGCATTCTATAAGTGATGTATTGATTTCCTCCAATTTTTTTGTTCGTGTTTTCCTTGATTTCTTTAAGGTTTTTTCCCCCATTTCTTTTTTAAGAACCCCTACTATTTTCATAAAGCTGCTTTTGAGGTTGTTTTCTTGTGATTGAGCTGCATAAAAATATTTGGTACAGGTCTTACTGTCCTAGGACAGCATGGTGTCATACTGCCCTGCCTGTGCTTGACTGTCTTCTTACAATGGCCATCTGAGTCTGGGATGATTATTGGCCTAGGTACTGATTTCTGAGTGGATGGGCGTTTTGTTTTTTTGGTTTCTGTTTCCTCTTTGGTCTTGTGGCCTTCGTGGCCTGGATTTCTGACCAGGTCAGGACTTCTGGCAACTTGCTTGGCCTCTGATGCAGCAAAGGGTCTCTCCTTTTGACTGACGTGGTCTGTGCCTAAGCAGAGGTGAGGTGGGGCCAGAAGAGGCCACTACAATGGTCTTGGAGAATTGAGTCCAGGGAGTGGGGCAGTTCAGCTGGCAGGGGCTCCCTCACCTGTCCTTCTGACTTCACTACTTACACAGAGATGCTGTCCCCAGACAAGTGGTTCTCAGAGGCAGCTCGCACGTGCTACCCCACCCCCTAGTCAGGTGATTCTCAGCATCTGCTCCCATAAGCTGCCCCCAGTCACATAGCTCTCAGAGTCGGCTCTCACCCTTACATACACATGACACTTACATATTCATCACATTTCCTTTTCTCCAGATGGCTGTTGGTGAGGCTCCTCCTACTCTCCCGATCAGAGATGAACTTGCTGAAAAGACACACAGAACACGGTTAACCTTATGTTAATGGCTGTGAGCTTAGCAGCAGCATTTCCAAAACACACTGCATACAGCAAACTGACAAGTGGTCAGCTGGTTGCCAAAAACTGTCTTATCAACCATCTCACCACTGTGTGCGTGTGTGCATGCATGTGGTGTATGCGTGTGTGCATGCGCGCATGTGCGCGGGGCACACTTGCGTGTGCATTCTCTATATTTCTGTTATCAAATAAGCTCCAAGCATTCCCAGGCAGGCTCTTCCCCTCATTCCTTTTTATATTTCTCACACTACCATCCACAAAGGGATTGTCGCTTATCTTGAATGAGATGCTATAAGGTTTAAATCATTTTGAATCATTTTCAAAGTAAACTAAAACATCACACACAGTATAAGTTAGCTTTTATGCAGATTTTCCACCAAGTAAAAAATTAGATAAAGCCAACACTACTATGCTCCTGGTGCTGGAAAGAACACTGGAGGCAAGGTCCCTCCTGAGCTCAGATCCTACCATGCAGGGTCACTAAACGCAACCCCTGTTCCCCACGCCCTTGCAAATAGACAGCAGCTGCTCTACCACCAAACATCCAGTTAGCACTGGCTCTGTGCAGCACAGAGGGACAGACACATGGGCTGGGAACCGCCCATCAGGGTCCAGATTGGCAAGTTATGGTAGAGTTACAGCCTCATAGTTAGAGTCAAAGCCAGGGACTTAAAACTCAGTTTTAATTCAGACTCTAACTAGGTCCAAAGGCTTGGGTATATGACCTTAGTATTCTCATCTGTGAAATGGGAGGAACACCATCAAGATGCCTCACAGTTGTAGGAGGATGGAACATGATCAAATCCAACACCCAACTCAGGGCATGAGCAACGGAGGTCAGTCCTCTCCCAGGGGAGGGGCATAAATTAGGATTGGGTGAGGTCCAGACAGAAGAAACTCTAGCATGCAACATAGGGACAGCTACACAGAAGAACATAAAATGTTCTCAAGACTAACACAACCCAGGAAGAGTTAACTCAGAACTGGACAATATAAACTTGGAATCTGTGAAAATTCTCCATTAAAAGAAAGCTTCTGGGCCGGGTGATGGTGGTGCATGCCTTTAATCCCAGCACTCAGGGAGGCAGAGGCAGGCGGATCTCTGAGTCTGAAGACAGTTCCAAGACATCCAGGGCTACACAATGACACACACACACACACACACACACACACACGAAACAAACAAACAACCCCAAAATAAAACAAAACAATAGGTTCTATTACACAAAAATCTATTCCCAGAGAAACTGATGTTCTCCTCCCATCTTTACTTGAGTTCCAAGAACTGAACTCAGGTCACTAGATTGCACAATAAATGCCTTCCCCACCGAGCCATCTCGCGGGCCTCTCTTGTGTATATTCTTAAAGCATTTCAAGAATGATGTTTGGCCCTTGTGCTGGCTAGTTTTATGTCAACTTGACACAAAGTAAAGTCATCCGAGAGGAGGGAACCTCAATTAAGAAAATACCTCCATAAGATCTGGGCGGTCTGAAAGCCTGGAGGGCATTGTCTTAATTAGTGACTGATGCCAGAGGGCCCAGCCCATTGTGGGCTGTGCCATCCCTGGGTTGGTGATTGATCTTGAGTTGTATAAAAAAGCAGGGTGACCAAGCTAGGGGGAGCAAGCTGGCAAATAACACTTATGCACAGCGTCTGCATCAGCTCCTGCCTCCAGGCTCTGCCCTGCTTGACTTCCTATCCTGACTTCCTTCGATGAACAGTGATGTGGAAGTGTGAGCCGGATAAGCTCTTCCCTTCCCATCCTGCTTTGGGTCACGGTGCTTCACCAGCAATAGAGACCATGTTGAACACAGCCCTTCTTGAGAAATTCAACTGTCTGGTTATCATCAGAATAAACCAGAGTATATGCTTCATCACTAATTTCAAAACCACTTGAATCTAATTTAAAGAAACACCTTTAAACTCTATTCAGAACTTTATTTTCTGAATGATGCTACAAAGTCGCACTAAAGTTTCTTTTAAACAAACTGCATCCCTAGTGTTGACTTATTTCTCTGCCCCCTTTCAGTGTTAATTCAGGGGTTCTGCTACTCCCACTCTAAATTTGAATTGTTCTATTTGAATAAGCCGAAGGCTACTGCTCTCTATGAGCATGTGACAAATTTACTTTCAGACCCTTGCTTGCTAGAAACTGCTGTCTACAAACCATGCTGTGCCTGGAGGAGGAAGAGACACCTGTCCCGAGACTATACCAAGCGACACCTGTCCCGAGACTATACCAAGCTAACTCTGGTATAGGAAAGGACCCAGTTAGCTAAGCTAACACTGGTCTAGGAAGGTAGAAATGTCTAAAATGAAGACGAGATGAGGAATCCAGAAAAGTCAGAAGCAGCATTGTGTAGAGTTAGGAAGAACAAGCTCAGAGGCAGAAGCAAGAGGGTAACTTTCACTCAGCAAGGCATCAGCACCTTCCAGACAGCTGTCCTAAGCCTTGAGGAGGCTCTTGCCCCTAGGATTGTAAGCAGAATGAAGGCCTACAGATCAGGCCATGGTGAGGCAGGACAAGGCAGCCCACAGGCACGTGAGTGTTGGGCTTGTCCAAATAAAGGCTCCTGCTTAAGGGTTGCTACTCAATAGACTCATCCAGGCTAATTGTAGTAACAAACTCAGGTCTGAGGAATTTGGGTCCAGCAAGACTCCCATTTGCCTGTCTTACAGGGAATGCTTGTTTTCCAAAGAGAATTTCCATTATTCTTTAAGCAAAGCAAAAGCCTAAGCATTTGGTGCCCAAATAAATCAAAGCACCCATAAATCTCTCTGTTAGGGCAGACCTGGATTCCAGGCCTGGCAGAACTCCCCAGAGCTGGTGGCAGAGGATTGCTGGGCAGAGAAGAGAGAGATGTGGGGGGGACATATGACAGGCTCAAACACCTGTGAAGAGTTCTAATACGGAGGCCTCAGCAGAACAAGAAAATTGATACAAACTTACAAACCATGACCATTAAAGTATATGAGGACCCTTTTCCTCTCTCCTGCCAGCTCACTATGGCATGACAGCAGACGGCTCAGACACCTCTGCCACTGCTGTCCTTTTCTAATGCTGTGATAAAACACCATGACCAAGGCAACTTAGTAAAGAAAGCATTTAACTTGGAGGCTCAAAGGGTTAGAGTCCATGACCACAGTGGTAGGAAATGGCGGCAGGCAGCCAGGCATGGTGCTGGAGCAATAGCTGAGATGACATCCTGATCCACAGACATAAGACAAACAGAGAACTGACTGGGAATGGTGTGGGCTTTTGAACCTCAAAGCCCACCCTCAGTGTCACACCTCCTCCAACAAGGCCACACCTCCTAATCCTTCCCAGACCGTTCCACCAACTAGGGACCAAACATTCAAACATATGAGCCTACGGGAGTCATCTCATTTGACTACAGTTGGCTTCTCCACTGGGCGTTTCAAATGTTCAGTTTGGTTCTGCCTCAGGGTTCTAATCAGAGCTTCCCCTCTTTGGCTCAAGAGGATGCTCCCAAGTATGGCTGCAGCTGTGTGCAAGACAAACCCAAGGCAGCAGCTGGAATCTGCTCTGCCAACGGTCCTCTCCCTGAAGCCCCCTCTGGCCAATTCAGACCCTTTAAACTGTCACAAGTCTCCTGGCTTTAGAGAGGGAACTAGAGTTTTCTGACCTATTTAAACACTACCTGTGGCATACACAGTGTCCTAACACATCTAGGGTACCATGTGAAGTTCAGTGATTGGTAACCAAGGTGTGTATCTTCGCACACAACAGTTCAGAGGGGTCCTCTACTATGGAAGCTTCTTCTAGAAATTAGTCATTAGGAACTACCCAAGGCTGCAGGGAGACTTAGCTACGTATTTAACTTCATTTATTTATATTTATTTATGTACTTACTATGTAAGATGGAAGTATTTAATTCCATCTATTTATTAGCTATGAACGACTTTATTCATTCATTCATTCATTTATTTCCTCTGTGTGTGTGTGTGTGTGTGTGTGTGTGTGTGTGTGTACACACTAGCACGTAAAGGTCAAAAAACAACTTTTGGGCAATGGTTTCTCTCTTTCTACCACGTGGGTCCCAGGACTAGAGCTCAGGTTATTAGGCTTGAAGTTGTGGACTAGAACAGAGGTTTTGAACTTGTGAGTTGAAGAGGGGCAGGATCCAAACAACCTTCACAGGGGTCACTCTGAATATCAATTATTTATGTTATGACTCTCATAGTAATGGCAAAATTACAGCTATGAAGTAGCAATGAAAATAACTTTATGGTTGGGGACACCCCAGCATGAGTAACTGTATTCAAGGATCACTGCATTAGGAAGGTTGAAAACAGCTGCTCTTGAATCGAGTTTTTAAAGAAAATCCCTTTTTTTTTCCAATTGCATTTTCATTTTTTTAAAGATTTATTTATTATTATAAGTAAGTACATGGTAGCTGTCTTCAGACACACCAGAAGAGGGCGTCAGATCTCATGTGGTTGCTTGGATTTGAACTCAGGACCTTTGGTAGAGCAGTTGGTGCTCTTACCTGCTGAGCCATCTCACCAACCCCTCCCAATTGCATTTTCTTCTCTCTGGTTTTCAAATCTTTACTCTGTATTCCTGTAAACTTAAAAGAGAAAAAACCAACTTTTCTTTTCCTAATGGAAAATTCCACTCAAAACAACCAGGACAGGCAGCTTCTACTGCACGGTCTGTCTCACCATTTTCTTTTTTAAAGGCAACTGGCTGTTTAAAATCACTGACCTCTGGCACTGAAGCTGACATGAAACTTATTTTTATTGACTTAAAAAGTGCTGTGAGAGGTGGCATCTGTGACAGGTAGGATGACAAACTTATTATTAAAAAGAGTTTACATTGGGTCAGTCTGTACCCATAAAGTGGAATGCTGGTCCATCAAGCAGTCGGCTGCTCTGTGAATAAAATAACATGGAACGAAAGCTTACAGCAGATGACTTAGTGACAAAGCCCTAAAGAAGGACTTAGGCGTCCTTCAGACAGGATGTTCGAGAAGCAAGCAATATAAAGCTGTCCCATAAAATTGAAAGAACACAAAGAGACCAGTTAGTGACGAACTGTGCGCCAGAAAGAACGTCTTTGGATGGGACTGTCCCCCCAAGCTGGGTTCCTGCTAGACTTTCCTAGTTGGCTTGAGGAATTTACAGCACAAAGATAAGCAAGAGCAGAGCTCTTGGACTTAAATGTTGGCCCCTAGTCCTCTCCCTGATGGACTGACAGACAGACATTCCACAGAGAAAAAGAAGGGCAGAAGGAAGAGACACATCAAAAGGGATCAGGGACAGTGTGGTGGATGTCTTTGTAACATTCGCATTCTGGTGTGAGAACTCAGTCCCAGGCCAACCTGGGCTACACAGTTAGTTCCAGCTAGCCTGGGCTGCAGAGCAAGTCCCTGTCTCAAAAAACAAACAAACAGAAAAAACAAACAAACCCATAAATTATATATGCATATATAAAAATGTGTGTGTTTTGTAATGTATGTGGGTGGGATGGGGTATCAGCAAGCACATACAGAGAAACAAACCAGAAGTCTGAAGGTGAAGCCTGAGGGTAGACAAAACCTTATTTGGCTTCAAACTCCGCTGACCACAGGACAAGGGAGACCTGACTTGTAATGGACTGACAGAAGCCACATTAGACTTTTCCGGCCCGTCTCCCCCCAAATATAGAGAAATTAGGGGAAAAGGATAGCTTTTCAGAGGATCTCCATGTTGACTCTGCGTAACAATGACCACACATTCTTTCAAAAATAAATCTTAATCGAACTGTATTCCTGGTTCACACAGAGTAAAGGGGAAAAAAAACGCATGCATGGGAAGATAGGTTCAGAGCTTTCTGCATATACAAACATCTCTTCAAACTTAGGACAGCAATCAAAGCAAGCATTAAAACCAAAAGCCGATCACTGCTGGGCAGGATGGAGGAGAACACAGTTGCCAAAGACACAGTGTTACAGTTTTATTGATGCAGACACTTCTCAATCTAAGAGGCTTGGAACTGCCAGGCCAGACACCTGGCCAAGCAACCCCACCCCCATGAACACAGCTCACCCGCCATGGACGCAGCTCATTTAGTTTCTGTAACAATGAGTGGGCTCCGTCTTATTTTAGAGAAATTGACTAACCCGATTGAAGTTACCCTGCTGACTCCTGAACTGCTGCACTCCAAGCTGAACCTGGACAGGCGACAGCACACACAGCCCTGTGTTCTCAATCCACCAAAGGGACAGCATCGCCTATGCCCTGACAGCCCTAGAGCCAGCCCTAGGAGGCTAGGTGAGGTTCCCAGAGGAGGAAAAATAAAATCACAGAAAATCTAGGACATGCCAGTATTCAATACTGAGTGTTATAAATGACTCACTTTAAGCTATGCAGCCTCTCTCCATCCCTCTTTCACTGGCCTCTCTTCTCCTCAAAAATTCCAGTTCTGCCCTGACTCAGGTAAGAACAGTCATACCAAGATGACCAAGGCCTCTCTCCCAGGAATCTCATGCACAGGCATCATTAGGAACTGGTTCCTCATCCCAAACACTAGCCAGAGCCGTCCTTGCTCGACCACACTGGAAAGCACCCTCAGGGCCACTCCAGACCTCCTGAACTAGAACCTGCATTAGAAGCAGCGGTCCAAGGATTCACACACGCATTAAAATGTCTGACAACGGCCTAACCGACTATGTATAAGGCTGGTCATCCCTAGCTTCAAGTTCTCACTTTCTGGCAATACACGGTGTATAAAAAGCAAACAACTGGCTTGGAATAACTGCAAGCATGCCCATGTGGCTCTGCTCTGTGAGTAATTAAACCTCAGAAATGATTCTCACTGTATCTGGGTTAGTTTCCAGGCAAAGCTATGAACAAGATGAGAAGTCAAATCAAGATCAGTATCTTCAACGATGTCTCCAGTTCCCAACAAAGTGGCCCTGACAGGGAGAAGTTCAGTGCTTGGGAAACTTACTTCTCTTAGATTATATAATGAGCCCCGCCTTCCCACAAATGTGAGCTAGCTACAGGAAGGGCCAAGGGCGGCAGAGCTTGAACGAGGAACATGGGATACACCAATGAAGAAAGGTAGGCCACTTTTTCTTTTTTTTTTTGGTTTTTCGATATAGGGTTTCTCTGTGTAGCCCTGGCTGTTCTGGAACTCACTCTGTAGTCCAGGCTGGCCTCGAACTCAGAAATCCACCTGCCTCTGCCTCCCAAGTGCTGGGATTAAAGGCATACGCCACCACCGTCGGCTGGTTTTTTTGTGTTTAGTGTTTGTTTCCTTTTATCTGTTTCATGCTGTCATATTTTGTGTTTAGTTGTCAGAGCTAGAAATGAAGTAAGGGCTGGGGCTGAGTGGTCAAGCCTGGCATACAAAAGCCCTGAGTTCAATTCTTTGTACTAACAAAAGCAACAGACAAACCTAGCAATGAAGCAAGAATTGTGAGTTATGTCAGTAAAGGACAAGAAATAAAATGAGATTTAGAAAGAATTGAGAGAAGGAGGGAGGGGAGGGAAGAAGGAAGGAAGGAGAGGAAAGAAAGGGAAGGGAGGGAGGGAAATAAAGAAAAAGGAAGGATAGACAGACAGACAGACAGACAAGGTACTGACTCTCAGAGTATGGGAAAGTCCCCCTGCACCAACTGTGACCTCATCACCGTGTGTGGGGAAGTGAGCTCACCCTGTTGGAGGCCAAAGTCTGGACAAACAGGAGTGTTCCTTCCAACTAATGCCAAGTGAGAGTCACCTAAAAACCCGACACTTTGTAAGTAGAACGTATAAAATTCAAGGGTGGACTCCAGGCTGTTATAAATGACTCACTTTAAGGTAATGTCGCTTTGAGAATGTAGCTTTGTTAAAAACCCCAGAATGTCCTACTTACCACCGTGAGGTAGAGGTCAGCAGGAACTAGAGTGCACAGACAGCTTGGAGCCACGGGAACTGTTACACCCCAGACGTTCAAGCAAGGGGCTAGCCTTGCCTCACACAAAGAAGGATAGAGAGACAGATTTAGGTGGGTCAGGATGGCTCCTTAATTGGCAAATTCTCTAATCTGCAGGGTGCTTGTTTTGCATCATGGTCTAAAGAGCCATGGTAGTATAAGCAAAACACTTGGAAATCCAGAAAGAGATTCAAGATTTGTGAGTTCGTGGCCAGCCTAGTTTGTATAGTGAGTTCCAGGTCAGTTAAGAGTACATAGATAAACCTTGTCTCAAAAAAAAAAAAAAAAATGCTGCTGCTGAAATGGCAGTTATGGGGCCAGAGATATACTTGATGCTCTTTGGGAGTACCCAAGTTCAATTCCCAGCTCCCATGTTAGGAGGCTCACAACTGCAGATAACGCCACTCCCAGAGAGCTGACACCCTCTTCAGGTCTCCATGGGCAACTGCACCCACATGCACACACTGGCACACAGACACTCTCGTATACATAATTAAAAAGAAAAGAAATGGAAGCCACTATTAATTATCACTTGAAACTGTGGAAGGAGTAAGTAAATGATTCCAATAAAAAGCAACATCATCTAACACCGTGAACACGCACGGACACGAGGACGTTCTGTGTTAGGGGCTTAGCGTTCACTACAGGAAGGGAAAGGGAACTGAGAAAAACGATCACTCCGTGGCATGCCACGTCAGCACGAACTCCAGACTCTCAGAAATGGTTTCTACAAAGATGCCCGCTTGCGGCTGGGCCTTTACCTCTGCATCCCTGCCTCCCTGGGGCCTTAACAAAGTGTAGCATGGATGGCATTCTAATCAGCGGTCCCATGGGACTGATGGGATGACCCAGCCGGTAAAAGGCACTTGCCACCAAACCTGACCACTGAGTGGGATCCCTGGAATCCACCTGTTGGAAAGAGGGAGCCAGCTCCCAAAGGTCTTTGCACGCTTACCACGACCCGTCCCTCCCCATCTTAAAGGAGTCCTGCAGGCACCACCCTCTCCCAGACTCCTGCAAAGACGGCTTCCTGCTATGGATCCATGAATACAAACAAATAAAAACCAAACATAAAAAGCCACTATGTCCCAGGATGATCTCAAGTAATTTAAAATCAATAAATTTGGTTCTACCCTGGTAATAGCAGTCTCAGACTTGAGAATGAGAAGGACATGTACCAGGTTGGCCCTCTTTCCTCCCACCCCACCCCCTCTTTTCTCTTCCCATGGATTATTTCTCTCCCACAGTCCTTCACAGAGCTCTCTGGGCTTATCAGTTGTTATTATTATCTAAAATCCAAACTTCCCATGATGTTCAGAATGATGGTGCTCTTGTATTTTCTACTCATTTGTAGAAATAACACACAAACGCAACTTGGATGGTTTCTTAATTAAAATGCGTAGCAATGGTTACAGCACATGTCTGAGTGTGAGATGTGGTAAATTTCCCCATCAGTCTAATTCACAGGCATAAGGCTTTGAGATGTGTTGGCTGGTTGGGGTCCAATGTATTTATACATTTTTATTCGACTCGATTGAAAGACTTGAGAAGATGAACAAATTACTCTTCTCTTCCCCTCATCTGCCATTCCAGAAGCCGTGCAACAGATGTCACAGAAGAAATTCAAATTGCATCTTCAGGCGGAGTGCAACTTTAGTGAAAAAATAATTCCCCCAAATCGCTAAAACCCCAGGACGGTTTTCTACGCCACCCCTTCACTGCGTGGCGCTCAGGGGAAGGTGCTCACCTATTTATCTGGCCATTTTCTACTTCCGTGAAGTCATTAGAGTCATTGCTGACGTTGTCATCTTCAGGCACCGTCATGTTCTGCAGCTCCGTTAACTCGAGGCCACTTTTGAAATGCATCATATTCGGGAGTCTACAGTCAAAATATCAATCCAAATTTCTTCTGTTCTGAGGATTTTTAGTAGCAGACAGCCGCAAAAATAGATGCCTGAGACCCCTGCAACGGAGCACAATAAAGAGATATTAAATGAATGGAAGACAGTGCCAATGATGCATGAAAAGCAAGCACATAATAAATGGGGCAAGAAATGACACTTTTAGATTTTGCTACTAGACGCAGGAAAGCAAGAAGCTTATGTCTGAACTTTATAGAGTTTACTTTGTTTTGTTTTTTCAAGACAGGGTTTCTCTGTGTAGCCCTGGTTGTCCTGGATCTCACTTTGTAGGCCAGGCTGGCCTCGATCTCAGAAATCAGCCTGCCTCTGCCTCCCAAGTGCTGGGATTAAAGGCGTGCACCACCACCACCTGGCCAGATTTTACATTTTCCCCTCCATTTTTCTACTATAAAGTAAGTCATATCCCATAACCATTAGCTCATATTTATAGAAACCTAAAGTTAATGGCTCAGCATTTAAGAGCACTGACTGCTCTTCCATAGGTCCCGAGTTCAATACTCAGCTACCACATGGTGGCTCACAACCATCTGTAATGGGATCTGATGCCCTCTTCTGGGGTGTCTGGAGAGAGTGACTTAATACACAATAAATAAATAAACCAAACAAAAAACAAATAGATAGAACTAAAACTAAACCCTTTAAAATATAAATAAAAAAAGAAACCCCAACTTAGCAGCAGGCAACATACACACTCTTTTTATGAACCTGTGTTTTAAAATGATACTCGAAGGGCCAGCAAGATGATTCAGCAAGTTAAGGCGCTTGCTACCAAGTCTAAGTATCTGATTTCAAGTCTCATGACACACACATGGTGAAGAAGAAGAATCAACTCCTGCAGCAGCCTCTGACTTCCACACATGTGCTGTGGCATACGTGTCCACCAACCATAAACACACGAGAGATTTAAAATCTTTACTTATTTATTTATTGTATGTATATGAATACACTGTCACTCTTTTCAGGCACATCAGAAGAGGGCATCAGATCCCATTACAGATGGTTGTGAGCCACCATGTGGTTGCTGGGAATTGAACTCAGGACTTCTGGAAAAGCAGTCAGTGTTCTTAACTGCTGGGCCACCTCTCCAGCCCAAGATTTAAAATTTAATCAGTAACTAATTAAATGGGAGCGGCTTGGCAGTTTTGATGGGCTTGCTCATGGTGCAGGCACAAGCCCGTCGCCGTAGGATAAGAATACAAATCTCCAGTAAACGGCATCATAGGGGATCGATCTACAACCTGGACTAATTTTATTTTGGAATTTAGCAAACAGTTTGTACATCAACCGTGAGAGATTAAATCAATCTTCAATGAAATCAGTCCATGTCAGGGAATTAGGGAATTAAAACCTCCTACTCAGAGGATTTTGGTTAATCTACCTGCTACTTTATTTCCTCATCGGGGATGAAGGATGATCAGGTCTCCCTTTCCCTCACGTGGACAGCTGTAGCATCAGTCTCTGAGTTGCCACCAACAGGACATATGGGAAGAAATTTGGGGACGCAGCATCAAGAACCGAAAGGATGCCCACAAAGGCACATGAAAGTTCAAATGCAAACCAGGATGGTGGCACGGGCCTATAGACAGGACGGGCTGGCATGACAGCCTCTTATACAATAAAGGACTTCTATAGTAAGACTCTGCGTCAAAAGGGGAGGGAGGAAGAAAACCCATGAGCATGGCTGGCCCACTAGGGTAGCCTCAAGTGTCACTTCAAGGACATCTTGGAATAGCAGAGTGTTAAAAAAACATAACTCTAGACTCTAGACCTGTGGCTCTCAACCTTCCTCCTGCTGCGACCCTTTAACACAGTTCCTCATGTTGTGGTGACCCCAACCATAAAATTATTTTCCCTGCAACTTCATAACTGTAATTTTAAGACTGTTTTAAATTGTGATGTAAATATCTGATAATGCAGGATATCTGATACACAACCCCTGTGAAGGGTCCTTCATCCCCCAGAGGGGTCAGGATCCACGGATCGAGAACCTCTCTGGCTTAGGTGAAGGTCTACCAGCAACTAATGGCTGCTGAGAGAGTCAGTCTCCTCCAGAGATGATTGCCCCTCTCTCAAAAGGTTATCCATCCCAGTGGTCAGCCATACATACATACATACATACAAGCAAGCATACGAACTACATACATACATACATACATACAAACGAACTACATGCATACACACATACGAGCTACATACATACATATACATACATACGAGCAACAATAATGGACATAACAGGATGTACTTATATTTGCACATAGGTGTATAAAAACAATTAAAGAAGCCACAAATTTGAGAACTAAGGAACACCAGAGGTGTTGTGGGGAAAGGGGGTGGAGTGGAAATTACGTAAATAACAATATTCATGTAGGAAACTCAAGTAGATAAAGGTAAGAAAAATAAAATTGAAGTTTAAAGAAGTTAATAACAAATAAATAAACAAATAACAAATAACAATAAACAAATTTTCTATGGAGTACCTCCCTGAGAATAGCTGATATATTACCTGATTCTGAATACCCCAGGAGGACAGCATCCTAGGTTAAGGGAAACCTGATACAGGGATAGTGGCTGGCATGAACCAGGGAGCTTTTTACTCAGTGATATCTAACGGACCCCCGGAAGTACCCAGTTTGGGGTATAACCTCTTTGTACGTGGAAGCCACTCAATTATCCTGTTCCTTCCAGGTCTCCCATCTAAAAGGGAAGTTTTTCTGGTGTCAGGTGATTAAACTTTCACAGCAAAAGCACATTCTGATATCTTAGATCCCAGGAGCCTCTCTCTCCTGCTGCACCAAGCTCCTCTGGGAAGGCAGAAAGCCAGGAGGGGCAGCTGAGTCCAGCAAGTGCTGGCGGCTTTGGGGGTCTTCAAACAATGGCAATGGGTGCCCCGTCTTCTCCATGCAAAGCTGGGTACATTCAAGTGGCTGGATCCCACTCTCACATCTAGAATTTCTTTAATGAAAACTGGCCTACAAAGCTGGGTAATTTCTAGACTCATGACTCTCAACTGACTCTTGCTTCTAACTGCCTGACAGGTTGTTGAAGTGAGCCTATAGTCCCGATGAGTGAGGGTTGTGGGGGGACATTTGTAATCTGTGTTAAGGAGTTTTTCTCTCTCCAAACTAGAAGGTAATAGGGTACCAGGCAGGGATTTTCTAAGAACAGGATTTGATTAGTAGGAGATTTGGAGTCTGCTGATTGAAGCTAACCTCTCATATTATCTGTGTGTGCATGCATGTGTGTGTGAGTGCATATCAAGTGAGAGCCTGTGTGCAAGTGTGTGTGCCTGTGTGTGTACGTGAGCATGTCTGTGTGTGTGTGAAATGCAAATGGCACTGACCTGTCATGTATGAAGTGAACATTACCAAAACCTGCTCACTTCAACCATGCAAGCACCAGACAGTACTAGTTCATCAGACTGGGCAAGTTTTCACGGGTATAAAATAAGTCCCCTTGAAACCTACCATGTTCCTGAAGATGAAAACTGGAAACATCAGCAAAGTTCATCCTACCTCTCACCTCCCCTGGGCTGTGCTAGGGAAATACTTGCTCAAATTCTCACGTACTTATTTGAGGGCCACGTAAAGATAGAGTCTTAAAAATGTTGAAACTATCAAACCTTTAGGGACCTGAGACAGGGTTATAGAGAAGTTATTTGGACGGGACCACGAATTTTCTTTCTTCCTGGAGAGTAACATACACTTCATGGAGACTCTAGAACAAACATGAAAGAAATTCCACCACCTAAAAATAGGCCCGAGCCTCACTCCCTCCTCCTGGTTTTCCTTCATGCATCCTTTTCCATCTCTGCCCCCGCAAAGTCCCTTCTGGTCTAATGCTGAAGATTTTAGATTGTTTTTAACCTACTTTTTTTTTTCATGGAGTACCAGATTATAAAGGGCTGTGAAGGACAGAAGTGTCTCTCTAAGCTGTTAGTTCTGGGGACATGGCTACAGAGCCAAATCGTGAGTTTGAACCCTCAGCCCTCATGGAGAAGCTTGTACACTGCTTGTATCTATAATCCCAGAGCTGGGGGTGGGGTCGGGATAGGTGGATCCCCAGAAATCCCTAGCCAGCCAATGTAGTTGAACTGCTGAGTTCCGGGTCCAGTGAGAGAATCTGTCTCAAAGACTAAAGGGGAAACTGAGGAAGACAGTCAAGGCTGGCCTTTGACGTCCACACTTACAGTGAAGGTGGGCATGATCCCACATGAATGTGTGCACACATGTACGAACCTGTGCACACACCTACACACAGACCACACACCTATGCAAAAACAAACATCAGTTCTTCACTAATAAAAAAAACACAGGTTTCGTGCGAAGCAAAACTTTACAAATGGATGAAAACATCCAAGCACTACCTGTTCTCAGCAAGCAATGATCACCAGAGTTTGGGAATCGCTGTAAAATTTCCCCGAATTTTTCTGTAGAGACAAGCTGCCTCACACAGGCACAGCCTCAGTACATCTCTGTCCAACAAAAGGTGACTGGAAAGGAAAATGTAGACACTTAAGAAAAGGAGATTCATACGGGTCATTAAGAGATTTGCTTTTTCATGTGTAATTTTAGGTTGTCTTCTGTTTTGCTTTGCTTTAAGACCATCTCACGCAGGCTGCCTGGAGGCTTCCTGGAGGGTGACCTTGAACTTCTAAATCCTCCAAGTGACAACATTACACATGCGCACCACCGTGCTTGGCTTGGATCCCAGCACTCAGGAGGCAGAGGCAGGTGGACCTCTGTGACTTTGATGCCTACAGAGTGAGTTCTAGGACAGCCAGGACTACACAGAGAAACTCTGTCAAAACAAAAGCAAAAAACAAAAAACAAAAGCAAAAACAAAGCAAGCAAACAATATATATAGAGAGAATGTTCTACCCTGAGTTCTGAAATCAAACCCAAGTCTACAAGATCACTGGTTAAGTGCTTGGTGCTCAGGAATGGGCACCCAGACTCTCACTGCTAAAGTTCAGATGCTTGATGGAGAGACTGGTAGGTAGAGCTGGGGCCTGGGCTGAGACTTCTCCGTAGAAGCAATCCACTGATGGTCGAGAGAGGTAGGATGTTCAGATTGGACTAACACACACACAAACAGATCATAATTTCCCTGGAAGGTAAGCTATTCTCAGCGTTAAGGTACTCGCCCATCCATGTAATTCAGAACTTGGGAGACACTGAGACAGAAGGACAGTAAGTATGAGGCCAGTCTGGGCTGCCTTGGAGAGACTCTGATTCAAAGGAGATAGGAAACGAAAATCTTCAGGGCATGAGAGATGGCTCCGTCACTAACGAGCTTCCTGCATGAGCAGGAGGCGCAAGTTCAGGTCCCCAGTGCCCAGGAACAGTCTAGCAGCTTGTCTGTGACCCCAGCAGTGGCTCCAGGAGTCAGGGGAGAGGGAGGGAATGAGTGTATCCCTGGGGCTCACTGGCCAGACAGTCTAGTGTAAACAGTACATTTTAGCTTCAGTCAGAGACCCTATCTCAAAAATCAAAGAAATGGCCCAAAGAGATAAAGTGGGTCACGCCGGTGGTTAAAGGCACTTGCCACCAAAGCCTGATGACCCAAGTTCAACACCTGGGACCCACGTGGTGGAAGGAGACAACCAAATCCCACATGCTGTCTCCGACATCCACATGTGCACGCACGCAACAGTGAGACTATACAGCTACATAAGCCATCATATGATGTGGGGTTTGTTTTGTTTTGTTTTGTTTTTTGAGACAGGGCTTCTCTGTATAGCCCTGGCTGTCCTGGACCTCTCTGTAGACCAGGCTGGCCTCAAACTCAGAAATCCGCCTGCCTCTGCCTCCCAAGTGCTGGGATTAAAGGCGCGCGCCACCACTGCCCAACTTATGATGTTAACCCAATAACTACACCTCAAAATTGAAAATAGCTAAAAATCATGCCTTACTCAGCACAGAGCACTCCTGATCCTTACCGTAGCCTCACACTGGTCTTGAGGCAAGGATTATTTTCCTCGTACATTTAGCACAGTACCCAAGGAAACTACCTCATAAGATGACTCTGCATTGCATTATATGTACCAAGACAGGGATGTGCAAAGAACCATGTGTGGCTTTAAGTCACCTGGAACCTTTTTAAGCAAGCAAGGCCACCCCATACAAGATGTTAGCATACCTTAAAACATTTTGCACGACAGAGAGAAAACTAACAGAGCAAAGGCAACATCCAGGAAGATTTCAGAAATACACACGTTCCGGTACTGTATGCATCGTATGGAAGGAAGGAAGGAAGGAAGGAACGAAGGAAGGAAGGAAGGAAGGAAGAAGGGAGGGAGGGAGGGAAGGAAGGAAGGAAAGGAGAGAGGGAGGGAAGGAGGGAGGGAAGGAGGAAAGGAAGGAACGAAAAAGGAAGAGAAATGGTAAGACCTGATCAGGACTTGAACTGTGTGCCACGCTTACTTAGATAGTACTAGGTGAGGGGCTGGCTAGCTCAGTCACAGGCAGTTGTGAGCTGCTTGGCACTGGAACTTTGGTCCTCTGGAGAAGCAGCCAGTGCTCACTCTGCTGAGCCATCCCTCCAGCTCCTGTTTTGTTTTGATTATAAAGAAATAATAATAATAATAAATTAATAATAATAATAATAATAATAATATCCCAGCTCAACACCTGGAGTGAACCCCAACAGTTAACTAAGTCTGAGGAAGTCTTTACAAAGAGACATGCCAGGAGCTGAGCATCATGGGACGTGCTCAGCACTGGTCTAATACTGGGAAGAGACATGCCAGTAGCTGAGCATCATGGGACGTGCTCAGCACTGGTTTGATACTGGGATGCAAATCAGAAGTGCAAGAAGCCACAACCTCACACACCCGCATCAAAAAACTCATGAGATAGCAAATGTTGTTGAGGGTGTGCAGAAAGAGCGTCCTTGTACACTGTAGGTGGAAATTTACATTGAGATTCCTAAAAAAATTAAAAATAGAATCACCATATGACCCAACAATCCCTCTTCTGGGCACACACCCAAAGGACTAAAATCCCCGCTTCTTGAGGACATCTGCACTCACATGTTCAGTGCGGCCGGCCTTATCCTGATAGCCCAGACACTAGCGAGACACCGAGACACGGGAACTGCCCACGGACGGCTGGCTGTGGAAACAGTAACCCACACATGTGTGTGTGCGCGCGCACACACACACACACACACACACACCCAGAGACACACACAGAGACACACAGACACATATCCAGACACTGAAACACATACAGGTATACACACATACATGTGCATACACATACACAGATACACACAGACAGACAAACAGTCTTATTCTCTGGTCGTCTCCTCCCACAACTAGCTGAGTCCGTTTACACACTTGAGAGTCTCAGATCTCTGCACTTACACTACACTATAATGATCTGAATCTATACGCAAACACACAAGTCTATTTCAAAAGGCCTCAGACAGACTAAACAAGTTAACTCTAGCTTACTTATATAATTTTATAACCTATTACTGTTACTTATTATGTTATTGCTTATAATATCTTACTTCTAGTTGGGTTATCTTGTCTAAGTCCAATAAGGCATCATTAGCATATCACATCTGTTGTCACATGTCACTGGGTAAATACAACAAGAAAACAATATAGGAGACAGCCAAGCTCTGGAGCTATTACACACAGGACCTGATCATTATGAACCCAGAACGGAGGCACACTTTGTAATCTCAGAGCAGGTAGGCCAAGGCAGAGGACTGCTACAAATTCAGCTTGTCTACACAGTGAGTTCTAGCCCAGCCAGGTCTATATAGGGAGAAAAAACAAACCAAACCAAAAACCCTACAAAGACCTAGCAGAGGGTCTGATTTCAGTTCCAAGCACCCATACCAGGACACAGCACCAAGGGGTGTGATACCTTCTGGATTCCCAGGGTACTGCGCTCACATGCACATACCCACATACAGATAAACAATATGTGTAATTAAACAACAAAAACAAAGCTTAAAAAAAAAATCTAGGGCAGGCAGGACAGCTCAGAAAATTAATGAACTTGCCACAAGCCCAATGGCTGAGTTTGATCCCCTACATGATGGAAGGAGAGAACATACTTTCAAAACTTGTCCTCTGACCCTCACATGCATACGGTGGCACCATGCCTGGCATTGCCTGTGTGCACACATGCACACTCTAAATGTAAATAAAACAAAGACCCAAATATTAGGCTACATATAGTACTTCCATTAAAAGCTTAATGTTGACAACTGAAACCTTTGAAACTAGGGATTCCTGGGAGACAGGGGAGATCGAGAGAGAGACAGAGAGAGAGAGAGAGAGAGAGAGAGAGAGACAGAGAGAGAGAGAGACAGAGACAGAGACAGGGAGAGAGAGAGAGAGAGAGAGAGAGAGAGAGAGAGAGAGAGAGAGAGAGAGAGAGAGAGAGAGAGAGAGAGAAAGAAAGCCACACGGGAGAGCGAGTGCAGAGCAGGCTGCTTCTCTTGTTGAAGATCCCAGACCAGTCAATGCCAGTGGCTGTAGATTCACTGGAAGCATGCTTCCTTTGGATGAAGGTATAAAACTCTCAGCTCCTTCCCCTGCACCATGCCTGCCTGGATGCTGCCATTTTCCCACTATGTGGATACTGGACTGAATCTCTGAAACTGTAAGCCAGCCCCCATTAAATGTTTCCTTTATAAGAGTTGCCTTGATTGCGGTGTCTCTTCACAGCAATGGAAACCCTAAGACAAGCTGGGTGGCAGTGGCATGTGCCTTTAATCCTAGAACTCAAGAAGTATAAGGAGGTGGATCTCTCTATGAGTTCAAAGCCAGCCTGGTCTATAGTGATAGTTTCAGGACAGCCAAGGCTACATACACAGTGAAACCCTATCTGGAAAAACTAGAGGAAGAAAAGAAAAGAAAAGAAAAGGAAAGGAAACAAAGAAAAGAGCAAACAGAAAATGCTTAAAAGACTTGCCTATAGGCCAGTGTTATGGCGGCCTTTTTAAAACTCAGACCCCTCTTCCTGGATGACTATAGCCATGCAGGCTGACAGAAACTGTCGGGCACAGTCCTAAATCCCATGGTTTAGCCACGCATCATAAGGACTTACAGGGTCTGCATGGTTCTAGCAAGCTAAGGCGTCTGTCAGCCTTCACTCTCTTTGCCTCGTGACCTCTCAGCTTGCCCCTCACTGAATACCTTGCCTAGTTTTTGAGTTTATTACCAGCAGCCCCTCCCCCATCTGCCCCAAGGGCAGGAGTAATTCTGTGGTGCTGCCCTTCCAGCACGTTCAGAACTCTCCCATCTGGGTGTAAGGCTTACCCACAAGCATCTTTCAGATCTCCTTTCTCTCATTTTAGACTATAATTTCTTTGCCAAACTGGGATTTAAGAAAAATACATGGGATCTCCCTTCCAAACTCTACTTGGTCATGATGGTGTCCCTTAACACAAAACATGGTTTTGTTTGGGTTGGTTTTATCTGTAGGAAGAGAGGGGAGGAAGGAGAGCAGATCCATCAGCTCCTTCCAGCTTAGAAATTTCCATAAATTCTTTAGGTCTCCGCCTGGCTGCGGTTGCTCGCCAGACCTGTCTACTTGGCTGTTTGCCACAGCCATCGCTGCAGACTGGAAGCTGAACTTAGCACCTGACTTCCAACCTGGGTATCACTTTAAAGCAACCTACCCAGACAGTTACCACAGCCTGCCTGTTTCCTATCCTAAAGGCCGACCCCTTCCCTCCCTATCGCTCTGCCAGACCACCTTCTCCTCCCTACACCACTTCTGGAACCCTCTGCTCTCCCAACTGCAGAAAAGGATTCTCTTGGAAAACATTTACTTTGCATCCCACTCTTCCAAATATGTACGGAGTGACTTCTAGATCCTAAGTGTAAATCGCTCACAACCCTCTCTTTTCCTTCCCCCTGTGCTGGAACTCCTGTAGTGGTCTGCTTGCTCCCAGGCTGTCCCTACTAGGTCCTGTCCCAACTTCCCACCCCCACCCCCTGTACAAACTGGACTAGGACCTTGCTTTCTTTTCTTTTTTTCTTCTTTTAAAGATTTATTAATTGATGTGTATGAGTATACTGTAGCTGTCTTCAGACACACCAGAAGAGGGCATCAGATCCCATTAGAGGGTCGTGAGCCACCATGTGGTTGCTGGGAATTGAACTCAGGACTCTGGCGTCACACAAATCTGCTGTGTGGATTACTTACTGGTTTGGGTTGAGGACTCAGGTATTTTAATAATGATGTTTTTGTTTTTGAGGTTTGTTTCTTTTTTTTTAATTGTTTTGTTTTTGTTCGTTTGTTTGTTTTTGCAATTTCTGTTTTCTGGGGGAGCAGTATCAAGGTAACACAGGCTTCACAGGTCCATAGCCCAGTAGACGCTCTTTAACACCAGAGATGACAGAAGTCATTTTAACACCCGAGATGACAGAAGTCTGCAGACACACAGAGATCCTCACCCATACAATCTCTCCAGAAGAGAGACATAAAAACCTAGAGTTGCGTAGCAGGCAGCCCTGCTTCACGCCCGTGAACCTGCACACAATGCCCTTTAGGCTGAATCTGGAGGAGGAGGGGATGAGAATGCATCTGAAAGCACAGCCCCAGGGAAGGTATTTTCTTCATATCCTGGAATGTTTAAGATTCTCCATGTGGCTTCTAAAAGTCGAGAGAAGGCAGCATATCAAAGCTGTCTGTCTCAACTGGGAGGAGCTTTGCCTCCCTCTGAGGGGTCTGAGGGGTCACTGTAAGCCTCCAGCAGGCCTGGCCAGACTTGGCGTGGCAAAGGCAGATGAGATCTGGCTCGAAATGGCAGCAGTGGCAACCTAGTAGTAAAGAAGGCTCATTAAGAACACACACGGGCCAGCCAGGCAGTGGTGGCGCAAGCCTTTAATCCCAGCGCTTGGGAGGCAGAGGCAGGCGGATTTCTGAGTTCAAGACCAACCTGGTTTACAGAGTGAGTTCCAGGGCAGCCAGGGCTACATAGAGAAACCCTGTCTCAGAAAACACACACACCAGCAGTCACTGGGGTCATGGCAACTAGCCACTGAATTATAGAACAGACCATCTCTACACTGCACCCTATCCTATCCACCATCTTCCAGTTCCTGTTGTATTCTATGACTGTTCAAGTCCCTACATATCACCCCAGGTTCTGTGCTTTCAATACGCCCAGGCTATGGTATCTATGAATTAATATCCGTATTTACATGTTTCAAAATTTGAGATAGAAAGTCAAGTCAACATACACCTCTGGATGTAAGAAAATAGATACTATACTACTGTAAAATAATAATGAAGATGATGGTGATAAAGATCAGCATTTGGAGTTTACTGAGCAGGGAGTCCATTGGTGTGACTACTAATACAAGTAAAACTCTCAGTAACTGAAAGTAGATTTCTACAATTACAACAAATGTAAGCAGTCAAAAACAACAGTGAACACACTAAAGAAAAGTATTATTCTCTACATATGCGCGTTTAGTTACATTGATATTTGTGATCGAAGACCAATCTTCTACTAAAAGCAGTGGGCAGTGCCTGCGCTGTATTTAACCCTAGCTGAGCTGACAGTCTAGTCCTAACGAAATGCCCTAGGAAAAAAACAAATGTAGAGGGGTTAAAAGCACCCTAAAGTGGCATATGAAAATTAGATCTTTTTAACACACAGTCCTTTATGTACTTCAATTTGAAAAGAGAAGAAAGTCCCAAAGACACATTGTCATTCAAAGATCACTTGATGATGCAGAAATTGAACGATTCCGTTCCCTATCTGGGTTTCTAGAAGTTGAATGAACTGATGTTCTCTCAAGCTCTTTCCGGGTTCTCACCCCCTCTGGTTGATCTGTCTGCTTACAGTTCAACTTTAACTAAAAAAGAGGGACTCGTGGATACATCTCAACAGCTGACTCACGACCAGTTCCTGCCAATCTAGCTGGACATGGGAACAACCCAGGAAACTTAAAAAAGAAAATCAGAGATAAAGAGTGACCTTATACACCATGGGTCTAGTATGGGATCCAACTATGAGTATTTTCAATGCTCTCCAGAGGATTCTAATGGGAAACCAGCCTTAAGATCTACAGACTGAGAGTAAAGGCAAGATCAAATGCGGCTCGTGTGTCAGGGCAGGCTAGACAGATTAACAACACAGAGTAGGCTCACAGAACTGGAAAACACCAGTCTTAGTCAGGTCCCTCCAACGAGCAAAAGGAACAAGACAATCTTTAGGGTTTTGTTTTGTTTAAAATAGGGTCTTACTGCATAGCCTTGGCTGGTTTAGAACCCACTATATAGGCCAGACTTTACAGAGATCCTCCTGCTTCTGCCTCTAGAGTGCTGGGACTAAAGGCATGCGCTACCACACCCACTGACATTTTTTAAGGAGCTCTGGAAATCCGTATGTGAGGTGATAGATATCCTAATTTTTATCCAGCAATTAAGTCCAAATAATCTTAAAAGGGAAAATGTAATTCACACAAAATATCCCCACAAGATTATGCAGGACATGCTCACAACATGAACTATGACAACTTAAGGCTCATTTTCATCAGCCCCGCCCCTTCCATCAGCCCCTTTCTTCCTCAGGCCACGGCCTATCCTGTTCCTTTTCCTTTCCAGCCTCCTTCAGTCATCGTAAGAGATGGAAACTGAGATCCTCACATTACATCTTCATGTGATCCTGGCTGTCTCACTGGAAGGGCCTCCCAGCCTGGGAAAATACAGGCCACACGTCGTAACCTGAGGCTAGGGCCCCATGATGTCAGCCGCTGGATGGTTGGTAAAATCGAAGGGAAAAGTCAGTCAAGCTCACAGCCTCACGTTGCTAAGAGTTCATCAGGCAACACGTAGGCATCCTCATTTAATCTGATGCTGGTTTGTGGGCTTTGCTTCTAAGTCTAAACTACTACAGGATCACCCCGCATTGTTTTGTTTGCTTGGGTTTTTGCTTTTTTTTTTTCACTCTTCTGTCTGATCTGTCTGAATCTTTGGAGGTGGAATCTGTAAATTAGTATATTTCCAAAGACACAGGTTGAGTCTGCTGTGGAGCCAGGCTGAGAACACTCCAACAAACAAACAAACAACCCTTCTACAAGCCTGGCTTGACAGTGAACTTAGACAGTGCCTTCCTGAATAACCCTGACTTTTCGGCACAGCTCGGGATGGAGACAGTAAGGCCTCAACCTGTCACCTGGGCTGCCCATAGGCTCCTGCAACCTCTCGGGAAGTGAGGCTCTCACTTCGCCAACCCCACTTCCCATTGCCAAACCGCTTCTACAAATCTGAACACCTCTGCCACTAATGACTGGCTTGAAACCCATGATCACCAGAAAACCAATAACCAAGCCATCAGATCGTACATGAGAGTGTCTGCATAACCTCACGTCATCCTCCATCTTAATGAAATCTCTGGGATAGCTCAATAATCACCATGGGTGTTGTTCTCATTTAATAAATGAGGGGGGAAATTCTGATGCTCGGAGATATTCAACAATTTACCCCAAGTTCCCAAGGCCATTAAGTTGCAGCCTGGTGTGCAGATCTGAGCTACCCGCTAAGCCTTACCATCTCTTTCCTACCACCTGGCATGACATCTGGAGTGAAAAAAAAAGTTATAAAAGGGAGGAGGTCACTAAACGCTTCTAAGAGGCAGAAAAATAAGCACCCTGACCAGACTGTCACAAAATACAGGACTTCAGTAGGCATTCTACTCTGGAAGCCACATAGGCACTGGGGCAGAAAAATACCTGGGACCAGGGTAGGGGGTGTTGCAGTGTGCCCTGGAAGAAAGACAATGTCACTTGGGAGACAGAAAAAGAGGTGACAGTTCTCAATACCTGGCAAAAGAATCCAGGCTCTTTCTAAGCAAGTGGAAACTCAGTTCAGAGGGAGAGCCCTACAAAATTGGAACTGTTTAAACACAGGATACAATGTAAAACTCAGGGACCTGCCCAGACCGAGCTAAGGGGGCTGCGACTAGCATGGAAGAGACCAACCGAGCAGCTACCCCACCACCTAAGCTGACTCCCTCGCTCCTAAGCAGGCTTGCATCTTCCTCCCACATCCTCAGACACTTCAAGGGACTCCCCAGCCTACAATTCCTGAATCTCAACAATCCACTTGATGGGTCTGCATATTTGGGGGATGCAGATGAAAGGACAAGCAAGGGACATTTTCAATGCCCTGTCACTGCTCAAAAGTAGAAACCATGGCAAGAGAAAAGCAGAGCAGAAAGACTTCAGTGTTTCAAACTTCAGGGAAGAGGTCCAATTATGGAATAGGGAAAAAAGATGAGCAGCTGCCGGGTAAAGGGCTGGGCAAGCTACCTTGCCAAGGTCACCACCCAGCAAGAATTTATTAAGCAATTCCCGGGTCCCTGGCCTAAGAGGAGAAAAAAGGTGAACATGGTAGCAGACGTCAGGCCTCTTAAGTCCACTGCTTCCTCATCGTAACCCCTAGACCATGAAACAAGGTAAAAAAAAAAAAAAATACCGAAGCAGCAAAGTTGAAAGGCTCCAAAGTGCCTTTAAATCTGCTCATGTGTCTGCTGGATTCCAGGCAGTCCATGGCGCAGTAAGTACTCTTTCTTCTGAAAACCTCCCCCTAATTATTCCCATAGACAATTCTTTCTCCTCACTAAGAAAGGCACACCACCCCTCACACAACCCCTTCTAATGGGTCCCCTATCTCAAGCATCCTCCGGGTTCACTCATGTGTGTCTCATTTCTTCGCAACCTGAACACCTGGCATTTCTGTTTGCGTTCATCCATAGTCTGTTTCCTGTTGAAATGGACATTGCACAGGAGCCGGAACTCGATCTGATTAGTTGCTGCCTGCTACACAAGCATCCCTAATTATTCAACACCTGTTCTTAAAAAAAAAAAAAAGCCCTATTAAGATCAAAACCTCAATCAAACTAGGCCGCGCTTCCGTTGCTTTCTGCCACACACTGAGAACTAAGTAACTCAACAGCAGTCAATTAAGTCATTTTAAGGCAGAGGTTAGGCGGCCATAGCAGACCCTTTCCGTGGCGGGACTTGCCAGTTTCCTATAGGGTGAGTTATTTGACAATGAGGCCAGCCAGCACAGGTTTTATTTCCGTTGTCCTTCTGACGTCAGAAAAAGCACGAGTTGCAGCACTGTTTCTTGTATCAAGGTGACAAATTACAGCCTTGCTAGCCCTGCGTTCTCCAAACCATACAATTATCCCTCCTCCCCTCTCCATTGTATTCTTTTTAAGTTTAAAAGAAAAAAAAACCGCGGAGGTGTCAAATCTTGCAAACGCATACCGTTTTCTAGCAGCGGGTCCTTTCCCCTCTTCCACGTACGACACGGTCTATCCGTCTGAGACTAGTACGCGATCCCCCAGCCAGTGTGTCTCCCACCGACAGAACAGGCTGGTGAGAGCCGGGGCCCACGCCGCAGAGCGAGACACAAAGGGCTGGAGCAAGCGCCACCTTCCTCCGCCCGAGGCAGCTGGCGAAAGGCGGTTCGCGGCGAGACACGCTCACCGCGAAACTCCTTTTGCCGCCTTTTGCACTCGAGTCTAGTGCGAGCACAGTAGGGCCGAAACCCAGCGGCGGGCGATGCACCGGGAACCGCTCGCCGTTCGCGAGGGTACGGTGCAGCCCCGCACCCAGAGCCGGGCTGTGGCGGGGGGGCCTGGGGGAGATTAAGGCGGGCTCCCGGAGATCTCGGCGCGCTCTCCTCCGCGCGTGGAGCCGAGCAGTTTAAAAGCCTTTTGCCGCAACGCTTGGGGCCAGGTGCGGGGGAGGGGAGACCAGGGCGCAAGGGTCCTGCGCAAGCAGTGGCCTTTTGTTCTCCCGCCCCACCGGACCCGGCTCTCGTAAAGGAAGTAGCCTATCGCCGGCTCTTCATTCCGGGGAGAGCCTCCAGGGAGGGAGAGGAAAGTGAGTCACTGCCAGCATCCTCCCACTAACCCGAGCCGAGACAGGGGCCGAGCCCGTGGAGGTGCAGCCAACGTGCACCTGTTTACGGCGCTGGAGAGCCGGTCTCCGAGGCTCCGCTGCCCGGCCAGTCCTCCGACGCTGACTGACTCACTCCTCGGTGTACCTTCCGCCCCCTCACATCGCATGCTTGGTCCCTAAACCTCGAAAACGGCACCAGATCTGGTGCCACACTCCCGCCACCATAAAACCAGGACTACAAAGTAAGGCACGGCGCGCCACGGCGGAATCTGGGGTCCCTGCGTTCGGGGATGGGCACCGGACGCTGCCTTCTAGAAAGGCGCCGCGGCACTCTGCCCGAGTCCACGAGACATCGGAGGCTGTCTGAGTTAGCCTCCTTCCCCTCGGGTTGAAACTCCCCTTCCCTCCAAGCCGCCGCTCCCTCTGCTCTCCAAACGCACCTTACCTCGAGAAATAAAGGGAAAGGCGCTGCCAAAGTGTCCGCCCTTCCAGGCCGTCCCCGGCAGTTAGATGTCCTTTTTGTGTCAAGGTCTGGCTAGGGAAAAGGTGGCCCCTGGTCTGCGAGACTGGGCGGGGAGGATCCGGGTGGCGGATTTCGTAGGAAGGTAAAAGGCCGGGTTACCGGCGACCTTCAGGCAGAGTGGCGTGGCCGCGGCTCTCCTCCTCCTCCTTCTCCACCTCCTCCTCCTCCTCCTCCTCCCAGGGCTGGTTGCATCAGAGTTTCCCCCCACCCACACTCTGCCCGCCAGCCTCGCACTTACATCCACACGCGCGGCGCGGAGGGGCTCCAGCCTGACTCATTGGCTACTGCGGGGCGCGTCGCCCTTTCTCTTCTGCAGTTTGGGGACGGGAGCGCGGCCTTTCAGACCATCATCCCTCCCTGCCCGCGCGCCCGCCGAGCCGAGCTGCGTGCGGCAGAGCAGTGCGGGTCACATGCCGCTGGTCGCCGCACTTTCTTGCCCCTCTCCCCCCTCCCAGAGGCTGTTGGACCTCTAGGCGACCGCGGCTGGCGGACACCGAGCATCCAGGAAGGGCAGTGCGAACGGATGCGCGAGCAAGGCGCTGGTGGTACCCGAGCACACGGAGGCTGCGCGCCGCCCCGCACCTGCCTGCGCCCTCCCGGGGCCTGGGCTGGGGCCACAGCTGCCGCACCCGCACCCTCGGGGTTGGAGGTGGAGTGGCTCACTCGCCCAGGCGGTGGCAGGGGGCCGTCTCTTGGGGTACGCCAGGGCCTCAGCGACCGGAGTTGCATTGTGGGAAAGGAGCAGCGTGAGGGTAGCCTCGCGACCCAGAGGCGGTGGCGGACTACGAGACGCAGGGACACCTTCGGAAACGTGGTGTCCCGAGCCAGCAAGCTAAAGCGCCTCCCGTCTCCCACCGCGACACCTGCAGTCCCCCCAGAGCAGCTCTGGGAAACCCTTGGGACTCAGTGTGACAATAACCCAAGGGGTCTGCACCAATAGCCCTGCTGCCCCGGCCACGTGACTCTACCCTTGTTGGGCCTGGAAATTGGAACAGGCTGGAAGCCGTATCCGCCTCGGGGCTCCTCCTCCTGCCCCACTCTTTGTCTGAGGTGCAGCCCCTTAACTGACTGGCTGGCACAGTCGCTTCTCCTTAAAATGGCGACAGGAAATCCCACCTGCAAGCCAGCCAATGAGGCCGCCACCACCACCACGGAGTCTGCCGCGTGGTAGCCTGAGCCCCTCTCAACCGGATGGCTCCTGTTATGGGTCCGGCCAGAGCTTCATCAGCCTGACCGCTAATAAATTATAACCAAGAGGATTTTATTCAGACATTGGCGCCGAGCTGGGATTCTGAATGCAGCACCCAGACACCTCAGCCAGGGGTTTATAAAAGCAAATAATACAAAGATACAATGTTCTCTTGCAAGCTTGTTTTCAGAAGCAGAACAAACAGTTTTAAAAAAATCATCATCATCATCATCATAAAAGATTAACCCTTAGCACCCCTTAACATTTGGAGGTCTAATTTTGCTTTAAGCACAGAGATTTTAAACATAAAGTTAGCCATCAATGTTCCGTCTTCTTGTTCCATCAAAACAAGAAATGGCGTTTTAATCACGATTCAAAAATGACTACCCGGAGCCTTTCAAGATGCTGGGTCATGCTGTTTTGCAGTGGTTACAGATTTTCAGTCTCCACTGGAAAAGTGAAGGGACAACCAAGATTTAAGCTTTTTTTAGTGGTTAATATTCTTGCTCCCGTCCAATGGCGGCAAATGGTAGTGGTTAGTTAAACACCGGCTTCCAAAGAAACGAGTACGAGGTGTGTCCCTGAACGTGCCTGAAAACCGAAAGGTCTTTGCCAACCAAAGGGCAGCCTCGCCCAGCACGGGGCAGTTTCTTCCTCAAAGACAGCGTCTTTTCCCCTTGCCCTTTTTCTGTCCAGTTGCTCCTTTGTGTGCAAAACTTACGTATTTCAGCAACGCTCTGTAAGTTTACACCAAAAGTCTACTCTTTTCACCTTTCTTCCTAAAGGAAGTCGAAAGTAACGATTTTGTTACAATTATGACTAAGTCACCTCAAGTAGGTAAGTGAGCCACCAGCAGACTCAATTAACCTGGACCCCCGAGGCCTCTCAAACACTGGACTACCAACTGGGCAGCATACACGGAGCTGATACGAGGCCTCCAACACATATATAGCAGAGGACCCAGGAGGATCTGAGTTCAGTCAGAGAAGATGCACCTAACCCTCAAGAGACTGGAGGCCCCAGGGAGTTTAGATGTCTGGTGGGGAGGGGGTCGGGTGCTGGGAACATCCCCGTGAGACGGTCAGGGAGGAAATATGGGAGGGTGGACTGGGAGGGGAATGGGGTCTGGAGTGTAAATAAATAAAAGATTTTTTTAAAAAACCTGTAAAAAAATAAATAACAAGCCTGTTGAAGGGTATGTATCTTTAAAGAAAGATATAGACCGATGGGTGTTGCAGAGAACATGATCCCAAGCCTTTTAGCTTAGGTTGTAACTTAACTTGCCGGCCCCTGTACACAGAATGAACAACTAATTAGTTACTCAGGGCTGTTGGAGCTGAATGAAATAGGAAGCCAGCTCGCCCCTCTCATTGGCTTCAGCTTCTCAGTTGCATACTTTCTATCTTTTCCCATTCAATCCTCTTCCCTTTGGTTGGGTATTAATTCTCCTTTCTATAAACAAGAAAACAGATTCAAGGAGGAGGAAAATTGACCCTACCGGCAGAGGAGAGGAGTGGATTCCCACACGGGTCTGACTTAACATCTTTAGAAGCACAGGACACTCCTGACATAGGCCTTCACCCCTCCCCAGGGATGCCATCTGCCACGGAGGGGACAACAAGCATCAGTGTCCCTCCGCTTCATAGAAAGACTGTTAGAGAGGCATCCTGGGAGCAGTGTGTCAGAGGCAGGGTGTAAAAATGTGCCTGGTAGCGTCCTTTCAATAGGTCAGCCTACAAGCTCACTTCTGCAGTCTCCCTGGGGTCTGTGAATGATGCCAGGAAGATGTTTCCCCACTCACCGAGTGCTCACTAAGAGACCAGCAGAGAGTTAAGCATTTTATACACAGTTTCCCCTTTAGTCTCCAGATCATTCTGAACAGGACATGCCGCCCTCATCCCCGATTGAAGGGTTAAAGGTTTTACCCCCAAACCACACAGCTGTAGTCTTAAACCCAGAGACAGTTCTCCGTGTCTGGAGCTGAGAGCTTCCTGGATTCTGGGATACTCTTGTTTAACTTAGAAAGTAGGAAGCGTCCAGGCCACTGTGTCTGAGATGGGAGCCTCTGTTTCTAGTCTTTCTCAGGCTCTGCGGGATCAGTTTGCCCGGTGTTAGAGTTACAGGGAAACCACAGGCATTGCTGTCAGAATGTGACTTCTTTACCGGCATTTCCAAGTGAACACACTGTCCAAGATGGTACTAAAGTAGTTAGGCTAAAATGGCAGACTTTACCAAGCTGTCCTAAGGGACAGAAAATAGAATTTCTTTGAAAAGACAAATTTTAACTTCATAGGGAAACAACATGAACAACAATTCCAGGATAACCAAAACTATCCCGAATAATATAAGAACTGCTAGCAGTATCACCATCCCTGATTTTAAGTTGTATTATGGAGCTGTGGTTATAAAAACAGACACGTCCATGAATTGAGTTGAAGACTTAGACATATACCCACACACCTATGGACTTCTTTAACAAATAAGGCAAAAATGCACACTGAAAACACACAGCATCTACAAGTGGGGGGCGGGCCAAACAGGAGGACAGCATGTAGAAGAATGCAAACAGAGCCACACTTGCCACCTCCCACAACACCCATTGCCAAATAGTGCAAGAATGTCACCCTAAGGCCAGATACACAGAGTCTGATTGAGGAGGACCTGGGCAATAGTCTTGAACTCACTGGCCCACAAAAAGACTTTCTGATCAGGACACTGGTAGCACAAGCCCTAAGGACAATTAATACACAGGACTTCATGGAAATGAAAAGCTCTGTAAGAAGCCGGGCGGTGGTGGCACACACCTTTAATCCCAGCACTTTGGGAGGCAGAAGCAGGCGGATTTCTGAGTTCGAGGCCAGCCTGGTCTACAGAGTGAGTTCCAGGACAGCCAGGGCTACACAGAGAAACCCTGTCTGGGAAAAAAATAAAGGCAAAGAAAAGCTCTGTAAGGCAAAGGACATGGCCATTTGGACAAAGAAGTTCTAAAATGGGAAATGATCTTTATCAATGACACATTCAAGAGAGAGTTAATATGTAACATATATAAAGAACTAAAAACAAAACAAAACGGGGGGGGGGACCCGTAGGCATCAAGAAAATAAATAACCCAATTAAAAATGGAGTACAAAAGTAAACAGAGACATTCTCAAAAAACAAAAGCACAGCTGGCTGAGCAACACTTAAAGAAATGTTCAATATCCTTAGTTATCAAGGAAATGCAAATTAATACAACTTCTGATCTGCTCATAATAGCCTGGAGGTCCACAACAAACGAATGAATAATGAGACAGATACATTTTACACAATGAAAATTTTAAAAATAAATAAATAAAATCATGAATTCTCAAGTAAATGGACAGAACTAGATAACCCAAACAGATATATTCTCGTAAAAGAGGATGTTCGGTTTTTAAGCTTTTGATAAGCATACTACCACGAATTCGTACCCACAGGGGTTAGGCGTGTTAAGTAAAGGCCTAGGAGATAAAGAAGGATCTCCTAAGAAAGGGGAAATAGAATGTTTAGTTATGGAGAGACTGGAACAGGAGGATTAAATGGGGAGGGGCAGAAAAGAGGGGGTAAGGGATGGGATACAGGGAAGACCAGCTAACACTAAGGGTCATGTGGAGATCTAATTCTTGACTAGGAGAATCATATTTTCTTGCCTAATGAATTCTTTTTACTTTCCTGGATCTCCTCTATACAGGACAGTTTTTTTGTGTGTGTTTGGTTTTTTTTGTTTGTTTTTTTTTCTTGATAGTAGGAATTTGATAGTAGAATAGTAGTAGCCATAGCAAAGGGTAAAATTTCAGGGAAAGGGATCCTCCAGTTGCCATGGCCATTTTCTGCTGAGCCCAGAGTAAACTAGTTCCCCTGACCCCGCCCTGCCCTGGGGTTAATAGCAGAAAGCAGTGTGTGGGCATGGTGATAAACACTTTCTCACCCCAGATTTGTAAGTGGCTCTCGAAGGCAATCATCAGCCCCCATTGACCCTGGACAGAATTTAAATTACAATTCCATCCCAAGCCACTGACATCTCTGGATTGGCCCTGGATCAGCTTTGTAAAATAACTCATCTGGTTTTGTCTAGCTGTTAGAAGAGATCACCTCCATCTTGTGACTAGTAGTAAGTAATATGGTCACTCAGTTGTTCAAATCAACAAATAATGCATCCTGGAAGTTTAATGTCTAGTCAAACCCCGCTAGGCTGGTCAGCATGGAAGTTTAATAACGAGTTATACCCTGCTCGGCTGGTCAGTGTGAATGCAACTCCTTAGCTCCTTGCAAAATGGAGTAGTGGGAGCCATCCAGAGATCACGTGACTCAGTGTCTACAAAGTACTGAAGTGTATGGTTAGTGTAATAGGTGTGCAATCAATGGCATTGGCTGTTATTATAAGCGGAGGCAATGGATTTCCAGCACGGGAACAGGTCAGCGCAAAGCATTCTATTACGATTGCCACACACTGCAAAGGCTGTTAAATTCTCATTTCCATTCAAATTCTTCCCACTGTGACAAAGAAAGAGGGGTTATTAAAGAATATCTAGGCCTCTCCTTCAGCATAAAAGCTTCTCTTTAAGGTGAGAAAGCAGGTTTGGGATGGATAATTCATGAGCAGTAGAAATGGTTACTAATTGAATGCGATACATGAGCAGTAGAAATGGTTAGTAATTGAACGTGCCCCGCTTGTACCCTTACAAATGCTGCCTTTATAAATTTATACAACCGTTTTTTGTGAGACAGCAAATGTAAATATTGACTCTGGGTCCTCATTTCCCCAAGTTGGCTTTTTTGGTTATTTTGTATATTTGGGCTTTTTGTTTGTTTGTTTGTTTGTTGAGATAAGGTTTCTCCGTGTAGCCCTGACTGTCCTGGAACTTGCTCTGTAAACTAGACCGGCCTTAAACTTAGAGATCTGCTTGCCTCTGCCTCCTGAGTGCTGGGACCAGCACCCCCCACCCGTACCCCAAGTTCTTGCTTGGCCCCACAGTGTATCAACTCTGCGAACTTCTGAAAGTTAATTTCTCTGCGTCTTGGTTTTCTCATATTTAAAAAGGAGATAATATTAGCTACTCTCTTAGTGGGCTTCCAGGGCTGTAATAGAATACCTGAGTAAAGCAAGCGAAAAGAAGGCTGGCCTTGGCTCGTGGGTTAGTCATGGACATACAAGGTAACACACATATGGACGCCTCAGCAGCTCAAAGCGTAGCTAAGTACTTAATAAATAATAATTCTTTTTTTTTCCCCTCAAGGTGATTTTATTGCTTGTGACACAACAGCATTTGCCACTAGAGCAGAGGCTGTGGACACTCATACCCAACTGGGTGGGAGCACTGCTTAGTCTTATAGTCTGGAGCCAACCGGTGAATTCTGTTCTCTATCAGAATCAGGCAGAATTTAGCATCCTTCTCCTTTCTGTTCCTCTCAAGGTGCTTTCGGACAGCAACCGCTTTCTTAAGCAAACGGCAGAGGTCCTCAGGGAGACCACGGTTAAGGCCTTTGGACTTAAGGCTTCTCAAGACTTTGTTTCCAGTTACTAAACAGATTGTACTGCACCGCACCCACTGTGTGAGTCCCTCAGGATCTCACCTCTCTGGGAGAGAGTCAGGCCTTTCTCCGCCAATTCGTGAATCTGCTCCTTCAGCCGCATGGGGATGCTATGGTGGTAGGGTAGTGCCGACTGGGACAGGCCCTTCCAGGAGCATGCATGCGACCCATCACGGCGGAGGTCTAAATAATAATTCTTGTTGGGAAACAACTTGACCAAACGCAGGAGAAGCTTTGGTCATCTGTGTTCCTCTTCTAGGTTTCTGGATCCTGACAATGGTGGACAGACACATTGTTAACCACACAGAGGTTAAGAAGACAGGCTTCGGGATGAACCAAATGAAAGGAAAAAATCCTTCAGTGCCAGAATGAGAAATTTATAAATGACGCTCAAACGAAGTACTCAGGTGGCTGGCCATGAGAGAGCGCCACACCTTCTGGTAGCCCCTAGAGATGTTTTGAGAGGCATAAAATAAGAGCCAAAGTAATTTTCAGTGTGTGCGATTTTTGTATTTGAGGCATAAAAGTCTATTTCAAAATCACAAAGGGGGTAATTTTAATAAGAAAGATTTAAAATTGACAGTCTTCCAGGCTCCTATACTGGCAGTTATTTATACACACATACTAATTTCGAAAATAAACGGTTCCAAGTTTTCATTCAAATATAACATGTTAAAATAGAATTCATGCTTCCATTCCTTCAAATTCCCTTCTCCAATAAACCTCATCTTGGGAAATGACTCACATGGTCCCCAGAAGAGGGATCGTGGCTTAACTCCTTCCCTCTTCTCATCTAATTAATTCTCTCTTGTAACTAACATTTACCAAATGCCAGGTATTCTGTGTCGTTTTCACAGAGCTTGGAATTTAAGTAAAGAAATTAACATTCCTCAAACAATCCCAACCATGAACACACAAATGCCAGAAGGAAAGAGAAGCTCTGGAGAAGAGGTAGATAAACCCTGACCCAGGGGCCAGGGAAGGCTCCCGTGGGGACATGACCCTTGTTTTGACTTCACTCTCCCTGTACGGAGGACCAGGTGCCAGATACGATCAAGTGTGCGCTCTTGAAGAGATTCTGCCAATGCTGTCATTCCTCCGCCTAGATATTTCTGACTTGTGTTCCCTCGTCACAACCTTAATGACATCTTGACATCCTAGCAACTCTGAGCATGCATCTCTATCAAGCCAGTCTTGGGAAAATTCCTCTTAAGTAGTACACAGAACACACTTCATCACTGAAAAGCATCTTGGTTACATTTATTCTTGTTAATGTATACATGCATATATTGACAATTTCTAGTTATACACTCAACATTTGTAAAAGTTAAAAATTCCAATGCTTTGATTTTACACTTTAGACTTATTTGTTAATAATATTTGACACTAACGGTGTAATATGTTCCAAGTTATTATTCTGAGTTTAACATCTTGGTGGAGAAATTTGATACAATGTACTTCATTTAACAATGTCATAAAACTGTTACACAAGTCTAGACCTAGATTTTGCTCATTTAGGTTCCAGGGCTTAATGCTGCAGCTGGAAAGAGATCTCCCAGGGACACTTGGGCCCTAGAAAGAATATACCTCATGGACTTCAGGCTTTGACATCCCAAATGTAGATTCTATCTCTCTGTATCTTCTGCTAGTTTACAAAGATACATTTCAATTGTCAGTCTACAAGTACACACTTAGATGAGGGGAGTTTTAAGGGGAGCCTCGTTTCCTGATTCTGAATACGTGCTAATAGATTTCTTGTCACATCTGACTGAAGTGCGAGCCAATGCTACTGTTCCGCTACTGTTCTTTGTTCCCTCAAGCTCATCTCGTCTTTCAAAGGGAGATTTACACAGAGCAATGGTAAAGATCTGCTCATCTACCTTGAGAAGAGGAAATATTATGGAAATCAATCTAATTTATAAAACCACTCACCTATGTACAAAGATGCTGAATCAGCATATCTGAACGAGGTGAACAGGGAATAAACTGACAAAATGTCATTTCGTCCCTCTCTCCTTCCTCATGATATCTTGAGGATCAGGATACCACTTCCAGGCACCATGGCAGAGGTGGGCCCGAGCGGAACCACCACCAGGCTAGTAACGTAAGGCACTTATATGTTTTCCCAGTGGTACGGCTTTTGGCTCTTCCTTAGTATTCCAGGAAGACCTTTGACCTGGGCTCTGCCTACTCCCTTGACCCCTACAGAAGCTTAAAAACTGGTAAAGCTCAACTAGGTTGTACACTTCTAGAGAAACTTAGTAAATAGTAGCTGAATGGAAGAGTAATCAAATATCCTTACAGTTACATACCTTTAATTCTTTTATATTTTTCAGGTCCTTCAAAAGCCAATGTATAAATTATCAAATTTACATTGATCTAAATTCTGAAAGTTTAGTAACCTATACAGGCAAATCAAACAAATAAGCTATTTTGGGAGCTTTAATTTATCATTATTATCATTATTATTATTATTATTGGAATCTTAAGTGACTAAATAGCACTTTTTAAATATCAAAAGTCCCCTTTGCATGTTATGTTATTTTTAACAAGAAAGCTTAACCTGCGTTTAAAAAGTAATATACGTTGTTTACCAGTTTTCAGGTTTATGAAAATTTCCTGTAAATCTGGGGGTCTAAGCCAGAAGGTGGTAGCACAAGCCTTTAATCCCAGCACTTGGGGGGCAGAGGCAGGCAGATCTCTGTGAGTTTGAGGAAGCCTGGTCTCAAAAAAACAAAATAAAACAACAAAACCATTGGGATTCTACCATCCAACAGTCGCTGCTAATGAAAAATGTGGCCATTTTCCTGCCAGCACTACCTGGATGGTGCCAGCATTCTCCTAGCCACATTCTCAGTTTGAAATGAACGTTTGTAAATGAAGTCTAATTAAATGCTGCGCTTTAGAAGAGACGCTGTGTGCTAATGTTGTGCTGTTTCTGTTCGCCATTATCAGTGCTCCTGCTTAGGCAAAATCCTGTGGTTCAGGTATGAGCCACTTAGCAATACGAGTTTAATCATGAGCTTAACAACCCATTCCTGGGTTCAGTGTTCTTATTTTAAGAAACACACTTAAAATAAGTTTCTCTTTCTCTGTGTTAAAAAGGGACAGAATGCCAGAGACCTGCCATCGGACCGCTAGACACTCACAGCCTTCATTCAGGAATTTGTTCCAATGCTGCCCTTTCGTGCAGCATTCTTCGCTGGATCCTTATTTTGACTGGACATGCTTATTTGCGTTTGTTTTCTTTTTTCTTTTTTTGGTTTTTCAAGACAGGGTTTCTCTGTGTAGCCCTGACTGTCCTGGAACTCACTCTGTAGACCAGGCTGGCCTCGAACTCAGAAATCCGCCTGCCTCTGCCTCCCAAGTGCTGGGATTAAAGGCGTGCACCACCACCGCCCGGCTGCGTTTGTTTTCTTTTTATACTCATTTGTACGTGTGTGCATGCGCACGCCTGTGTGCGTGCCAGAGAAGGCCGGAATGGGGCCTCAGATTCCTGGAGCTGGAGCTCACGCGTGGTGTAGCTGCTCACGCTGGGCGCTGAGAACCGCAGACCTTCCGTGGTGGTGGTGGCGGCGGCCGGAGCAGCAATCGCTCTAAACAGCTGAGCCATCTCTCCAGCTCCTTAGGTTTTTCCTTGTACTTCCTCATCCAAAGCCTTGTCTCTAGTTGTGAAGTACTCAAGTCTTTTCTCATTAAAGACAGAAAGGAGGGAGGGAGGAAAGAAAAGGAAAAAGGAGAAGGAAATCGCCTTGATCTCTTTACATCCCTCCCTCTTCTTTCTTCTCCTGAAGAACCAAAACTTTCTCAGTGTAGAAAATGTGGAAATGCATTAAAATGTAATAAAGAAAACCAAACTATTCAACACAATCCATACATAGCTACTGTAAATATATACTCTAAGAATAGCATCCAGTGTTTGTGTTTGAGAGTAATATAAAATGATGCTCATTTGCCTATACAACTGAAAATTCCTTTCCCAGAACTTGTGAGGTAGCACAGAGAACCAGAATTTGAGGCCAGCCTGGGCTACATGATCAGACTCCGACTAAGAATTCCTCAAAACTATACAAGGAACTCACACTGTTTTATAATAACTCATTAGCACGAGACTCACTTTTTTGTGTCTGTGTATGATTCTTTGTCCTAATCTCTAAAAGCTGAATTTCAGGATTAAAACTCGGGGTCATTTAAAAACGTTTGTTACGATTTTCTGGACAGAGTCTCACTAAAATCTTCACGAGCAATGCGGGAAGATACAGCGGAAGTGCGTCACGGACTGTCTGCGTTCGCTTGCTCTTGTTAAGGTAGTACCGGAAAGTGTCTTCACATTTGATCTTCATTTGCTTTGCTGTTGGCTTTCTTAAACTTTAGAAAATTGACCTTTGGGGTCTTATGTAAGTTATATCTTTTGGTGCTTTGCTGGTTTTCCTTTGCTGAAAAATAAAACATTTGTGGGCATTTCTTACCTATAAGAACTATATTTGCAATTAGTGGATGTGTTGTTTTCTTTTTTATGCCCACGTTTTTAAAAAGTGCGTAAGGGCCTTTGTTTGTTTGTTTTGCTTTTGTGTCCTTGTGGAGTTTTGAGACAGGTCTATCTTACCCAGGCTGCCTTTGAACTCTCCTACCTCAGTCTCCTGCATGTTGAAATTAAAAGTTAGAATGTATCGTGTGGTTTGAATGTGAAGTGTCCTGTGTTGGCCCGCAGCTGGTGCCTCTGTTTGATAAGGTTGTGGGAGCTTTAGGAAGGAGAACCCTGCTGGAGGAAGTGAGCGACTGGGATCAGGCCTTGAGGTCACTCAGTTCCTGTTCACTGCTCTCTGACGGCAGATGTGACATGGCCATCAGGCTTCTGTTCCTGTCGCCGTACCTTCCCTGCCAGCTGCCGAGTCTCCTACAATAGCAGTCTCTCTCTGTGACTGTGAACCAAAATAAAGCTTTTCTCCCTAAAAAACAAGGTTTATAGGTTTTATGTCAATGAACTGTTGGACTTTTTTTGGGTCTGTTTTTCCTTTGTACCAGCATAACTGGCATCAGACGTTGGCTTCACTTTTTTCTTTAATTTTTGCTTTATTTTATGTGTATGGGAGTTTCCCCTGCATCTGTATCTACACACAATATACATACATGACACCCTGGAAAGCCAATAGAGGGTGTTAGAGATTCCCCCAAAACTGGAATTATAGACAGTTGGGAGTCAACCCAGGTCCTCTGGAAAAGCAATGCTCTTAACTGCTGAGCCTGCCCTTCAGTCCATAGCTTTAGTTATTATGAACGTAGGGTTTTTTAAAAAAAACATTTTCAACTTTATTTGATTATTTTTGCTTTTGAGACAGTGTTCCTGCCTCAGTATGGTGGCTTGAATGAAACTGTCCCCCTTAGGCCCGAGTATTTGAACACTTGGGTCCTAGTTGGTGGCACGGTTTAGGGACGTTTATGATGTGTGGCCTTGCTGGAGGAAGCCTGTCCCTGGAGGTGGGCTTCGAGAGTTTATAGCCTCACCCTCCCTCCAGTCCCTGTTTGCTAGTAAAGATGGGATCTCTCAGCCTTCTGCTCGCGCTATATGACCTTCAGTAACTGCCATGTTTCCGGACCTGCTTCCCGACCGCCACACCCATGACTGCCTGTCATACCTTCCTGCTGCCACGCCCACCGCTAGCTGCCATGCCCTTCCTTCTGCTGCCAGAATGGGCTCATACCTCATGTAAGCCCCAGGGAGTGGACCGCCATGCTTCCCTTGGCTACTAGGACTACGGGAGTGAAGCAACATGCTTGGCTTCCTTTAACTCTTGAATTGACCTATTAAGAGTTAAGACTAGCTGGGTGGTGGTGGCGCACGCCTTTAATCCCAGCACTTGGGAGGCAGAGGCAGGCGGATTTCTGAGTTCGAGGCCAACCTGGTCTACAGAGTGAGTTCCAGGACAGCCAAAGCTACACAGAGAAACCCTGTCTCGAAACTACCCCCCCCCCCCAAAAAAAAGAGCTAAGACTCTACATCAGTTTCTTCTAAATCATTCTTCAGTAGCAATGGTGGAAATGTCCTTGTTCCTCAGTGGTGTCTTCTTTATAACGTTATTACTTTTAAAGGGCACTACTCGTGATCCAACTCTCCGTCCACTGGCATCTACTCTTTTATTATCTACAACAGTTTATTTATTATGCCTTTGTTATGTGCCTTAATACCAACTAGGGCATGTTTGCCTCTGCTATTCTTGTCTGTTTATTATTCCAGACAAATTTAGAATCATTTCTAAGTCAGTACACACACACACATACACACACACACACACAAACTGGAACTGAACTTTTGTTATGCCTGGAAATCAATTTAAATACACATGTAAAATGTTTACAAAAAAACATATAAAACACTCTAAAAATTCATTTATCAGAAACATAGTTGCTGTCGATCTGCCTTTCTAAAAGTACAAACTTTGTTGATAGATTCATGGCCCTCCATGCGACCCACTTCTGAACACTCTGATATCAATTCATCCTGAATCTGTAGAAAAGTCCCTGTGCATAAAATCCTGTTTGTTCTGAATGAAAGATCAGCCATCTCCACATATGCAGTCATTATTCTCATTTTTAGTAGGTTCCATTTCTGTACCATGCAAGCATCCGTGTGAAGCCTTGCTAAGCTAATTTGACACAGTTGTGAACATTCTGGCTGTGTGGGAAACACAAAAAGCATAACTCATGTTTATAAGTGACCCAGTGAAAGTCTTAGTCTAACCTACTACAAAAGCCAACCAGTTAAGTGTAAATCTATGACAAAGTCTTCTTGAGATCCAAACCTGAGTAAAGAAAGCAAGAGAACAAGCAAGCCTGAGGAAGAGAGAAAGGCTGGAAGAAAGAAAGATGCCACGTTAGCAAAGCCCTCCATCCTGCTACGTGGAGCCATGAGCTGCCGCCATACCTTAGAGATAGCCTGAGCTAAGGTGAGGGAGCACACAGTTTGCTGCTATATCATTTCATCGTTAGGTGAAGGTTGCCACGGGAGAGGGACTTGGGACAAAGTAGCTTTCTTAGAGTGAGCTCTGGTAGGATGGCAGGCAACAAGACCTGGACATCTGCAGCAAGGCCAGCCGTTGTTTTAAAAACGGATACAGGAAAAGACTCATAGTGTCCACTATACTACACACTTAAAAACGGTCCTTCAAATTCCTACATCATCAGCGTGTTTCGGGAATATTTAAAAAAATGAATCCATCCCCACAAACTCTCTTTCCCGCCAGAAGCATTGTAGTGCTCATACGGTCTGGCCACAACACGATGTTCCAGCCGCTCTTGCTATTTTCTCCCAGCTAGCAGCAACATCTAGCTCACATGCAACACCTTAAACGCCCCCACCACACACACACACAATCATTCATCTAGGGCATAGTACCCGGTAGGTAATACATGACTCTTAGGGCTTAATTATCCAATCAGGTTTATATAATAATAAGATAACAATTTACAAGATGCCAATTCTATAATTTCAGAGCCCAATGATAAAGACAATATTTTAACCCAATTATCCTAACCTTGTAAAAACCTTAACTTGGTTGTTATAACCACTCGGGGTCTGAATCGACATCTTCCTCTGCCTTCATGATGATCCTCTGCCCTCTTCCCAGAGAGGTGCTCTCTGCCCTCTTCCTCCACATCTAGCTCCACCTCTCTATTCCTGTCCAATCACAGGCCTGTCACTGCCCTAATGTGATTGGACAGAGGAAATGCTGCATCATCAGCGTGTAATCAGTAAGTATTTGCGAAAGCATTCAGAGACCGCCCCATAAGCACTTGTGTTTTGTGTTGTGGACAGGTGAGAATACAGGAAGCCGTTCTAACAGTCTCGTTTTTTTCCTGTTTGGCTAACTCGATGGATGGAAAAATTATAATAGAAAAAATGGAATCTCCGAATAGTATAATTTAAAAAAAAAAAAAGATACAAGGGGCTGGGGTGGGTGTAGCACTCGTTTAGCAAAGAAATGAGAAAGAGAGAGGGAGGGAGAGGAGGAGAGAGGGATAAGGGAGGAGAGGGGAGGGGAGAAAAAGGAAGAGGGGTTAGGTACACTCTGCACTGAACATAGAACAACAGTTGATGGTAACTCTTCCATAATAGAAAGAAAAATAGCTTCATCCCCCCCCCCTTTCTTTATCAAACTGAGTTGAAGCACAGGCAGGAGCAAGCAGAGGTTGAGGGGAGAAAGGGATGAGGGGGCCATGCGCCTACAGACAGAAGTGCTGGCCGTCCGGGCTGGTGGCTTGCTTTGCCTCCACAACAGTCTTTGAGACCAATACTATAATCATCAGTGTGCAGGAGAGGGATTCGAGGGTCAGAGTGGGTCAGAGAGAGCCTAGTACCTGGCTGTTTGCCAAGTCTTGTAAATATGGGAGGGAGAGCAAATCAAAGCATCCATAAATCACCTTTCTAGAACATTCAGTCTTATCATTCCTTGCTTTAATGCCCATTCACAGAGCTCCAATCAGACACTTTACAAGAGAGGAGCAAAGTGCAGTTTCACTTGCAAATTGAATAAAGATGTCATATACGGAGAGAGCAAACTCATGGCCCCCTTAATTGCCCGGGCATTAGCTGTGCTGTCTCACCACTGCACACAAAACAAAGCAACCGAAACGACCCTGCCTGCCCGCTCGTGTTGCCTACGTGCATGTCAGTCTAGCATGCGAAGGATGTGTAAAGCAGAGGCTGTGTCTTAGGTGGAGATTTGGAGATAAAAGCAGAGAGCGTCCACATAAACAGGAGACCTGGTTTTTACAAAGCAGGCTAAGTAAGCCTGAGGAATGTAAAAGGGTAAAGGGATAAAAATTCTAGCTAAGAAGGGTTATCCTGACTTGTTTCCTGGCATCAAAGAAGAACCTGAAATTGTACATTAGACATTCTTCCATTTGGTGTGGCAACAGGCCCAAACGAGAGCTTTGCTGCTGTGCCTGAGTCTAGTTCTGGCCATGTGCCAGCAGCCGTGTGGCATGAACTTTCCTAACTTGGAGTCTCTTTATTGGAAATGGTTGTCGGTAGAAAGATCGTCTTGTGGATTGCACGAGACACAAGCTTATATCATGAATCTGGTATATGAGCTCAGAGGTCAGCCGATGGGGGGTTAATACTCAGTTGCCATTGCTAACAATATTCTTTTTGAGCACTTACTTAATTCACATCTACATGGAAGACAGTGCACTTGGTGGTTAAGGAAGTAGATGCTGGCACCAGGCAGCCAGGTGTCAAACCCAGGCTCTGCCCAGTGCTAACTATGTAAATGTGGGCAAGCTATTTAACCAAGGGGCCTTTGATGCCCTGGTCTGCAGCATGAAGATTACAACATTTCCTACTTACAGTGTTGCTGTGAAAAATGAGTTAATGTGTGTAAAGCCTCTGGAAAAGTCCCATACAGGAAGATCCATGCTATGCTAAACACCACCACCACCATCAATCAAGAGACATGAGCTCCTTCAGCTCAGCCCTCAGACAGGCACTAACATGCAGAGATGCGTTTGCACATGCCTCCCCTCCACACTTCCTAAATAGTCCAAGTACCCAGTTCCTTCTCTGGGGAGATCTGCCATGTCCCTTCCTTTCTGATCGTCTCCTTAAGAGACACAACCAATTCCTGTAACAAAATGAGAAAGGAAAGTACTGTCTCAGCCACCTCACAGAAAGGATTCTGTGGTCTCCCTGTCTTCCTTCAATCTCCCCCCGCTTCCACAGCCACTCAAGGCTTTGCCTAACGCAGGCGCTGATCACCGATGAATAGCAGCAATGTGTCCTTACACAACCAATTAAAGTATTTGCTGGGCTCTTTGGGAATGAAGCTCGAAGGGAACCTTCCCTTTTTTTTTTTAAAGGAGTGGGGAGCAAAGCCTTATGTATTGCTTCCCTACCCTTCCAGATCTCCCTTCTCAGTGTCTGTCCCATGACCATGAGAGCTTCAGCGGCCCGAGCAGAGGGGGGCCTTTCTTCTCCCTGCTTCCTCTCCATCAGGGCATGAGCGGACTCCCTTAACAAATCTTGGTAAACAGGATCTCTTTTCTTTTCTTTACTTTCCTTCTCTTTCTTTTGGTTTAGATTCTTCCTCCCCTTGGTGCTACGGATGGAACTCAACTGTCACATGCAATAAGCAATTGCTCTGTCACAGAGCTACACCCCACAGCCCAATAGAAAATGTTCTCATGGGGCATCTAGCTAGTCTCCGCCTCTTCTGTTCCAGCAGAACCTTTCCATTTTAGCTGGAGAGTAGCCCAGGTGGAGGGCACAAGAAACTGAAAACCAGGTTTAAGAGAGGGGATCTGAGCCTCTGGGAGGCTGGATGGGGTCATTGTGTGTCAGGACAGGACACTGCGGAGGCTCCTCCATCTTGTATTCTGGCTGAAGACATTTCAGGTTTAACTAGAATCTGATCTTGATGGAGAATCCCATGGAAAATGACCCAACTCTATTCTAGGAATCCAAGGTCCAAGATGTCCCAACTAACTTATCTTAGCTTTTGTTAAACTGACTGGCTGTGGAAATCTCCGCCCTGCAGCTGCTGATAGAGACACTAAGGTGTATTTTTGTCCTTGGTCAAAATCAGTAGTTCTCAACCTGTGGGTTAAGACCCTGTTGGGGCCGGGCAGTGGTGGCGCACGCCTTTAATTCCAGCACTTTGGAGGCAGAGGTAGGCGAATTTCTGAGTTCTAGGCCAGCCTGGTCTACAGAGTGAGTTCCAGGACAGCCAGGACTACACAGAGAAACCCTATCTCGAAAAACCAAAAAAAAAAAAAAAAAGACCCTGTTGGAGTCGAAAGACCCTTTCACAGAGGTTACATATCAGATATGCTGTATATCAGATATTTACATTATGATTCATAACAGTTGCAAAATTATAGTTATGGAGTAGCAATAAAAATTATTTTATGGTTGGGGTCACTACAACATGAGGAACTGCATTAAAGGGTCATAGCACTAGGAAGGTTGAGAAGCACTGCTCTATGCCTAGATGCCGAAACCTGAGTGTAGGCCCAGACAACTGGAATAAAGACTTGCGTTTGGCCATAAACTGTATCTGAATGGCCATCCCTGGTACCTTTTCTGTAAGAGTTGCAATTGACTATGTGAAAATGTATCAAGGATGCACAGTAACTTTCTCCACTCTCCATTTTTTCCACCTGTAAATGGGAGAATAGTGTCTTTTGGCAAACTGTTGTAAAGAATAAAGGGAAAATTCTGGCTGTGGAGTTGCACTCCAGTAACCCCAGCGCTCGGGAGATAGAGACAGGAAGGTCATGAGTTCGAGGTTAGCCCAGGTAACAGAGTGAGACCTTGTCCCACCAAAATAAAAACCAGAAGGGGATCAAGTGAGCGTAGACTGAAGGTGGCCCACTGGAAACACTCACCAGGCCACAGAGTGGCTGTAATTATTGTTGGAGGGACTGTGAGAACAGAGGGGGAGGGGTGAGCTGGGAGGCTTCGCTCTGTGGTAAGAGCAGAGCCACAGGTCAGGTGCTCACTGTGTGCGGGGCACACTCCCATGAACTTTACAAAAAGCAACACCTGAGTTCTCATGGCCACCACAGGAGGTCGGGCATTCCCCCACTGGTTATCCCCACTGGTCAGCCTGGGGCTCAGGACAAGACTAAGGAAAGACCAGTGGCTTGCTCAAGATGCCACAGACAGAATCCAATGCCTAGTGTGACTTCATCTCTCCTGCTCTGTTGAGCCATGTGTCACAGAGTGTGCCAAGGAACACAGGCGCTTCTAGAGAGAAACAGATAAGCATGGGCAGAGAGGAAACCGATGTTATCTGGGAAGGAGAAGTGTAAGCGGGCAGCCGGGGATGAACAGGAAAGGCCCAGAAGAGCTGCATCGTTGCCATAGAAGAAGCGTTTGTGTTCAGCTGCACAGCCTTGGAATGTTTAAGATCTGATCAAAATCTCTCAGGCCAGTTTGGAGCTATTCTTTCAGAAAAAAAAAAATGGGATTGCTTGTGTCCTTTGGACATAGAGATGGCTGAGAACCAGTCACTCAGTTGGCGCTGTGTGTCCAGTGATTAGTTGTGTCTGTGCATGAGCTATTTAGTCAAGTAGCATGAGTTTAAAGAGTGTAAGTGCCTTTCCTCACACCCCATTTAATCTGCGCTGGTTTTTACCTTCCTGCACAGATGGCCTGCTTCTCCCTTCCTGAGCTGAATTCTCACAGAATCCACGGAGTGTTAAGTGGCCAGGAGAAGCCTCTGGAGTGCAGGATTCAGGACAAGATGGTGCCTGAGCTCTGTATCAGAAATCCTCAAGGGAATGGTTCTGAGGCTTTGAGGTCACACGTAAGAATTATTAAGAAACTTTGTGGGCAGTATAGCTGAGAAAATTGTAAGCTTCAAGGGATGGCAATTGAAAATATATAAAGTAGGAAGCTTGTACATCAGTCTGATTTTCAAATGCCTGAGTTCAAGACGTACATGAATTAAAAATTCTCACATCTTTTAAAGACCAGGAGAAAGAGAAAGGAGAGGAGAGAGGGAGGAGATGGGAGGGAAGGAGAGGGGAGAGAAGAGAAAGAAGGGAGGGGAGAGAGGAGAGAGTGGAGAGGGGAGAGGGGAGAGGGGAGAGGAGAGAGGGGAAGGGAGGAGAGGAGAAAGGGAGAGGAGAGAGGGGAGAGAGGAGAGGAGAGAGGGGGAGGGAGGAGAGGAGAAAGGGAGAGGAGACTGAGGCGGAGACTATAATTAGTGGCTGTTCCTAGATTAAAGGGCTTAAGGATTGCACTTTCTTCTTCCCTACTAAGTTTTGTAATCAGAGAAATGCCAGACCTTTTCTTTAAAAAGACAAGTGACATTCAGGGTTTCTGTTTCTCCTGATAGGTGTTTGAATCTGAATGAAAGGCCCAGTCCCAGCTAAGTTTCTTTGGAGGTGGTTGGTATTCATGCCTGCATTTTTCCACAGCAGCCTTTTTGCTTGGTTGTGGTGGGAGGGAAGATGTGTTACGATGTAGCAACAGTCGTAGACCTGCTCCACCTAGAAGGAAAAAGGCTGAGAACAGGAGACACCTTTCCAAGAAGCTTTGCGCTTCCGCCTTTCTCAGGGATGCTTATTGCAGGACCCAGCCGGTTGCACCCTGCAACTCTTTCCAGATGTGTGAGTGCAGAAAGCTCACTCTAAGGTTCCTCTCTGGGGTGTAAACTAGCAAGTACGGCATGGTAAAGCAAAGCAAAGCAAAGCAAAGCAAAACAAAACAGAAAAAACAACAAAACCATTAGAGGTGTGGCTACCCCGGCTAGACCTTTCAGAAAATAGTTTCCAGGAAGTTCAAGGTCTACCTTTCACACACTGGAAAGATCGACGGAGCCAATGCACAGGCAACAGACGCCCACAAAGCTACGTCCACCCGTGAAGGTTACCACTGTTTCACTTCATAAATCCTAGAGGCTTTGAAGCTTAACCACTGTTACTCTCAGAAATGCACATAATATTTTATAGTTTACACTATTTTAAAATTCAGGAAGCAGGACTGGAGAGATGGCTTAGTAGCCAAGAGCACTTGCTTCTCTTTCAGAGGACCTTAGTTCAATTCCCAGCATTCACATGGTAGCTCACAACCATTTATAACTCCAGTCTCAGGGGATCCACACTCTCTTCTGCCCTCCCTGGGTATTGCATATACATGGTGCACAAATTGGCATGCAGGCAAAATACCCATATCCATAACATAAAATTGAAGAATTGAGGAAACAGTGGTCCAATTATCACAAAGAATGTTTTAGTATAAGGAGGTAATCCATCACTTAAAAACCCAACTATTTTCGGTTTAAGGGCTTAAAGTACTTAAGATTACATTTTAAGAACAAATTTTATAGAGAAATTTTGGTGGGAAACCCTTATAAAATTCTACTTTTCTCAGGCAGCTGTCATCCATTTTATTTATTTAGTTCCAAGGCCCTTTTTCATTGGAAGAAACATCTTCAAAATGTAAATTGTAGTGGATGTAGTAATTTCTTGGCCTAGTTCCATTTTGATTTTCCATTTAACATCATGTAAATAAGAGAGAGTTTGGAGTGGTGGCTAAAAGTCCAGGCTATGGAACAGACTAGGAGCTTCTCACAGAGTTCCCATAAGGTAAGAGCGGAAAGTCAGGTTGGAGGGGTGGGAGACATCATGGCCTCACTGCTGTCAGAAGCTTCAAGATCTTCCAAAGTCATAGGCTGAAGGCTGGTTCACTGGCCTGTGGCCTGAGGTGACATGGTGGACCCCTTAGAAAATGGGACCCTAGGGAAGAAAGTCGGCTCACTGGAGGCATGTCCTGGAAGGAGACTTCAGACTCTAGCACACACCTCTTTCCCTCCGTTTCCCTCCCTCCTCCCCTTTCTCTCCTTCCTGGATGTCACAGATACTTGACCCACGGTGTACTTCCCATGATGATATTGTGACTTGGCCCAAAGCAACAGAGCCAAGCAACCATGGACTGCATGAACCTCCTGAAATCATGAGCCAAGACAAAACTTTCCTCTTTATAAGTACGTTGTCCATATCAGGTATTTTGTCATAGTGACAAAAGTCTGGCTAATATAGGCATAAAGGGAGAGTGCTTTAAGAGAGATGAGGGTGGTCTCTCCTTCATGGGGTTATGGTGAGAGAAAAAAATTGTGAGCTGTATGTCATATGTCAGATAGGAGATTAGTGTTTAGATATAAAAAAACTTAAAACACATACACAAATAAAAGCATCTAATGAACAAATGGACTATGCATTGAATGTGAAGTAAGCAAAAGACCTATGAATGGGTCAGAATTTATTGAAAAAGTGTTGAACATTGGTCATTAAGAAAATAAGTATTTAACATTCCATCTCACCCTACTCAGAATGCTTATTATTAAGAAAACAAATAATTGAGCTGGAGAGATAGTCAAAACTGTTGGCTGCTCTTCCAGAGGACCAGAATTTGATTCCCAATATGCACATGGCCTCTCAGAACCATCGATAACTCCAGTTCCAGGGGACTGCGATCTCTTCTGGCCTCTATGGGTACTGCATGCATGTGGTGCTAAGATATGCATACAGGCAAAGCACCCACACATAAAATTAAAATAATAAAAATTTTGAATAAAACAAGTAACAAATGATTATGACAATGTGAGAAAAGAGGAACCCGTATTCCCTGAGACTGGGAGTGTAAACTTATACTTCCACTATGGAAGTCAGTGTGGAGATTTCTCAGAAAATTAAAAATATGGCTTTGGAGGGATGGCCTCTGTGCTTAGGAACACTTGCTGCTCTTCCAGAGGACCTGGGTTAGGAGTCTAGCACCGGGAAGCTTACAACCAGCTGTAACTCCAGCTCCAGGGAAGCCGAGCCCCCTTCAGGCCTCCATGGGTCATGATGTACACACATGCAGTGCATAAAAATACATACTTCCCCCCCCACACACACAGTATGTATTCATACAAGTAGAAATAAAAATTTAAAAAAAAATTAAGGACAGGGATGGAGAGATGGCTCAGTGGTTAAGAGTACTGGCTACTCTTCCAAAGGTCCTGAGTTCAATTCCCAGCAACCACATGGTGGCTCACAACCATCTGTAATGGGGTCTAATGTCTTTTTCTGGTGTGCCAGTGACAGGGTACTCATATATGTTAAATAAATAAATAAATCTTTTTTAAAAAATTAAGGAGGGGCTGGAGAGATGGCTCAGCGGTTAAGAGCACTGACTGTTCTTCCAGAGGTCCTGAATTCAATTCCCAAGAACCACACGGTGGTTCACAAACATCTATAAAGGGGCCTGATGGCCTCTTCTGGTGTGTCTGAGGACAGCTACAGTGTACTCATATACCTAAAATAAATAAATAATTCTTAAAAAAAAAAGAAAGGAAAAAATCTTTAAAGAAAATTTTAAGGAAAAAATCTAAAGCTACAGCTACCATAAGACTTATCTAAACCACTCCAAGGTGTATACCCCAGGAATGCTAAATCAATATACTGCAGAGACACTCACTCATACATTCATGTTTACTGCCGCACGTTCATAACAGCTAGGAAATGGAGCCATCAGTAGATGGATGAAGAAAGTATGTCTCAAACAGTGGGTGGAGCTTGGGGACTCTTATGGGGGAATGGGAGGAAGGATTGCAGCCTTTTAGGAGTCATGAGTTCCACAGGGTCAAGAACTCCATGGGTAGATCAACAGAGTCAACTAACCTGGATCCTTGGGGCTCTCAGAGACTGAATCACCAACCAAAGAACATACACATGTTGGATCTAGGCCTCCCTGCTCAAATGTAGCTTGGCCTTCATGCAGGTCCTGAACAACTGGAGTGAGTCTCAAAAACTCTTGCCTGTATGTGGAATATGTTCTACTAGCTGGGCTGTCTTGTCTGGCCTCAGTGGGAGAGGATGCACCTAGCCCTATAAGAGACTTGATATGCCAGGGTGGGGAGATACCCAGGGGGCCTCCATCTGCTCAGAGGAGAAGTGGGGAAAGATTGTGGGAGAGGGTAACCAGGAGGGGGCAGTGAGTGAGATGTGAGATGTAAAGTGAATAAACAAAATAATAATAATAGTAATAATAATAACAACAACAACAATAATAACATTAATAATTTAAAGTTAATATATATAAGAAAATGTACACAGTTTCTTTTTCATCTATTTTTTTTTTTTATTTTTTCAAGACAGGGTTTCTCTGTGTTTCCCTGACTGTCCTGGAACTCACTCTGGAGACCAGGCTGGCCTCGAACTCAGAAATCCACCTGCCTCTGCCTCCCAAGTGCTGGGATTAAAGGCTTGCGCCACCACCGCTTGGCTCTTTTTCATCTATACAAAAGAATCTTATACAACTGTGAAGAAAATTGAAGTCATGAAATCTGCAGGACACTAGATGCAACTGAAAACCATTACATTCCAGGAAATAAGCAGACTTAGACCAATACAACCTAAAGTCTCTTATAGGTATTACCTGTATTTTTTATAAAATATATGTGTGTATACAAATAAATGTATTCATTTATGTGTGTACGCTTATTAAACTAAATGTGAAAGAGAGGAAGGAGAAAAACGACAGTAATAAAATACAAATGATAGGCCGTGCAGTGGTGGCACACGCCTTTAATCCCAGCACTTAGGAGGCAGAGGCAGGTGGATTTCTGAATTCGAGGCCAGCCTGGTCTACAGAGTGAGTTCCACGACATCCAGGGATATACAGAGAAACCCTGTCTCAAAAAAACAAAAAGAAAGAAAGAAAAAAAATTACAAATGATAGGAAAGAATAGGAAAGTATGGGGGAAGGAGAGAAACTAAGGAAGTCACCATGAAGTTCATCGCTACTTTGTGTGTTAACTTAAAATAGTAATGTTACAGGCTGTTGAGGGGAAGCCTGCCTTTGCCACGCACAGAGCAAAGCCTCTGGGTTGTTAGGGGGATTGGGAAGCACTGCCCCCTAGAGGCCATGTACATGATCTAAGCAGACCGGGTTCCTACTCACCAGAAAGTGCAGAGTTCTCGGAAGATGCCAAATTGTATTTTCTGACTTGAGGCGATACAAGAATTCAGTTGGAATGCACTCAATAATTTGTCATGTAAAAGGATCTTACATTCGAGCTGGATCTAACCCGAAAACTTCCTTCCTGCATTCTAATTTTTCTTGGTACCAGAAAACCCTATGCAAACCGCTAAGGGTGGAAAGAAATGAATAGTCCCACCAGCTGCAGCATCTATGAACTACACAATGATCAGCAGAATAAGATACCTGTAAAGGCGCCATTGTGGTGCTCAAATGTCGGCGGTAACCAAGAGCTGTCTAACTGGACTTAATTAATGTCTTCTCAACTGGAGGGAAATCATGTCTGATGCTGAAGACCGAGACAGCTCCCCAGTCATGGACCTCAGGAGAAAACTCTGCTATTGCCATTTGCCAGACACCTACATAATTCCTTACCACATCGTAAATCTCATCATTACACCCACAGATACAGTGTAGCCATCAGCCCTCATCAATGAAGCCTCCTCTGCTCACAGCAAATGGAGAGCATCTCAGAAAACTGCAGCTGGATACAAAGCAGCCCTGCCTCTACGGCAAAGGAAACATCGAAAAATAACGGTATGGGAAGAACCAGATCCAGGGGACGTCAGCTGTGAAACAGTCTCACCTAGAAGGATTGTACAAACAAAACCAGAACAGCGGCATTATCCGTGGACCCGGCTGGGGAAGTTTCACAGGGTGCCCCCTAGCGAAGAACTACAGGCAACAAGAAAGGCTGAGAAAGACAGAATTAGCCTCCCCAGCAAGAGGGCCCTAATTGGTTGTCTAATGCAGAGTGGTCAGTGCTGAGAGCATCTACACAAGAACGGACATAACAGGTTATATCTATATGTACATGTGTGTAACAATAATAAGGAAAAAGGCTAGGGATTTGAGAGTGGGAGAGACATAGGAGGGGTTGGAGGAAGGAAAAGGAAAGAGGGAATATAATGTGATTTCATTTTAATTGAAAAAAATGTAAAAAAAGTAGAAAAAAGGGATTCTCCAATCTGCAAAAAGTTTGAATGGTAAAAGAGAGAGTCTCATAAAAAGAAAAAGAAAGAAAGTTTGGAGAAAAACCTCTTTGATTAAAGATGTAACCTAATGAGAGGTTCAAGAGTGGAAGAAGCCAGCATTTTCCTGGTTTATTTAAGATGTCGCTAGTGGAGTAGAAGCCCTTGATGGTGTGGGGCAGGACTCATTGTGGCAGCCTTTTTCTAAAAGGGCTGCTTGGAAGAGCAGGTGTGCCCAGCCTACTGAGAAGGTGACCGGGGGCAGGTGAGGCTCAGTGGGCAGCAGAGCGACGGCTTTGATGGTCCAGGAATGGTTGAGGCGATAGGCATGGAGGTGAGGATAGCCCTGCCCAGACACCTCTGGTGACGGGGGGAGCAGTGGGTTGGCCTCTTCCACCCCCCTCGCAAACACTCACCCACCTCCCCAGCCCCCCACCCCTGCTGCCTTCTTCCTTTGAATTGCTGCTCCCGGATCTTCTGTGTTCATGGGAACCAGAACCCTCGATCACACAATGTCAACAGCCTTTAGAAGGGAGGTTCTGGAAAAATGAGACTCGGAAGCACTAGGGATCTGTCTCCTGGTTCAGACAACCGGCCGCATGGAAGAATCGTTTGGAGCCAGGCTTGGGCAGAAATTTGCAGGTAGCTTCGTTGACTCTCAGCTCTAACATGGCAGCCGTTCCACCCCACCCATACCCCTTAGCTTCTGGCAGGAAGTTGTGGTTTTATTCCCAAAGGAGTGTATACACACCGAGGGGAGGGGATGAGGAGAGGCAAATTAATAGCGATACTCAATAAATTAACAAACCAGTACTGGGATGTGCTCGGTGACTGTTGCTCTTCAGCACATAGGTGCAAGGAAGCAGGCAGACTTGGTGGTGCACCTCTTTCCTTACCGTAAGTCTCCCCACTTTTGGCTGAAGGAACTTCTAGAACATTAGAGAGTCCAGGACTTTTCCCTAACTTTGTTTTTCCCCTTCTTCTTTTGGGATCTGACACCAAAGACTAGAGCATCCTAATGGGGAAGTTAGAAGTCTGCGTGTCCAGGGGAGGTTGCATGCTCAGAAGAAAACCTAGGAGGGCTTTACACTTCACCCGGAGCAGTGCTCTCAGCACAGAAGGAGCCACTGCAACCAAAACCAAGGAGCCAAGGGAGGCGAAACTCTATCAGCACCGAAGGAAGGATGGTGTGCTGTGCAGTTTACTACATGACCAGGCTGAAATCCTAGGTTCCAACACCAACGAGAAAAGCACAAAGTATGCAGAGAACTAAGCACGCAAGATCCATTAGCTGGGTGTGGTTGGACGCTTGTGATCCCAGTACTTGGGAGGCCGAGTCAGGATGGCAGGATTTCAAAATCGTCCTCTGGTGTGGTAAGTTCCAGGCCAGCCTGCGCCTCACAAGACTGTTTCCAAACAAAACAAACAAACAGAAAACTTATCCACAGGGAGGAGGAAATCAACCAAAAAAAAAATGTCTCTGAAAAACACTGGTGGACCTACTAGGCTCGGACTTTAAAACCTTTGCCTTTTAGGCAGGCACCATATGGGTAGGTGCTCAAAGGACCAAGAGAAACTATGCAGAATATCACAAACTAAAAAACACACCAGAAATAATTGAGCAAAACTATTAATAAAGAGCTAGAAATTTAAAAGTAAACTCTGGAGCAGAAAAATACAATAAATTATTTTTAAATCACAAAAGGAATTAAAAACGCGTTTGAGCAAGCAGAAGAAAGCATTGGTGAACTTGCAGGACAAGGGAAACTGCCAAGTCCTGCACTTAGAAGGGAAACATTGAAGAAACACCCAGTGAGTGTTGTGAGTAAAAGCTGGAGTCAAGGGACCCATCCAATACCACACAAAGAATTCAGAGGCACAGCTGAAGTGAGATGGCAAGGCAGTATTACTTCTGCAAAAGGCTCTGCTGGTTACAGCAGGCACACACAGCCAGAAATGTGATGGTTTTTATCCTATGGTGAAGAAACTGTGTCTTACATCGCTTTTTGAGGCTGACTAGTTTTGGGTTTTGTTTGTTTGTTTGTTTGGTTGGTTGGTTTTGGTTTTTCCAAGATAGGGTTTCTCTGTGTAGCTCTGACTGTCCTGGTACTCACTATGTAGACCAGCCTGGCCTGGAACTCAGAAATCAGCCTGCCTCTGCTTCCCAAGGGCTGGGATTAAAGGCGTGCGCCACCATGGCCCGGCTAGTTTTTTTTTTTTTTTTTTTTTTTTTAAATCAGAGGAGCTGAAGGAGCTGAAGGAGCTGAAGGAAGGGTCTGGCTGCTCGAGGTCACTCCTGGCCATTGAGGTTCAGTAGTGGGTGGGGAACTCAGCAGGACCATCGTAGACAATACGCTTGACAAGGTGGGAGAGGTAAAATAGTATACGAAGTCACATTCCCTGGGGTCCTTCTTTTCGTATAAAAGATTTAGATTCCTTGTAACTATGTCCCTCAGTTATCCTCTTTTTATTGCACCAGCAAACTCTTCTTCAAATTTTACCATCAGTTTTGGAATAAACATTTTTTGGTCTCTTTAAAAGTTGGTCATTTCGATGAGGAACAGAAAAAAGATGGTTCAGCCGAGACTGTTTCTGTAAGTCTCTGGGCTGAGTCTGGAACACAGGTGGTTGTGTCCCATCCTGTAGAATCAGAACTCCAACCGTTACAGACAAGGATAGGAAAATGACGTCACTTTCCTCTCCCTGGGGCTGGACCATTGTGCCATGAAATGGTAAAGGTGTCTTCTATCCCTGAGTTTTCTGCTAGTTCATTAGGAAGGCCATTGGACCTTGGAGAGCTTCCATAATGCTCCCTTCTAGGATGAGCACAACGTTGCCCTCCCAACATTACATGGACTCCACATTTCTTATATTTTTGGTTGTGAGCCTAGCCTTTAACGGCTGAGTCATCTCTCCAGCCCAACTCCACATTTCTTATCTCACACTGCCTCTTAACATTAACATACTCCCCCAAGCCATTTTGTCCACCAGGCTGAGTTGTTCAGCTATTCCTTTGACAGCATCCCAAGTATCGTTAATAAACCTTTTTGTGATAAATAGAGCTAATACAATCTACATTTTTTTATGGTAGCCACTCAAACAAGGTCTGTTCAAAACCAGCCACTATTTGGTTCTGACTTTGAATCCATTTGGGACCATCTGGGGTGATCCTATAGTGTCTATGTATCTATCTACAGTGATCCAATGAGCCTCCTGGAGCCAGTCTCTCTCCTGAGTTGGGTTGGAATGTTTACATGCCTAGTGAAAGGGATGGCCAACTGGATTAAAGCACAAGCCACTCTCCAACCTACAGGCAAGACTTCAGAGAAAGATCCATCCTCCACAATCCCTCCAGAAGCTCTCTCCTGTGACCACCAGGGCTAGCTGGATGACTGTGCTTCTCCACACCCTGTTACAATGTCCGCTGAGTCAGTTGCTCCCCTAACCTAGGGAGCACATGAGAAGTAATTAAGGCCTGGGAGAGGATGGCTGGATCAGAGAGAACAGTATGGACAAGCCCTAGGCGTCTTGGTCTTGGAAGAGCGATCATGTGGTACATGCCATTCCAGTTGTCCCATTCCAATGGAAAGAGAACTATGCTAGCCTCAGGTCTCCATGCTCACGTGCACAACACTTGCTTTGCTGAGCGAGTGAAGGCAATGTGTTACCCATTCAGCCAAACGTTTGTCTCCATACCCTGGCTCAGGTCTATTTTAAGACTTTAAGTATAGTGATTGTCACCTAAGTGGGGGTCATTCCTAAAATGCTTGGGAACATTTACTGGTATGGGGGAGGAGGAAGGGCCAGATGTGAAAAAGGATAACCTGGGGACAAGATAGGATCATTGATTATCTCCTTGTTCACCAAGTCCTAGCCTTTGCTACCAGTGAGACTATACTCTTCCCAGATTTTTTCCAAACATGTGAACCACTCTAAAGGTGTATTTAAAGTCAGATAGATTGTTCCTTTTTTCCCAGGTGTTTTAGGGCTTGGTGAAGAGTGAATGATTCACAGTTGTGCTGATCAATTATTAGGCAATTTCCACGACTCACAGACGACTAAGTCTCCATCTGTCATAAGGTGGCCATTATGACTCTTTCCCTTTATTACTCAGGAGGATCCAGTTATGAAGAGTTGGAATCTTTCCTGGGACTGAACTTCTCCAAGATGAGGCTGGACTACGGTCTGATGTCCTAGAAGGTTTAAGCAGTAATGTTCCAAGGTGATCCCTCCCTACAGAGAATTCACCAGGACTGAGGGAACTTTTGGCTGTAAAAGATCAGGTCATCTTTTCTACAAGGACAACATCATATCTGAGAACTCTGCAGACAGCTGCCATTTTTCTGCCCTCTGGTTGAAGATAACACTAACTTGGTAGGGGACACTAATTTTCAGGGAACCCCAAAAGTCAAATTTCTGTTTTCTTTGGTTAACGAGCTGATGGCTGCCACTGACTGGATATTTTCAGGCCATCTTCTCAGGACAGGGTCTAGGAGTTTAGACAGGAAAGTTATAGGCTGCCTTTCCTCCACCCCATGTTCCTGAATTAAGATCTCAGAGTCATGCTCGCTTTGGCAGCACATATACTAAAATTTGGAACAAATAGAGAAAATTAACATGGCCCTCCTGCAAGGATGACACGCAAATTTGTGAAGTCTTCCATATTCCTCCAAGGCCCCAGGCACAGACGCAGCAAGAGGGCGAACTGCTTAGTCTAGCCTCAGTGGGAGTGGATGGGCCTAATCAATTCTGTAGAGACTTGATGCCCCAGGGAAGGGGGGATGCTGTGAGGGGGGGACTCTCAGAGGTGAAGGGGATGGGAGATGAGGCAAAGAATTCTGGGAGGGGGAGGCCTCGAGAAGGGCAACATTTGGGATGTAAATAAATACAATAATGAATTTTTTAAAATAAGATCTCAGAGCCAAAAATAAGAAAAGGTTTTTCAAGTGGAGGTATCAGTAATGCTGGGGTTGAAATAGGAGCCTGCTAAAGATCCTGGGCAGCCCTGATCTCCTCTGGGTGCCATAAGAGACGACAATTGGGTTTGCTTTCTAATATCTTAAGATAGAAATCCTTAGTTCTAAGGACATAAAAGTCTATCCAGTGGCTCGAGAGGTATCTCACTGTTTAAGAACATTTACCCTTCTTGCAGAGGATGCAAATTCAGCTCCTGATCCTCGCCTTCCTTCACTGATTAAGTGACCCAAACAATAATCTTCATTTTCAACAAATTACAACACTTAAACATCATTGATTCAGAAAATTAAGGAGAGCAAAAGTAGTCTAAGCAAGTTCTTTAAAAAAAAAAAACTTATTTATTTATTATATGTAAGTACACTGTAGCTGTTTTCAGACACACCAGAAGAGAGGGCATCAGACCTTATTACAGATGGTTGTGAGCCACCATGTGGTTGCTGGGATTTGAACTTAGGACCTTCAGAAGAGCAGTCAATGCTCTTAACCACTGAGCTATCTCTCCAGCCCCCCAAGTAAGCTCTTTCTGTGAGGTCTCTAACAATAAAAGATTATCTGCATATTGGAAGAAGTGAATTGGAGAGGGGGATTCTATCCTTTCTAACAGTTGTTCTAGAACTTTTCCAAATGGGTTGGGAGAGTCAGTATGTCCCTGGGGAAAGAACTGTCCACCTATGTTGCTTCTTTCCTGAGGATCTTCCACTCAAGGGCAAAAAGCATGTTGGTATAAAGCCTAGGTTGGATCCAGAGACCTAGACAGCTGGTGGTGGTGACCCATATGAGGTGACCCAGGTTGGATCCAGAGACCTAGACAGCCGGTGGTAGTGACCCATATGAGGTGACCCAGGTTGGATCCAGAGACCTAGACAGCCGGTGGTGGTGACCCATATGAGGCAGTAGGACACCCATAGAGCTGAGGATTGGGTCTCTGTCAGTTGAGCATCTCATTCATTGTCAGCTTCTGGAATAGACAAGGCAGTAATTGTCATTCCCATGAACACCTTCTTCCTCTTCCTCTTCCTCTTCCTTCTACTCTTCTTTACATCTCCTCCTCCCTCTTCTTCCTATTCTTCTTTTCATCTTCTCCTCCTCCCTCTTGTTCTTCCTCTTCTTCCTTTTTCTCTTTTTCCTCTTCCTTTTCCTCCTCCTCCTCCTCCTCTTCCTCCTCCTCCTCCTCCTCTTCCTCCTCCTCCTCCTCCTCTTCCTCCTCCTCCTCCTCCTCCTCTTCCTCCTCCTCTTCTCCTTCTTCTCATCCTCAAACTTATCCCATCCTCCACCTTCCTTTTTTGGTTTATTGAGAAAAAGTCTTTCTGTGTAGCCCTGGCTGGCTTCAAATTCACTGAGATCTACCTACCTCTGCCTTCCAAGTGTTGCAATTAAAGATGTGTGCTACCACACTGGAGCCCGTGACTTTTTCTTACCCTAGTCTGTGCATAAAGTCACCTAGTCACCATGCTTGCTTGGGCCCTCCCCTACATTGCTGGGAGACTTCCTGTCTCTGGATCATCACTTATCTAGGAAGCACTGACTGCCTATAGCATAGACCCACCACGAGAAAGTCCCGGCACGTACCTCCCCAAAGTTAGAGTTCTTTACTTCCTCCCAGACCGAATTAGAACCTTGGGTGATGCTCCACATTGTTAGAAATAAAACCTGGGTGCCAAGGACCCTACATGCAAAGAATGTAAATGTGCTGTTTAGGTTTGGTCAACTTGACTCAAATTAGAGTCACTGGGAAGAGGGACCCTCAGCTGAGGAGTTGCCTCCATCAGATTGGCCTGTGTGCATGTCTATGGGCTGTCTTCTTGATAATTGGCCGATGTGGGAGGGCCCAGTCCACTGTTGTCGAGGCCATCCGTGGGCAAGGGGTCCTTGGTTGTGTACGAAAGCAAGCTGAGCAAGCCAGTTAGCAGCACCCCTCCACACTTTCTGCTTCAAGCTCCTGCCTTTGATGGTGGACAGTAACCTGGAAGATGTCACATCCTCTTTCCTCCCCAGCTTGGTCGGTGTTTATGCAGCAGCAGACAGTGAACTACAATGATGAGGATAAAGTGAAAATGAGCCTGAGAGGCAGCTTCTGCCTTTGCAATAGGGTGGGTGCCTAAAGCAAGCACCCTGAGCAGGGAAGTGATACATTTTCATCCTGACCTGCGGGTGATACAGTATCCTCTCTGGCCAGCAGTTGATCTCACAACCTCTCAAAGTTGACTAGCTTTTTTTTTTTTTTTTCATTTTTTTTTTTTTAATAGCTCTAAGGAGATGAAGGAGAAATGGGCAATTGAGTTGGTTGCGCTTGGCCACTGAGTTTTGGGAATGCAGTCGTTGTGTAAACAGAAAGTTTTTACAAGGTGGGGAAGGTTTCAAAGTGGCATTACAAAGGTTACATTCCAGGGATCAATCTTAGGTTAAAAAAAATGTAAATATTTCCTTCACAAGCAAAGCTCAGCCACTGTTCTTCAATTGGCATTTAAAGGAATCAAATTAACATTGGTACGCACAAACAGGCACGGAGAGTCAGTCTACATGCAGCACTGGAAAGAGGGACAAAGAGATGTGCTGACCACCTCCGTCTTTGCCTCAGTTTGGTTTTGGTGAGGTTTGGGCTGAAATAGGAGGCCAGACATGTGGGAAGTTTGAGGTTACCGTCAGGTTCTGCTCCCATGCACTGTACTGTCTCATTCCAGTCTCTTCGTCAAGGCCATCAGACAAGGTGCAAGGATTTCCTGCAGGCCGCTGTCTGTCTGGGCTCAGGCCTTGTGTGAGATTCCTGATGAAATTCCAGTTTCTTGGGGTCCATTCTTTCAATGGCCTCATAGTCAAAGGGCATGTCTAAGTATTTCTTCGGGATATACCAATGAGATGGGGATTTGTAATGGATTTTACAAAAAAAAACAATACTTTTTTAAATTAAACATGGAAAATACTCGAATCTCACTCTACCCTAGTGTCACAAACTGAGTGAGCAGACAGCGTCTCGAAGAAGGACAACAGAGCCTCTCAGGACTGAGGAGTGCGAAGCTAGAGATTTTGTTCTTGTTTGTTTGTTTGTTTGTTTGTTTTAAAAAGCCCAGAAATGAGATAAATAAAGATGCAGATACCTTTTTTACATTCAGTGATGTGTGTGCATATGCGAGCGCGAGTGTTTCTAAGAGTAGATATGGTAGATGTATGTCATAACAGACGCGTAGAGATCAGAGGATGACCTTGGGTACCACTTTGGGTACCAGTCTTCACTCTCTAACTTTGGAGACAAGGTCTTTTGTTCACCTGTGTGTGTGACAGGATAACTGGCCTATGAGCTTCGGGGATTCTTTCGTCTCCGCCCACCCGCATCTCCCATGTGTGTTCCTTTAACATAATGGATGGACATGAGAATTCTCCTTATGACGAGTTATGCTGCCCTGTGTGCTGGTGCACACCCTTGATCCCAGCACTTGGGAAGCAGAGCAGGCAGATCTCTGTGAGTTCGAGGCCAGCCTGGTCTACAGAGTGAGTTCCAGTGCAGCCAGGGCTACACAGAGAAACCCTGTCTGGAAAAACCAACCAACCAGCCAACCACCAACCAACCAAATAAAATGAAAGATATAGCTCTCAAATTTAAATTAGCCCCAAAGTTGGGGGTGGGGTAGGGTGGGAAGGAGAAACAAAATGGGAAATCAGGGAAATTCATGAAGCATGACCACTCTGTGTGGAGAATGACATGATAGCTCTACTTCAGTTCTGAATGAATAAATCATGTAAAAAACATTGTAACAAGCAGAAGGAAAGATAACCAGCAGGTAGCAGACGCACGGATGCAGCAAAAGCACAGTAAAACATTGTCAAGTCGGTGCTTCCGCCATGCCATCCAGCATAACTGCCGCGGAAGCCCTGCCTGGGCTGTTTTCCTGGAGGTCCCACCAAGGGGTTTCCAGAAAGACCAGTGTTCTCCTCAGAGCTGGCTGTTCACCATTAGCTTGTTTGCTTTCTTCTTTCTTCCTGCAGGCCTATGTGCCCTGGGACAAGGCTTCAGAAACAAGGTAAACACAAATCTGAGATCTTGCCCTTGGAGTCAGCTTTCCACAGGCATAAATGGCATGTGATACTTATCTGTGTACTGTATATTACAATTAAGGGCAGAGGAAAAACCCTGTGTGCATCTAAAGCTTTTAAAATGTGCTTAGCGACATTATGCATAAAGGCCAACATGTAGAAACCACCCAAATGCCTCTTGACTGATGGGCAAAGGAAACATTGTATATAACGGAACAGACTCAGCAGCAAACAGATTAAATACAGACTCAAGGCCACGCGGGGGAATCTTGAAAACACTAAGCGACATAAGTTTTCTGTGGAATGGTGAAGATCTATGCCTATTAATAGTTGCACAATGCCCACTGAGCTGTACTCAAAATCATTGGACCGAATGGTATATATCCGTGTCACAATGCACCTGGCAACGTGGCTATTGGCAGATGGGACTCATTGGACTCAGATGACAAGATTCCTGAATTTTTGAGAGTTAAGTTGATAAATGGCCCACAGGCCTAGAAACATAGAACTGTTCAGAACTGAAAACAGCTCTTGAGCTAGCCTACTATGAGTAAGGGGTCCTGCTAAGGAATCTTATTAAACCACAATAAATAGATTAGGCATATTTACTATTCCTATGCCTAATGAATCCAGGAGAATATCAGGAAAAACAGAGCCTTGCTGAGTGTTTGTTCAAGGGCTGTGAAAATAAGTGTTCTGAGGAGTCTCCTGTGGAGGAGGAACAGAATGAGAACTTAAGAAATGTATCCTACCTCACGTTGACCAGCCTTCCTACCTCATGGTGACCAGCCTTCCTACCTCACGGTGACCAGCCTTCCTACCTCACACTGACCAGCCTCCCTACCTCATGGTTACCAGCCTTCCTACCTCACATTGACCAGCTTCCCTACCTCATGGTGACCAGCTTTCCTGCAGTTGGCCTGGCAGGATTTTTGGCATGGTGCCAACTCTGACTTCCAAAGCAAGCACTTAGAGCATTCATGCTGCCCCTGGCTCACATGTCTATCAACAGTTGGAAACCTGTCCCTTGTTTCTCAGGACCTGGAAAGGTGTTACATCCAGATCTTATGTAATATCATGAGATTTTGTCTTAGTTAGGTTTCCTATTGCTGTAAAGAAATAACATAACCAGAAAGAAAGTTGGGGAGGAAAGAGTTTACTCAGCTTACACTTCCAATCACTGTTCATCACCAAAGGAAGTCAGGACAGGAACTCACACAGGACAGGAAGCAGGAGGCAGGAGCTGATGCAGAGGCCATGGAGGGTGCTGCTTCCTGTCTTGCTTCCCATGGCTTGCTCAGCTTGCTTTCTTATAGAAGCCAAGACCACCAGCCCAGGGATGGCACCACCCACAATGGGCTGGATCCTCCCCCACTGATAACTAATTGAGAACATGCCTTACAGCTGGATCACATAGAGGCATTTCCTCAATGGCACACAACCATCTCACCGACCTCTGATTCAGCGTGCTACCATTTGAGCTTGACTTGCTAGCCCCAGGTCACGCTCTTCCATTTCACTAGTGCCTGTAGAATCCATTTGTGTCTTGTAACTTCTGAAAGCCAGGAGAGGGTATAAAGTATTGAATAAATTGTTTATCACTCAGGTTTAATTCATCCTTTCATATAATAAGTGTTTATTAAAATCATAATACGGGCCGCTCCAGAGATATTTTTAGATACAAATTTATCCTTAACAGCTTATTTTTAAACACCATTTTGATGATTTTTTCCAAGTTCCTCCACAAGCGGTATTATATGAATAGCAAAGAATAGATATTTCATACTGGGATAGAGTTAAAATAGTTTGTGCCCAATTTAGTGTGTTGGAATTACCTTGTGAGGAATGTTCCAAAGGGGTTCCTGTTTTGACCAGATGGCTCCATATTCTTGGTGTCTTATTCAAAGAGTTGAGAACAAGCCCCCAGCAAGGCCGCAAGACATCTCATTCAAAGGGGAAGCACAGAGCAGATGTGGTGTTCAGGAGCTCTGGGTTACTGTTGGAACTTCAAGAGGTCTAGGAGGAGGAACTGGTCACCAAGAGTGGGTATGGGTGGGTTTCTGTTTTGATTGACAGGCTTGGGTTATTTATGTAAGCTTTTGTTCACGGTGCATATCCACTCCCATGATGCATCTGATATTAATACCACATATGCGCAAGCATGCACAGGCATAGACGTTAAAGGAGTTTTCCCCTAAATGTTTAATCAGATGGCACCATTGCCTTTCTATAGATGAACCCCAAACCAGTTTAGACTGGATTAGCTCCCTGCCTCTAGTTTCCAGATTATGTCTAGGACATGTTTGAATGGAAACTCAACAACAAAGGAGGAGTTGCTGAACATTTCTAGAAAGGAGGACATAGTATATTGTTTGGGGTAAGGGGTACACGCACCTCGATGCTGGCAGGAGTCCCAGGTTGACGAATGCAATCCTGGGAAAGAGATGTGCGGAGCCTGGAAATGCTAAGCTTGCCCTGTGTTTGTCTGCCCCAAATCTGTATAAGACTCTATATAGCGTCTGTTTTTAAAAGAAGAGGAAATAAAGGCCAGTGAGATGGCTCAGTGGGTAAAAGCGCTTGCTTCCAAGCCTGGTGGCCTGAGATCAATCTCTGGGACCCAAATGGTGACATGAGAAAGCCAACTCCCACAAGTTGTCCTCTGACTCCGCTCTCCCATATGCCAGCTGTGCATGTCCACACATACACACACATACACACACACACACACACACACACACACAGAGGTAGAGAGAGACAGAGACACAGATAGACAGAGAGACACAGACACACAGGCAGAGACAGAGACAGACAGACAGAGACAGACAGAGACAGAAACAAAGAGAGACAAATATTATTTTTCAGAAAGAAAACATACTCAGCTGTTTGAAAATTATTATTTTTAACAGTATCTCACTACATAGGCCAGACTGATCCTGAACTTGCAATGCCTCTGCCTCCACTCCTGAGAGCTGGGATCACAGCTGCACACCACCATTTCCAGCTTAACCCTTCTCTTTGTGAGAGTCCTTGGCTGTTCTTACACATAGAACACGTCATGGCTTCCCACCTTGTAACTTTTCCTTCTCCTTCCCTCTGCTGGACACTCACAAACCTTTCCTGTCTGAATTGTCCTTCCTTCCTTCCTTCCTTCCTTCCTTCCTTCCTTCCTTCCTTCCTTCCTTTTTTTCTCTCTTTCTTTCTTTCTTTCTCTTTTTTTCTTTTTTCTTTTTTCTGCTTCTCCCTTTATTATTTCTGCTGGTTTTCCAAGCAAAGAAATAGGCTTTACCTTCCTGGGCAGAGGCCATCCATCTTCTCCTTGAATTATACCATCAAGTCTAAGAAGCTGAAGATAGCTATTATTCAATGGTCACTGTCAGGTGGCTATAATGGAAAGAGGAAAGGAAACAGGTGCTGCTGGGGAGATGGAGAGGTTGCAGCTCTCATGCATCCCTGGTACAAATGAGCAATGCTGCAGCTGCTGCTGCACAAAAGCAACTCAGCAGTTTTTCAACTCTGTGGACTGGTGTTGCCCAAACTCGGGGCTGATCTCAGTGGACTCATTAATGTTCTTTGGTGTATCTCTCGCCGACACACCCATGGGTATTCTGCACTAATCTAATTAACTTGATAATCAAGACTGACCAACGCAGCCGGGCAGTGGTGGTGCACGCCTTTAATTCCAGCACTTGGGAGGCAGAGGCAGGCGGATTTCTGAGTTCGAGGCCAGCCTGGTCTACAGAGTGAGTTCCAGGACAGCCAGGGCTATACAGAGAAACCCTGTCTCGAAAAACTAAAGAAAAAAAAAAGACGACTGGCCAACCCAGTCCACTGTAGGTCAACTTGATATCCAAATGTATCTTAAACCATGGCCTCCATCTCTGCCCCCCCAAAGACTCATGAAGCAAATGAACCCCATCTCTCTCAAAGAGTCTTCATTATTTTTACAGTTCAACACTGTATAAAATCAAGGCTTTCTCTTGGATTTGCAGACCAAGTCTTTGTTTGCTTTTCTTACTTGGGACAGGGTCTCAGTATGTAGCCTAGGCTAGCCTTGAGCTACAATCTTCCTGCCTCATCCCTCCAAGTACTAGGACTACAGGTATACAACACCATGCGTGTGGCAGAGCCAAGTCTTACCTATGAGCTTCTGTTAAATTTAAAAGTTGAGCTACATGCTTTCAACAGTAATGGCACAAAGAAAACCTTTCTGTTCCAAAGGGGGAAAACAGGAGCATACCAATGGAGGAATGACCCCTAGCAAGACTAAAGACCAGAGGGACATACATTAAATGTTGTGGTTCTATTTTTGGCACCCTGGACATAGGACAGATTGTAGTGTAGGTATCCGAGGTCTGGCTGTTTCTGGTTGAAGTCTCCATGACCTGTTTGTGTGGGCTGCCTCTGCTGACCACCCAGAGCTTTCTCTAGCAAATGTCCCATGTTCTGACATCTTTAGCTGCCTGCCTGCAGGAGTCCTGGGCTTGCCGCACATGGGCTATCCTGCCTGGGCTTGCCGCACACAGACTGGCCCAGCCTTTGCTTTGAAATGGTGGTAGAGGGCATAGAGACCCCAGAGCTCTTGTATTCTGGATCTCTCCACAGCCAGTATCCTGTGGATAACGTCAAGGTCTGCCGTCAACTCAGGCTTCTTAGAACACAGTTGTCACGGGATCTGAGGACCTGGATGGCTGAGCACATAGAAACATCTCCCTTGGTGGCCCTGCGTGCTGAGTACCTAAGAGCTATTGTCGCATGCTAGAGACGGAGAGAAGTCAAGTTCCAGAAATTCTTGACATGATAAAACCTTTCCATTCTTAAAACTGGGGACAGGTGGAGCCCCAGCAATTCCTGGGATGTTAAAACATTTTTCCTCTTGGGGTCAAGAAGGGTAAAGTCCCAACCTCACGATGTGGACAAGGCACTTTGATAGTTTCTGTTATACTGGGAAAACCGTATTTGGCTTCTTTTTAATGGTTTAAAATTTTTTAGTGCCTTCCTTAGCCTCAATTTCTCAAATGCTCCTTTTCTAAATATGAAGTTTATATATATGTTTCTGTTCTATATTTTTCTCCCAAGTCCTCACTGTAAGCTTGTGTAAACCAGCCAACAATAGCCACTGCACTGCCTGAATGCTAGAGCGCCTTGAAATTTTCCTTTGCCAGATCAATAAGCCTTTTATTTGATTGGTTGGTTGACTGACTGGTTGTTTATTTAGCCAGTATTTCAAAGACAGGGTCTGGCTAACTAGCCCAGGCTTGCCATTAGCCAAGAAGCCTTTTGTCTCAACCTTCCAGGAGCTGAGGTGACAGGTGCGTGCCACCATGCTCTGATTAGTCTGTGCCATTTAAACTCAGCCAGACAAGCGCTTGTCTTGTTCCCAGGTCCTAGTGTGCACGGCCTCTTATCTAATTCCCATGAGAACCCCGCTCCCTGAATCCCCGACGATCCTTCCCATCTGTGTTCCTGTAGGTACCATCCTCACAGCTCCCACAGAACCAAGCTCTGCTTAAAGCAGCTTGGGCTTCTTCCAGCCTGTTTTCTGTAGACTTATCTACGTCTTTCTACCAACCTTTCCAAACCCTGAGCCCCACGGTCAGGTGGCTCCAGGAACAGCCTTTCTTCTCTGTACTAGCTTCTGTGATTGTCACTTTCCTGTTGCTTCGACAGAAACCTAAGGACAAAGTGCCAAAAGGGGGGAGAATTTGCTTTCACTTAGTTCCTGAGGCATCTTCAGAATGTCTCTATTTGCTCCTCTATCCATAGGAGTGTTCTAGGTACTCACCCCAGGCGTGTTCTAGGCACTCACCTCAGGCATGTTCTAGGCACTCACCTCAGGCATGTTCTAGGCACTCACCCTGGGCATGTTCTAGGCACTCACCCCAGGCATGTTCTAGGCACTCACCTCAGGTGTATTCTAGGTACTCACCTCAGGCATGTTCTAGGCACTCATCTCGGGCATGTTCTAGGCACTCACCTCAGGCATGTTCTAGGCACTCACCTCAGGCATGTTCTAGGTACTCACCTCAGGCGTGTTCTAGGTACTCAACCCAGGCGTGTTCTAGGTACTCACCCCAGGCATGTTCTAGGCACTCACCCCAGGCATGTTCTAGGCACTCACCTCAGGCATGTTCTAGGCACTCACCCCAGGTGTGTTCTAGGTGCTCACCTCAGGCGTGTTCTAGGTATTTACCTCAGGCATGTTCCTCAGGCATGTTCTAGGCACTCACCTCAGGCATGTTCTAGGTGCTCACCTTGGGTGTGTTCTAGGTATTTACCTCAGGCATGTTCCTCAGGCATGTTCTAGGCACTCATCTCAGGCATGTTCTAGGCACTCACCCCAGGCATGTTCTAGGCACTCACCCCAGGTGTGTTCTAGGTGCTCACCTCAGGCATGTTCTAGGTGCTCACCTCAGGCATGTTCTAGGTACTTACCTCAGGCATGTTCTAGGTATTCATCTCATGGTGGTCAGGTAACGACAGGACAAGGTCACATTAGTATTTATTTTTCAAAGCAGGGCCTCACCTTGTACCACAGGCTAGCCTTCCACTCATGATCCTTCTGGCCCCTATTAGAGGTCCTGGGATCACAGGGTGCACCACCATGCCAGGTAAGCCAGTCCCTTTATTACAAGAGCAGGACAGGAAGCAGCTCGGAGGCACTGAGACACACCCTAACATACCAATCCATGTTGGTTTCTTTCATCTTCTGTAACCAGTGTGGTCTCTTCTCTAACACTGTGGCTTTGAATGGTTCTTAAAGGAGCATCTCGGATGAACCTGCCGCTTTCATAGCACCCTTGGGACAAAAGATGGATGATGGAATTTGGGATTGGAAAACATCTGTCTTCCTCGTTGCCTGGGCAGAGAGAGCTAATGAACTCAGGATCCTACAAGCTTATTATATGCACCCCATCCTGTCAGACAGACTGTAGGAGGGGCGGATAGAGACAAATGTTTATTGGTACATGTTAGGTTTAACTGTATGAAACTTCATTTTATAGGTGAAGGAAACCATAGAAAACTGTCAACTTTCTGCGGGTCCGGTGTTTTCCAGGTGTGTCAGAATTGCTTTTGTGGACCTCAGAAGTACACATTTAGGATTAACTTTGTCCTATGAACACCAGAGAACCAGAATGCTGATGGTTGCTTTGATCTACCTTGGTGCTCAGCCAGCACAGACTCTCTCCTCTTCCTCCTCCTCTTCCTCCTCTTCACCACCATCTTGAAGGACTTATATAATCATTTCCTCCTCGTTCCATGTGGTAGCAGCATGTTGCTAAGCTAACAAAACTAATGAAGATGCTCTTTTTTTTTTTTTTTTTTTTTTTTTTTTTTTTTTTTTTGGTTTTCCAAGACAGGGTTTCTCTGTGTAGCCCTGGCTGTCCTGGAACTCACTCTGTAGACCAGGCTGGCCTCGAACTCAGAAGTCTACCTGCCTCTGCCTTCCAAGTGCTGGGATTAAAAGCATGCACCTCCACTGCCTGGCAAAGTTGCTCTTTCGATTGGGCTGTTTTGAACTTTAGAAGGATAGGTAGGGTACTAGGTGTATGTGATAAACTTTTTCATTAAAGTTTTTTTTTCTATTTAAAAACTCAGTTTTACTTGAGGTGGTTCCTGGAGGGGCAGTCCCTGTGGGAGCTCCCCTCTCTTGAGGCCGGGAGCAGCAACAGGAAGGTGAGCAGGGTCCTGGCAGCCCCTGGTCCGGCTCAGGCCGGAAAGGCCCTCAGTAGTGTGATCATCCCACAGCCTGGGCGCCGTCCAATTCACTCTGCTGTGGAAGGACATGGGGAGACAGTAGGTCAGGATCATCCTGGGCAGGGAAGATGTCTCAGTCATCCACCCAAGGCCACTGGGGATCTTAGAGGGGTGGCAGCAAGGGTTCTTCTTTTAGGGACCGTCTTCCCATCCCTCCCTGGCAGCAGGCCCTCCCCTCCTCTGGAGTGCCCACAGCCCTTCATTAAAGTTTATTACAAAACTGAACTGTAGTTTATTTTCAGAGCTACCCAACATTCCACTGTGCGAGACTCACAGTGACAGGCACTTAGGTTAATAGCCCAAACAATCCAAACCATGGCTGCTTAAGACCTTAGAGGTGAGTGACTTAATTCCACGGGATCTGAATCCGGGCTTCTTAGCTCCACCCCTTATAAGGTTCCACTCCATCATCACTTAAAAAGTGGGTCAAAATGCATTTTTCTGGAGTTAGAAAGATAGGTCAGTGGTTAAAAACACTGCTCTCCAGGGATCCAGGGTTCAGTTCCCTGCACCCACAGAGCAACGCACAACTGTAGCTCCAGTTCCAGAGGATCCTTTGGCCTCCTTGGGCACAGCACACATGGGGTGCACAGATGCACGTGCAATCAGAACACTCATACACATAAAGTAACTTTTGAAAAGGCGTATTCTTCAGAGGGTGGAGTGAGGCACTCAGAGCAGTGCCTCTACACAGGGAGCAGAGAACCATGGGAGTTCCGCTCCATTTCATTACAAGGCATGCCAGTTGAGGTGTGGCCAGGCTGAGGGGCTTGCTGAATTTCACACAGGAACGGAAGAGCCAAAGAGACCTTGAACCTATCTCTCCGAAGCCACAAAGCCAAGTAGTTTCCCGACTACCACGAGAGCTTTCTAGAGAAATGGGACATAGGGACACAGAACACGGAACGATTGCCACCCCTAGAGTTGGCAACTCTTCTCCCACCAACCCTGTAGTAAAATCTGTGAGATCTTATTGGAACCTGGTGTCTTTGGGGACAAATCTCTGTCTGTATGTACTTTCTTTTTCTGAGAACAAAGAACACTTTTTGAAAATGTAATTCATTGTCTCTCTCCCCCACAAGCAAGAAGGAATGTAAGCTCGTTCCCTTGCTTTCAGTGCAGGCTGCCCGAACTAAGCAATTCCTTTTGGAGCAGTTTGTGAGAGAAGAATGTTTCCAAATGTATGAGGTCCTCACATTTCCAGCAGAGATTTTCATATTTCACATATTTCCTTCTTTGGATCTTTCTATTTAGGGATCAGTTTAAAAATATAGTCCCTCCGTCTGGGTCAGAAGGGCTGTGAACTGCCACTTCCACCTCTCGCGAGACTCCAGTCACTCGGAAGGGAGCTGCAGAGCAAATGAAAGGGGAAGGGAAACAAGCAGGTTGGTTTTGAGTTTGGACTATAACCTGAATCCATTATAGACTGTAATAGATCAGAGAAACCACCATAATACTTATGATTTAGCACAATGGAGTGGCCATGTTGCCTCTTGAGGAAAACAACGGTTGCTATTGGGGATGCACCCTCGAAAAAGGTGCCTTCAGTTGGCTCCTCTCATTGCCTGGTGATCAGATACCTCGCTTTAAAAAATTAGGATGGTTGGAGCTGGGGAGTTGCTCGGTGGTTAGGAATGCGTACTGCTCCTACAGAGGCCTCAGGTTTGGCTCCCAGCCCCCATGTGTAGTACAGACACTCACACTCACGCATGCACGCACGCATGCACACACACACACACACACACACACATATCTACATACATATATGTATACATTTAAAATAAATAGTGAATTTTATTTTAAAACTTAAAATATGTGGGTTAAGAGCCGGGCAGTGGTGGTACACGCTTTTAATCCCAGCACTTGGGAGGCAGAGGCAGGTGGATTTCTGAGTTTGAGACCAGCCTGGTCTACAGAGTGAGTTCCAGGACAGCCAGGACTACACAGAGAAACCCTATCTTAAAACAAAACAACAAAAAAATGTGATTTAAGGACAACTAATGGCTACCTAGAGAGGGAGAACTGGTCTTTCCCAAGGATGAGCCTCCAGGTTAGTCATCCCCCTCCATGTAGTCAGCCCTGAATTCATTACATACAAAAACCACTAAGGGGACTAAGCAGGCTGTGTTTACATATTTATCCATACATGTAAAAATATCAACTACAGAGGGCATGTATTAGAGGGGATCAAGGGGGGCATTGAAGGGGTTGGAGGGATAAAAATGAAGGGGAAACTGATGTATTTTATTTTTAATTTTAAAAATTTCAAAATATATATTGGTGGGTGATTTTGCTGCAGGTTCATTAAAAATATCAAAATATAGTCTTGAAAGTTTATATATGTATACAGGATCCAGAATATTTCCCAGAATTCCCAAGCAGTGGGTGACTCTTTGGACTGGTTTATGATGATGTCTTCAGAATTACCCCTGATACTGAAGGTCAGACTTTTTTTTTTTTAGTCGTGTCCCCCTTACCATTTCTTCCTGCCCAGGAAGGTAATCCTTTTTAATGATATCGTTGTTCACTGTGGGACATGTAAGATTTTGTGTGTCTGTTTTCTTCCCCTGTTCTGCCACAGAGACACCAGGAAGAAATTGTGTATGTACTGGCAGCAGGTTTGCCCAAAGGGAGACCCAATTTCCCAGGGAGCTTTGGGGTAACCTGAAAGATATTGGGTGGCACTGTGTTATGGCCAGGAGCTAAGCATGCATCTTGTTAATAAGGGGACCCAGTGGATCCAGACTTAGGATTCCAGCCATCTTGCGGGCTTGTTCTGAAGGAATTTGAAGCTGGGGATGGAGTGTGACTTCTGTATGGCCCTGGGTGAAGGCAGCCCTTTATACCCACTATGGAAGGGCATCTGTGTGTGATGCGGGGTGCAGAAGGGCCTGAGCTCAGACATTAGACTTCAGTATATCACTTCTTCCTTTAACCTATGTAAAAGATTGGGCTCAGGAGCTGAAGAGATGGCTCAGTGGTTAAGAGCACTCAGAAATCTTGAGTTCAGTTGGGCAGTGGAGGCACACACCTTTAATCCTAGCACTTGGGATGCAGAGGCAGGCAGATTTCTGAGTTCAAAGCTAACCTGGTCTACAGAGTGAGTTCCAGGACAGCCAGGGCTATACAGAGAAACTCTGTCTCAATAAAAAAAAAAAAAAAAAAAAAAAAAAAAAAAAAAAAAAAAAAAGAAGAAGAGAAAAGAAAGAAAAGAGAAGAAAAGAAAAGAAAGAAGGAAGGAAGGAAGGAAAGAGAGAGAGAAAGAGAGAAAGAGAGACAGAAAGAAAGAGAAAGAAATAAGTCATGAGTTCAATTCCCAGCAACCACATGGTGGCTCACAACCATCTGTAATGGGATCCAACGCCCTCTTCTAGTGTGTCTGAAGACAGCAACAGTGTACTCACATAAATTAAATAAATAAATCTTTTTAAAAGAAGATTGGGCTCTATTTCAGACATGTTCAATCGACTCAGCTAGAAAAATTGAACTTACCAGAACTCCTTTCAGGGTAAGTGAGCATTGTATGGTGTTAGAAAAAACAGCCAGAGAAGTCATTACGGAAGAGTGAGTTGAGTGTAAGAGAGACACTATACACACACACACACACACACACACACACACACACACACACACACCACATCACATACACACACTCACACACATGCACACACACACCACACATAACACACCACACACATCAGACACACACACACACACACACCACACACCACATATCACACACACACCACATATCACACACACACACACACAACACATCACACACACACCATACACATCACACACACACCACACATCACATACACACGCAGTGTATATACACACACACACCACACACATCTCACACACACACAGATACCACACACACACACACATCACACACACACACACCACACACATGACACACATCACACACACACATACAGATACCACACACACACACCACACACATCACACACACACACCACACACATCACACACACACATACACACACACCACACATATCACACATACACCACACATATCACACACACATGCACATACACACACACCACATATCAGACACACACACACACCACACATCACATACACACGCACATGCACACACACATAGCACACATCACACACACATCACACACATATGAACAAACACACACACACCACACATCAGACACACGCACACCACACATCACATACATACCACACACACACACACACACACACACACACACACACACGAGGAAGCACAGGGCCTGTGCACTGTCCTCTCTGGGAGGTAAGTTCTGGGGATTGCTTCAGGAAGCTTTTACTTCCTGAGCATAGGCCGCTCTAGGGCAGTGTGAAAGCCTCCTGGGGATGGAGAGGCGACAGGCTGCATACGGAAGGACAGACAGACTCCCCCAGTTCACAGCCCAGCCTAAGGAACATGGGAGGAAAAGATGTCAAACTGGACTTGTTGAAGCCCCAGCTAACTGTTTGAGGTTCTGGGTCCTAGAGAGGGCAAGAGCCATTGTTGGAAGAAAAAAAAATTAGAAAGTATTTGTGGCATTTGGAGAAGTTGACTCCCAAGAAGCAAAAGCAGGTAACCAACTGCCAAGATTTACTACAGCAGAGTTCAGAGTTAAGACAACAGAAAAAGACACATAAGAGAGGATTCTGGGCCGAGTGGGGTGGCACACGCCTTTAATCCCAGCACTTGGTAGGCAGAGACAGGTGGATTTCTGAGTTGGAGGCCAGCCTGGTCTACAGAGTGAGCTCCAGGACAGCCAGGGCTATACAGAGAAACCCTGTCTTGAAAAGCCGGGGGTGGGGGGGAGGGAGAGAGAGAGAGAGAGAGAGAGAGAGAGAGAGAGAGAGAGAGAGAGAGAGAGAGAGAGAGAGGATTCTGGGAGCCCAGAGCAGGCTTTGGGGAGTCTCTTGTCTGAGTCCACACAGGGGAGCTCTTTTTCTTTCTCACTTGACTACATGGGCTCCAAGTGGGAAGCCTCTCCAAGGAGCCTGGAGGCTCACTGGGGGAGGGGCGGCTCTCAGAGGAATAGCTGCTACTCCACTACATAACTTGGAAGACACCAAGAACCCCCCCCCACACACACACACACAATGAAACCAGGTGCACATCATTAGACTTGGTGTTCATGCAAAGCAGCCTGACAAACCAGTATGGCGTGTCATGTGACCATGACAAACTCCTCAAGGCTAACATAAAAACCTTCTGGTGGCAACATTCCTAGGAATTGCCAAGGGTCAGTGAGCAGCCTCCTTGAGTTAACTCTTTCTTCCCAGTTGGTGAGGGACAAGGCTGACAGAGGAGACATGAACAAAGAAGTTAAGTGGTGGAGGTCAAAGATGGCCTCCACCACCCGAGGCTGATCTCAAGTTATAGGAGAAAGCCCCTGGTTGTAATTACATCTTTAAAAAAACTACTCTCTAATTTTATGACATGTGTAGTATTGATCTTGCAAGGGTTTAGTAAATTCTCTCTAAGAAATAAAGAAAAGTGAGGCTCATTTCAACTCTAAGACTGAAGAAAGGGTTCGGATCCCGTTCATCCGTTATGTGGAGTACGAGGTTGAAATGTGGATAAACTCATGAAAAGGGAGGTGTAGGTAGGGCTTATGGGAAAATGGAGGTGGGTACAGGTGATGAGGTGGTGATGAGGGGTCAGTCACAAAAGCCAGGCGGTGTCCTGTGCGACTGTCTGCAGGAAAGGGAAGTCCAAAGAGCGAGCCGTTTGCTGCTGGCACAAGACAGTTTCATTAAGACATTTACTGGGTGATGTTTTTCTTGCCAGGGGCCACCCACACGGCTGGGGACTGAAAGGGCTTCCACAGATCCTTGGTAAAGGTGCAGAGGAACAGGGCTGTCACCATTTCTCCCCCATCACCATCCCATCTGTAGTAGTCAGGGTTCTCTAGAGTTACAGAACTTAAGGAATATCTCTCTGTGTTAAGGGGGTTTATTGTGATGACTTACAGTTGTAGTCCAACTAACCCAACAATGGACGGGCAGCTGTGAATGGGAAGTCCAAGAATCAAACAGTGGCTCAGTCCCACGAGCATAGGTGTGTCAGCTGGTCTTCTGTAGAAGCCGGAGTCCTCAAGAAGTCGGCTCCAACAGAAGTGCTGGCAGATGAGGGCAAACGGAACAAATACTTCCCTCCCCCATTGTCCTAATGGAGAGCTCCAGCAGCAGGTGTGGCCCAGATTACAAGGCATCACCACACCTGGACCTAAACTGTTCTTTACTTGGAACTCTGCTTGTAATGGTGCCACCAGGCTGGCCTTGAACTCAGAGATCTGCTTGCCTCTGTCTCCTGAGATTAAACATGTGTACCACCTTGCCTGAGCCTAAGCTTTCCATGGCCACCATGCTTCAAGATCTGGATCAAAAGCCTGTCTTCCGGCCTCAAGATCTGATCACAGGTGTACCTTCCGCTTCCGGATTGTAGTTAATTCCTGACACGGCCATGTTGACAACCGGCAATGGCCATCACAGCACCCTTCCTCAGAAAATTATTCACACCACTGGGCCTGCTCCTGGCAATTGTGTTTCAGTCCCCATGCCCTGTCACCTGTGTTTGAAGAGAGGGTGGTGGACCCTGACCCTGTACTGGCCATGGCCAGCTTGTTCATCTGGAAGAACTCAAGTTGAGGGCTGAGAATCTGACTGCTTGGCTCTACAGTCAAGGTCGCATGCTTGTCATAGGTCTCTAGAATAGGCTGGTTTGGATATTTGCAAGGCTACTGATGTAACATCTGCCTGACCCTCTCAGGCACCCAACCTTCTACCTGCCACATCTTGCTTATGCCTACTTGGGGGTTCCCACCACTTTCCTTCTGAGTTGCCTCTCCGGGTATGAGGATGTCTGGTTCCACGTCCCAAGGGCTGTATGAAACCTCTTAGAAGTGGCTGGCTCACTGGATAGTGCCACTGGACACTTTGTGGACCCGCCCCCACATATTACTAATCCTAAATGTTTAAATTGTAGCCTAACAAAGCATTGGATCAAAACCAACATCAGGACCAACGTGACAGAACCCCACCATTACTCCAACATGAACCGCACACAGATGATGTCAGGTGAATGCCTATTAAAACCCTAGCTCTGCACGAGCCCTTGGCCACTGCTCATTTGGGACATGTCTCTCGGAGATGTGCCTTTGGAACCTCTCAAGCTTTTCGCATTTCATTATCCCCTAGACCTTAAAGGGCCAGGTTGTACCTTAGCTAATCTAAGTTGCCTTTCAGGTTGAGAAGACCATGCTTTCAGAGTCATAAAAAATCTTGACTTCCTCTCACACTTAAGATTTCTTTTCTTTAAATTATATGTAAGTACACTGTAGCTGTCTTGGTGTCAGATCTCATTATGGATGGTTGTGAGCCACCATGTGGTTGCTGGGATTTGAACTCAGGTCCTTCAGAACAGTCAGTGCTCTTAACCACCGAGCCATCTCTCCAACCCCCTACCATTCCTTAATGTGCATCTGGATTGCACAGTTGAATAGCACTGCTGTCTGACTTGGCATGCACTCCAGGTGATTGGATACCACCAGCACAGGCAAGCCTGGATCTCTACCTCCCCAACTCTAACTTTGGAAGCTTGATAGAACAGTTTCTTCCTCCAAAGGCGCCTCATGGTCCTCATCTCATTACTCAGAAGGAAAAAAAAGGCTACTCAGCATTAATCATGTGTTTATTTTAGTTCAGTTAAAACAAACATACATTGTTTCATTGAAACCGTGTAGCGTTTCCTCTCTGCCAACAGGCCACAGAGGCTTGTTGGCCTCTAACAGTCCAGCAGGGACATTTACACTATATACATACAAGGAGTTCACGTTCACGGAGATCTCATATGATATGTTATCAGATAGCCATGTTGTAGCCTCTGCAGTTTGAAAATTTAGACCTCATTTAAAGCTTTAATTAGATATTTGAACTTAGGTTGATGTCCAACCAGTTTATTGCAAATACAATTTAAACAAGTTATCTTCAATTTTAGTATTATACACAATGTCAATTTCTAATATTGAATTCTCTGTACAAGTAATTTGGGGACTTACATATACTGTGAATTCATCAAAATGCAGTTAAGAAACTCAGGGGACTATATACACTTGAACCCAAGACCCAATTCTGATACTATATACAATCTATTTACAAATACATATGGACAATGTATATACAGTTTATCATAAATATTGAAAAATAGGTTAGCTTTAATGGATTAATGCTGCTCTATAAATAACAGTACAGTTACTGAAACGTTCCGTGGAAGACAGCAATGCAAACTGAGGTGACCCGACAGTGGTTTTAATACTGAAGACTGCTCAAGACCGAGAACTCAGTTCAGGAACCTCAAGGCAGATAAACAACCCCAAGCATCGGGATTTGGCCTGAAATTCATTTGGAACCTTCAATCGTGATCCCTCACAAAAGGTCTGGGAAGTCTCTCCACACTGATCGGCTGTGAACAGGATCCTGGTTGCCCTGGCACCATCTCTCAGATGCCTGTTAAACATCTCAGCATCCCCTGGCAGATCTTATTTCCAGACTCTTTCTAGGACTTCAAGCACAAATGCAAAGTCTTTGACTACAGGTGAGGTTCTGGACCGGATGATAGTAAGTAGCATGGTGGAGTCTTCTCACCGCCTTTGCATGTCTACACGGTCCCCAATGATTTCATCTCCGGCACAGAAGTGACCATTGGTTGTACCCAATGTACGTACTAACAGACGTCTAGCGCTACCAGACGTCTTCCGGTCTGCAAGGCTCTTTAATGGCAGACGACACATCTTGCCTATGAATCCAGTCACATATACAATACAAGGCTGTAACAAAAACCATGTGTATCACATTTCTTCTGGCCCTTGCCTCAAACTCAAAACGTTTGGATCAAGAGGAAAAAAACCTCATGAGCCAGATGACAAATTGATGATTCCACTTGCTTCCCTCCACCACTTAATGGAATTATGTATATTAATTAGATCTTAGACATTACGCCTGATAAGCAAAGTACCACATTATTTAATAATATATTCACCATACACCGCTAACATACAGTAAATGTGCTCTTAAAGCCAAGCTTCCAAGTTATGTTTTCACGTTTAACTGGAATTGAAATGGAAAGGTAAGCATGCAGTTGGACCAGAAACTGAGTGCAACCGGCTTGAACTACTTCCCCTAGCTAATCATTTGTTCAATGTAAACAAATAATTCTGCATTGTATGAGATGACAATCCAGTGCGAGTTTTTAGAAAGCTTGCTGCATGAGAAACCCAGTGACCTTTCTGAAGAGAGCTTGCAGTGTACCTGCAGGGCGCAGCCTGCCGGTTAGACCTCTACTGTAGACACAGCAGGAACACAACTGAGCCGCATGTTGTCAAGTAAGTCACGCTTCCAGTAGACGAGCGTTTGAAAGTTCTGCTTCCCATTGGGACAGTTTTGGCCTATTGCCATCAAACGCCGTTTTTCACTTTTGGAAGCAATGTTTTGAAGGATGGGCCCAAAAAGCACGACCCAGAGCCAAGAACAGAACTCTGGAGACAGACGCAACTGAATAAACCCTGTTTTACCCAATTGCACTATTTGGTACCTCAAAATCAGTTATTTCATTTCCTACAGAAATCTCTGCGCTGTTTCCCAGCCTAATTGAAGACAAACATTTTAGTTTTAATGAACCAATTATCTGGAGGCAAAGAAAGCGATGAACGGAGTTCACCTGATTTGGTGCAGCAATTACCAATTATCCTTCAAATGAATCTGAATGAACAAAAACAAAACCATGCTAAATCCATGGTGCAATTTCTCATAACATTTTTCCAGAAAATGATTTTTTGGGTAAAAAAGTATTTGGCTTATAATGCCTACAAAAAAGGCAAATAATTTCATAATACTAATAATATTCATTTTTAAATATCAATGAAATTGACAGAATTTATTGACAACTTGTTCTAGATAAAGTTCAAAAATGCAGTTTCTTCAAAGTAAAATAGTGCTTCTGAGGTCTTTGAAAGTATCTTTTTTTTGGTACAAAAAATAAGTGTTTTCCTCAATGCTTATTTCAATACTTTGCTGTAAATTAAGAAGTGTTTCTCACATCGAATGGTTCCGTTAGGCACATTCAAGTAAAATCATAAAATATCCAAGTTAAACAATGAGACTGCCAAACATGTGGCTTTGATAAAAGTTAAAAGTTCGTCCATTCTCCGGAATGGAATAAAGTTGTCACTTCCCTTAACCCAAGGCTCGTGGTTTCGTTGTTCCTCTCCACTCCCTAACACACAGATTAAGATTCTTAAAAACAAAACAAAAGCAAACAAACTAACAGAAAGAAAAGTTCACTTATTCTGCATCCAGAAGAACCAGCGAGGAGACTGCACTTCAAAAGGAAGTGATCTGAAAGCGTCAGGAGGGATCTGAGTTCCTTGAGAGTGGACTCAATGCAACAGGCAGATGGACCATCCAGTGGGAGAGGGCCGTTAATGCCCACCTGCAGAGGCATCGTGGACCCAATCCAGCACAATCAAGCCCATGCTTCCAATCATCACCACTATGCCACTCAAGAGGAAGCAGAGAGCCTGCAAGAGGCAGAGAAGAGCCATTAGGGGGCAGCCTAAGAGTTCACATTACAACACTTAAAAATATTCTAATTTCACCTGACTTAACATCGAACTGTTTTAAAGTGACCAAACTGTTGTGTTACTTGTAGCACAGAAATCCTGTACTGTTGAAGCCTTCTCAATTCTTTAATCTTTTTTTTTTTCTCAAGCAAAAAATTCTCCATTTGAAAGAGTTAGACTGGATTTTTTTGTATGTGCGGTTTTCTTTCACAGCAAATTAAGTCAGAAGTTCAAGCCCAGGTTAATCCTGTAGTTGGAGGGGACATGGGTGGGCGTTTTCTTCAGTGGACCAGACACTCATGTGCCTGTGATTGCTCATCCCTGTTCTTAAAACTCACTGATGTAAAGAGGGAACGAGCCTTGGTTTGCGCAGGTGTCCCCTGGGCTCAACTTTGCTCATCTCTCCAAGATCACCTCAGATTACTGTTAACCTCATTCTTCAGACCAGAATAGTTGTGGACAGGGGCCTGGCAGGCTGTTACTCTGAAGAATCTATCCCTTGCCAGGGTTCTGGTTCCAAAGCTCATGGTTTGTGCCTAGTGTTATCTCCCACTATGAACAGAGGCTACCAAACCTAAGAATAAATACACTACTGAACTCATTCAGAGCAGGCCCCTAGGGCTCTTAACTCCATACATCCCTCACCCTCCTGGACCTGCTACACTCTTGATGTGCACGTGTGTGCCCATATACAGGGCACCAACAATTATGTCAATACTTTCACCCTGCTCTTTAATAACTTCCCCGCCCACTCTCTTCTGTGAAGAACTTCATTACTAAAGTTTTACAAGAAGAACGAGAGACGAGGCACTGGTCTCACGGTCACTCTACTCACCCCGATCTTTTGCACAGATCTCATTGGTTCTTTCTTCACTAACTTGATGTAGAAGGCAGACGGGAGGATAAAGATGAGCATCGCAGCCGCGGACGCGCCTGTAAAAAGCGACGGTCGTCATTTGAGAACTCAACAAGTCTGTGCTTTAAAGCCTTAAACTATTAATGGGCACGTCGACCAAAACTCACCAATGAACCCGAAGATGTCCCTAATAGTGGGGACAAAGATGACAAGCAAATTGGTGAAGGCCAAGATCGTCACGGTGATGATACTGTGCCGGAGCCAGCTGAACTCTTTTGTAGGACACAGTAAGTGAGTGACGGAACTCCGGATCTGAAAGTCAAGCATCGTTTATTACTTAACAATCCAACTTTAATGCCAAGAGTTTACAAGAATTGAGACTCCTCGAGGACAGGGATTCTTTTCTAGGGGACAGATGCCCCTGCTTTCTGCCACAGGATGATCTGGAATCTACTGTACTCTAGTCACCTGTGCCCAACCTCTTTACCATACCATACCCACCAGACTCATAGCTGTTGCAGAAGCCAATGTCCACTTACTGGGAAAATAACTACTGGGACTGTGAGGGTCACAGCTACCAGCACAGCCAAGCGGACAACAAGGAGAAGAATGTCAGTTCCCACAATCGCAGAGTAGGTATGCAGCAACTCCGATTCCACATGCTCTGTGGGGACACAGACCAGAGACAGGCTTTCAGTGAGTGTGGTCTCCTCTGGGGATCAAATGGCAAGGCTAACTTAACAGTAAAATCTGCACTAAAATTACGAGCTACTCACAAAATGACTGTAAACTAAGAGGCTAATAAGATTAACCTGGAATTATGGTTAATGCAATTAAAGTAACATTGGAGGAAAAAAAATTTTCTAAATACTGAGATTTTGGTCACATGACCTCCAGTGAGGTCTAACAGGGGCCAGGCGGCTAAATCGCAGCCTGGCTTAGCGTGTGCGTGCATGCATGTCTGTATTGTATGTTAGGTACAGCTTGGGTTGGGAGCAGAGAGAGCACAGGCTCAAGAGAGCCACAAATCCCAGAAACATCACCAGATGGCTCACAGCCACTTCGGAATCTGGACCCCAGGAATTGCGGATTAAACCAGATTGGAACTTTTTACAGTAAAACTATACATATGATGATAAAGTCAGTTTCATTCTTTTCAAATCAGGCACTATTTACCGTAAAAAGTCAGGTATCCAAAGAGGGCGGCAAGCAAATACATCAGAAACATGGCGAAGAAAGAGATCTTGGACACGTTCATCATCCGTCTCCGGCTGCGGCTGCACACCCACGACAGAAAGCACAAGTGTGTGTTTTAGCAAGTTCAACACCCTTACAGCTTTAGTATAGGCCCAACAGGCTTAAGTAATAAAAGACCAATTACCTCTTCAGCTCCTCATAGATGGGAAGAACAGCAGGATGGCAGACAAAGGAAAATGTCAGGATGGGCACAGCATACACAGTCTGAAAGAAGACACACGGCTGCGTTCACACCCCACCAACTCACACCACTGGACTCTCACACCGGTGACAAACCCTTGTCAGTTCCCAGCTAAACCTCAGAGGATCTTCACACCAAAGATGGAAATAATTCAGTCCCATCCTCTAAACATTTACTATGACCGGTATCTGACCCTGAGATGCACTGCAAAGCCATGCCATTATTTCGCCAGACTCCCTCCTCTACCTTAAGGGCGTGAAACTTCATCGAGTTCTCCAGTTTTATTTTTTTCCTAAAAAGCACCTATCACCCAGCCACAATTTGTCTTAAAGAGATACTTTTAAGTCCCCAGTGCGCAGTTTCTCTTTATCCTCCTCTCAACATTTCTTTCCAGAAAACAGGACTGTCACCAAGATACCTGTGAATTGAAGATAAAATAGCGTGGCCTGCAGGTATCGGCTACAGTGCTGTTGGATGCCAGCACGGCCAATGCCACCTGGGTGAAGGTGCCGTTCACAGTTTCGTTGGCCATCAAAACGGTTTCCACGGGGCACGGGATCTGAAACTTCTTGCAGATCACCTGAAAACAAGTTTGCATTTGTGAGTGACACAGCAGTCGCCCGATAGGCCTTTAAGAAAGTGTTTTCTAAAGGAAAAAAACAAACCACTACCTACCACAATCAGAAAGAATATCATACAGAGCAGAGAGAGGCCGCTGGTGTACCCCAAGTATCCTGGAAGGGAACAAGGGCAGCTTAATCAAACAGGGATGGACAGAGACACTAGACACGAAGACACTAGAACCATCTATGGGGTGTTAACGACAGGCAGGGCTTTAAAAGGGTTGTGTCCCACTGCCACCCAAGAGCAGGTGCTGAGAGCCTTCAGGAGTTCCTGGGGGAATGCTAGTGGGTGCTGAGGGGCTCACACCTGTCAGAAATGTGTTCGCTCACCTAGATTTCTCAGCAGTGACAGTGGGAGAATCAGCACAAAGGACACCAGCAGGACCAGATAGTCACCGTTGAGATACCATAGCCTGAATGGAGAGAAGAAAGCCAGAAATGAATGGACGGCAGGCACACCAAACTCAGCCAGCACACCGCATGCGAGGAGGACAGTTTTGGGGGGGAAAAAGTCACCCCTTAGTTGAGACACGACCGATTTTGTGACCGTTTGCTTCATGAGCTTCTACACTCTGCTCTGGGAAGGCTGCCAGCTGATTCATAACATAAAGCACTTCTTAAAGCTTGATACTGGCGTAGGGAACAAAGCCGCTCTGTGCGGCCCCAAGCTTATCTGTAGTACTTTTGAGAAACACTGGACACCAGGCACCGCCGCTCTGGCTTGGAATGTCCGACACCAAGAAGGAGGAACCACAAAACAGTGGGATTCACCAGACACTTGTTAGCAAGACTGCTCGTTAAGCATTTTGATAAGGAAAATTTCAGATTAAGATGCACAGACCACCACTCTCCCCTAAATGAGACTGAACCCCCCTCAAGCAGAACTTATTTCAGACTTGAACCGACCCAACTTGACTCAAAAATATAAACTAAAAAAGAAAAAAAACAAACAAACAAACAAACAAAAAAAAAGTGTATTTCTGAACCTAAACGTTCCCTAAGTTCTAACACTGTGACCAAGGCCCATTCTTGCCATAGCTGATGGTGGCACACGCTTGCACTTTTTGTACCAGAGACAGAGGCAGGTGGATCTCTTTGAGGTCCAGACCAGCCAGGGCTGACCAGTGAGACCCTGTCTCAAAATAAAGCCATTCCTTTATGCAGTGTTGTTTTCAAGCTTCTATCTAACGCCCCATGATTTCTATTCCACACCTAGCAGTAAGGAGGACCCCACAGAAAAGTCACCCGGACAGATCGGAGTCTCCAACTTAAGTCTAAAGGCAGGCTGGAGAGCCACAATCTCTCTGCTTTCAGGCAGCAACTCGGTGCAACTTGGGAAGCCAAGGAGCCCTGGCTGTTTACATTGGACCCCATTCCTCCACTGGGATGGACAGCTTTGCACAAGATTTAACTTTTTTTTTTTTACAGTAAATACAGCTGTACATTTTCTGGTTTTCTTAAATATTGTAAGCATGACTGATTTTTTAGATGAAAAAAGTTATTGTAACCAGCTTTATATTCAGCAGCTGTTAAATGTCAGTATCAAAGGGAGTTGACTTCAGGCACCAGTGCAGTTTCAGGTTTGTGTATTTGCTAGGCCAAGCTAAGTGCAGGTTTGTCCTCCATTTGTGGGACACTTCCTTGTCAGAAGTATTCGCCTCAGGAATACTCCTGGGAGATCCATCGGTTACCATGTAATAGCCAACTCTGACGGAAATGTCTCTGCGGATTGTTTCTATGGATCGTCTTACTCAGCACCTACCCATTTGTATCTTCAATGTTCATTAATGCCTTGATCACCAAAGGTAACTCATATTTCACTATGAAGAGGTAGCTTGACATAGCTGGAGGAAAACAAAATTAAACCATTACAAGTGCAAAATGGGGTCTGTGACACCACAGTCACGTGTCACCACCTCGTGCTACTAAATGAAGTCTACCCAGAGTGCCCTCTTAAAACTTACCCCCGATGTTCTGCATGGTGATCGATCCCGAGGCTGCTAGCTTTCCAGCCAGACCAAAAGCCTTATGTCCCAACTGTTCGTACAATAAAGATCCTGTGTGGAAGAGCACAGAGGAATGAAGTGCCCTGAAATCTCGGTCCCCACCCAAATCAGGATACGCGTTGAATTACTTAGGGAAGAAGGGAAAAGGAAGAAAAAAACAAAACAAAGAAAGCTACTGTACCTCCTTCGTTAGCAGTCTTGAGGAGGAGATGGACGGAGTATAGCGAAAAAATTGACACGAACGTCAAGAGAATTCTGAGAAGAGGGAAAAGCATTCGGTTATTTTTAAGTCAGCAGGGCTGCGCGCTCGCAAGCACTTCCTGCCTCACACAGCTCTGGTGCGGCTCCCTCTCCTAACTCCTGACTGACACTGACTTGCAGGTAGCAGGTGAGTGAGCCTCATCGTTTTTTAGAAGCAATGTCCACACTGCCAAATGCAGGAGACTCTGCAAAGCCCCAAGTCCCAGAGGAGCAGAAACTTGTATCCTGGCACTGTGACTCTCTAGATGCCTGCCATGGAGTTTCTAATAGTTCTATTTAAAACTTGCCACCAAAACTTGTCCACGAGGCTTTCATCCCACTCAGTTGAGATGGGTCAGGAAAGGCCGAGAGCCATGGACCAGAAAGAAAGGAGACGGGGTGGGGGGGGGAGGGTGGAAGTAACACTCATTCAGTAGGACACTATAAAAAAAAAAAGAGCTCAACTGGAGAGGGGACAGCTGTGAAGACACGCTGCACTCTGCAGTGCAGGATCCTCAATACTAGACCCAGTGACTTATCAGCTCCACCCTTGCCCTTGGATTGGCAGAGAATAATGAAGGGAAGTAAGGAAGGAGCAAAGGATCGAACTCCACTGCTGCGCTTCAGGGCGAGCACAGGTTCCCGGTCAAGTCGCGAAGGCAGACAAGGCAGTGGTTAAAAAGATAAAAACAAAAACAGTAAACATGCAAACACGGACATTTTGACCTTGTATGGGCAAACTGTGCACTATGTGAGGTGCTGGCCAAAAAACAAAAAAACAAAAACAAAACCAAGAAAAACCGTCAGTACATGGGCTGTGACTTCCATCCTAAGGTCAGCCTTAGGACACCTGGTTGTGGGGCGACACTGTGAGCCTGACCTCTTGGGAAAAAAAGGCTATTTAAAAAAAAAAAAAAAGAGCAAATTAGGTGCTGTGTCTTACAGAGATGACAATGCCCCTGGAGGTCACTTTCAACCTGAAGATTAACTCTCTGTAAAAGGTGGGCTAGCCATTTTAGCTTGTGGCTTTTGGCCCATTTACCGTTATCTATATGCAATGGTAAGTTTGGATGAATAAAAAACTCACACAATCTTGTTATCATCTAGCCATTTATTAAAATGGTTAATCAAGCACATAATCAAGTTGTTAAAGCTGTTAAAGCCCGAACGCTCAGGGGTAAGTAACCCTGTTCAGTTTTACTTTCAGTTACAAAAGAGTTACCAATGACCACATTGGTAGAATTTTAAAAATTGTTCCCAGTTTTCTTGGCAAGAGCTGGGAAGGATTTCAAATATTTAACTTTGATTCCGGCCATTCAAATTCCCAACAAAACCTGAAATTTCAGGATGTTCTCTGTACCAAGGCCATGTTTTTGCAAGAAAACTCGAAAACCCCAAAATCTTCATCTTAATGCTTCTAGTACCCAAAGCCAGACTTTAACATCTGTGTGGGGTTTTACAAAGCAGAGCTTTTCTTACGAACATTTTTTTTTTTAAATCATGCCGGACAAGGTAACTTGAGTGCTAGGTACCCATCAGCTAATGAAAACGTGTCTGACTGTCGCAAAAAGAAAGGGACAGTTGTCGAGCGTGTGCACTTCTCATGGGTGTAGAGGTTGTGGTGACGTCAGAGGCGCCTCCACACAAACTCTCAGCCAGGATCTACAGGCAGTTTGAAACTTGTGACACAGGAGAACCACACACTCAGATGTATATAATACATGCTTTTGTACTTGGAAATAGCAGTTTTATTCCCTTGCTACTGCTCTGATGGCCTGGGGAATCAAACCCAGAAATCAATCATGCATGCCAGGCAAGCCCCCTACAGCTGACCAGTAAGTCTACCACTCTCCAATCATATCACCCCCAAATGGGTACCCTCCAGACATGACTTCCGAAGAGCAGAGTTCAGTCAATTAACTTAAAAAAAAAATTAGTAGGCTCTTATTCAAAAGTCAGGCAGCAGTCATACATATCCGGAAAGGTATTATTTTTAAAAAGTGAGTTTGCTTTTTTAGCATCCAGAAAATTATGACTCACTTGTTCTAAGACATCTATGTTCTAGGCTAGGTAAACATCACCGCACCTTACACACCACACCTCCAACTTTCTTTTCCTATGTCACAGGTTTTAGGGCGAGACCGTCAACGTATAGAACCCATCTCTTTTACAATTAACAATACCTTCTGGAAAGAAGGGCTTTAAGCCCTCAGTTTTAAGCGCTACCCCACGTCCTGTCTAACTTGCCTGCATGAAGAACGTTACAGTACACAGTAAAACAAGAGTTTCAGATTTCCCATACTTTCAAACTTTAAAACTATTTTTTTTTAACACCAACTACTTTGAACCGCAAGTTGCTTTTTTTTTTCCTGGAGCCAAGAATATGTTTGTCATATTAACTGCCCTGCACGGCAGGCTCACCGCTTACACATACTTACATAAAAAGAGCAATTCCAGTATTAGCCATGGCATAAGAAAGCCCAAGGATTCCACTGCCCACAATCGCATTGCTCAGATTAAATACTGACATTCCAAAGGAAGTAGTACCTGGATGCTACACAGAGGGAAAACGATAACCAAACATACGACAAGAATTAAAAGGAGAAAACCAGCTTCGGGCAAGTCAGATTTGACATCTAAAAGTAACACTATTCTTTGACTCCATAAAGCCAAGCACGTAAGAACAGGACTGTTAACTTACAAAGTCTGTTTCGTACTTCTTCTTCCCCAGATTTGATTCAAGTAAAAAGTTCTGGTTTTCGGGATCCACGTCCACATAATGGCTGCGATTAAAAAAAAAAAATTTTTTTTTTTAAAAAAGGCAGTTGTAACCCATCTGAAAGATACCAAAACCGTAGTTTACATAAAGGAAAATAGACCTTTAGTTCTGTTTAAGTTAATGCACGGGCTAGGGGTTCTAGAAAGTAATACCGTCGGTCATGCAGTAACAACACTGGGTAATTTAGCAGGCTACTCTCCGGGGCTGTGTGAGCAAGGGGAGACGGGGGCTTCGGGTGAGCCTTCTGGTTCCTGGGTGAGTGTTAGCCTGTAACCGACGAGCAAATCCCTCCAGCCCCAAGGCAACCCTGTGTGCAAACTGGGTTTTTTGGGTTTTGTTTGTTTTTGCAAAGCTGACTCTCCCCACCTTTTCAGAGCAGCCTGCTTGGTGGGGTATGAGTAGTTGAAGTCACTGTTGGAGCTGTAGCTGCTGCTGTCCTCATCCGGGGAGATGTTGAACCTTCCCATTTCGGTCTTCTTCATGCTGATCGGTAGGAAAGGTGCAGGGCGCGCGGCGCGGGCTTCCTTTTGTCCTTGGCGGCGCACTGGCCCTCGAGGCTGCCTGCGAAGGTAGAAGGCGGCGCGTCAGGACTGCGGCGCCTGCCCGCCCCCGACCACGTGACGCCGCCGGGCGGCGCAGCGCGGCTGATTCATCCCCCGCCAGGCGAGTGGAAAAGTACCAGGCGAGCGAGGGGCGGGGGCGCGGCGAGGGGCGGAAAAGTACCGACGGCGGGGCCGCGACGAGAACAAAGATGCGCCCGCCGAGGCGCCCCTCCGGCCGCTCCTGCGCCGAGCCCGGTCCCCCCGCCCCAGCCGGGGCTTGTTTACAGGGCGCACGCCGAGCCCTCGGCGGCCGCGGCTGCCCCGGGCGCCCGGTCACCGGCCCCTCCTCTACCCCGGGAGGAACTGATGCAATACCGAGGGGCGATTGTCAAGCCCTCGCCGCTCGCCTTTCCCCACGCCCGGACTTCACGATCGACTTCTCAAGCCAATCGAGTCCCGAGAACCCGGCTTGCAGCGGCCGAGCGGCCCGCGCGCGGCTCTCCCCTCCCCCTAACGGGAGGCTGCGGCCCGGTGCCCGCAAGCCCTCGCTCCCTCTCCCGCCGCCGGCGCCGCCCGCGTCCCCGCCGCCGCCCCTCCCCCGCCTCACCTCGGTGCTCTCCCTGCGAGCTGGCCCACCTCGCGGCAGCGTCTCCCGTGGGCTGTCTCGGTCACACCAGAATTGTAAAACGAGGAAGAAAAAAAAAAGATAACAGCGACGGAGTCCTTTTTTCTTCCCTTAATAAATAATTTTTCAAAAAAAATCCCCGCAATCCAACAGGCAGAAGAGGTGGATTATTTTTGTCTTAAATTTAATTCTTAAAGGATAAAAAAAAAAAGAAAAAGAAAAGAGCGGGGACTGGCGATCACGATCCCACGGCGGAGAGCGAGGGGTGGCGGCGCGGGCGACGGCGTGGCGCGGTGTGGAGCTGCTTCCTGAGCGCGAGTTATAGCGGCGGGGCGCCGCGTCAGTGGGCGGGGCGCGGGCGCTCGTCTTTGTGTATCAACAGCAGCACCTGCGCTCCGCCCCCCGCCCGGCTGCCCCGCACCCCGAGTCGGGGGGCCAGCCGCACCCCGCTTCCCCACGGCTCGGGGCACCGCAGCCCCGTGGGTGGCGGCCACCCGCGAGCGGCTGCCGTCAGGAGCCGGCTCCCGTGGACTCCCTCCCAGCCCAGTCTCCAGCGCCGCGTTTCGGGGACACATCCGGCGTGTGTGCAGTACCCCCCCCCAACACACACACACACACACACACACACCCCAACCATTCCCAGCCCGTGACTTAAGATTTGATTTACGCGAGGGTTTTTTTTTTTCTCCCCGCAGAACTTAAACGCTGCCCGGAGGGCCGGATGGTGTTCTCGATCTTTCCACCTAGATGTGATTGCACTCTCCAGAACTAGCCTGGGTGGGGAATGAGAGGCGGGCGGGCGGCTCGCAGTTCCGACTGGGCATTAGACTTTTGGGTTGCACGTGCCACGGCGTACTAGGGGAGGGTTGCGTTTGACCAGCAAGCCAGACACACCTTAAAAGGGGACCCGGGCTGGGTCCTTCCGAGGCCGTCCGGGAGCGCCCCATTCCCTCTTGGCGGACACTTTGCCTCCTGCCACCACCCCACCCCTGGTGCTAGCGTCTCCCCGGGCTTCCAGCGAGCGCGCCCTCGTTGGAATGCAGGCCCGGAGTTTTCTCTGCAGCCGAGATCCCTTGGTGGTGCTGTGGTCTTGCAGAGCCGAGCGGCTCAGGGGGCCCCTAGACTAGAAGATTCGGGGCTGCCGGAAAGGTGAGGGTCCTTCCCTTTCGGTTGAACAAAGACCCCCGAGGAGAGAGAAATGCTGGTTGAATGAAGGAATACACAGACGAGTTTGACCTGGTGCTCTCTTCCTTTGGGGGACGTGGGAGAGATTGGGCTGGGCGGGCGCAGAGGAAAGGGCTGGGTGTGATCTTAGTTTTTGCCTTCAATGTTTTCCTGAGGAAATCTGTAACGCTGCCTATTTCCGTGGCACGTAAGACTTGGGGTGCCTTCAGCCTGTGCCTGTGTTCGTGATTGACAGGGCAGGACCCTATTTCCCCCTTACACACTGTGTTCATCATCCTAAACCTCTGGTCCGGCCAGCCACACTTAAACAATAGCCTTACACGAATGCTGCACGTCCCCTCGCCCCTTTCAAGGGCCGCTGTCACTCCAGACTTAAGGAGCCAGGGACGCCTTTTTTGGCCTGCCTTAATTAATGCTTCCCTCCTCAGACCTCTTTTTGCAGCTCTGTTTTCTAAACCGTGTGGTGTCCGGACTTTATAAACCTGTGCTGTCTTGCACAGTCCTCAGATTGTTCAAATTTGTTTGCAGTCTTGTATTGACAGTTTCCCCATGGAGACGGAACTCTCCTCAGAGGGGAGGTCTTGATTACCCTCTTTTCCAACTGCACACCCTAGTAACATCAGGATCAACTCCTGTCAGGAAAAGCTGACGACTATCCTTTCTATCAGGTTTCAACTGATAAAAATCAAAAGGGCTTAAACCACTTTTTCATTCTAGGTAAATCTCTTGCCCTGTCAGAGGTATTCAGGAAGTTCTGTAGGTTGTTGGTTATGACTGCAATTTGCAATACAACTAAACCTATTGTCCTTTGGACTTTTTGGTGGTTCATACTACTATGGGATAGTTAAGGAGAGAGGTGGGGAGGGAGGGAGGAAGAGAAAGAGAAAGAGAAAGGGAGGGGGAAGGGGGAGAGGGAGAGATTTGGAGGCTTGTAATCTTTATCCGAATTTCTGGATGGTCAGAAACTGAATAGTACGTGACCATAACAAAGCAAAAAAGTGATTTTTCTATCACCACTTTGATTCTTCCCAACAGCGAATCAAAAATGCATTACTGGGCCTGGAGAGGTGGCTCAGAGTTCCACTCAGTTCTCAGGTTCAGTTCTCAGCAGCTACATGGCAGCTCACTACTGTGATAGCCAGCCCTAACCTGGTGACCCTGTGCCCAGGGAGACACAACTCTACCCAGACACACCTACTTTAATTATTAATGGCACTTCTTTCTAAAGCGGCCTGGTTTGTGCAACAATTTATACACTGGAATTCTAACACTACCATATTTAACTCCAGCTCCAGGGGGGATCGCAAGCCCTCCTCTGTCTGTCTTCTGTGGTGGTGGCCACAGCGCACACCCAGTGCACAGACATCCATGTAGGCAAAACAGCAATACACCTAAAAATAAATCTTTTTTAAAAAATTCTTAGACAAGCCTTTTCCCACTGAGCCCTCAACTGGGCTATTGCTGCTTTCCTTTGCCTAGAAGGCGGGAGACACAACTGTCTCACCAAATGCTGCAAAGCTGCAAAAGAGGGACCAAGTGGATGAGACTGATGGACTCGGTGGGTGTCCACCAGCTTAACATTTTTCTTTAATGACTAGGATGGAATGGGGAGGAATGGGCACCTCACCTGTAACAATGCTAAGCATTCTGCTGTGACACTTGCATTTTAACTAAATAGGATGAGTTTGGGGTTGTGATGTAAAATGTACGTACGTGCAGGGTGTTTTTGAACCAGAATTTCAAAAACATGCCTGGGCTGGACTGGAACTCAGGATCCTCTTTCCTTATCCCCACCCCCTTTCCTTAACACCTGGAGTAGGTATTACAGCCTGAACTTCGACCACTGCATTTGCCACCACACCCGTTTTTGTGATGTAAAATGTATTTCTGGTTGGGACCCAAGAAGTCTGAAAAAACAGGCTGGTAGCCAATTCCTTGAGAGAAAGGCAGCCACACAATCGCTCAGGATTTCTGTTTTTTCTTTTTCTTTGAGTGCATTGTCCACATAGAGGATGGAAAGTTTTGTGGGGTGTGTTTTGTTTTGTTTGCTTGTGTTTGCTTTTGTCCCCCACCCCAACCCCCAGCCAAGGTTTCCATGTGTTTAGCCCAGCTGTCCTGGAACTTACTCTGTAGACCAGGCTGAACTTGAACTTCGAGATCTGCCTGCCTCAGCCTCCCCAGCTGGGATTAAAAAGCGTGCACCACCACCATCCAGCATGGTTGTTGGAAGTTTTTTAGTGAGAGTGGATAGCTGCCTTCCATAGAATTATTTGACCATTATTGCCTTATAAAATAGAGTTTTGTTTTACTAAGGAGAGCCACATTACTAGGCTATAATTAGCTAACCTCCCAAGCCTGTTAAACAGCTAGAGTTAAGAGTGACCCTCAAAGTTTGTTTATTCAGTGCTTCAGCTGCAGTTTGTTCCCCCCTGCCTTCCATTTCAGCAAGTCTCATTCTGAGGTGGGCATCTGTATCCCTGATTTGGCCTGGTCTGTAATTCTATCCTGCTAGTGATGGACCCAGTGACTCTTACTTTCTGGTCTCCTACCTTTTGGAAATCCTCTAGACTGGGCCTAGCGATGTGGAGCTCCTCAGCAAAACTAATAACAAACCACTTGTTGTTTGAAAAAAATTCTCTCTCTCTCTTTCCCTCCCTCCCTCTCTCTCTTCCCCTCCTCCCCTCTCTCCCCCTCCCTCCCTCCCTGTCTTTCTCTCTTTCTCTCTCCCCCCTCTCTCTCTCCCCCTCCCTCCCTG
>NW_022196893.1:27728837-27732652 GCF_008632895.1 Mastomys coucha
TCTCTCTCCCTCTCCCTCTCCCTCCCCCTGTCTCCCTGTCTCTCCCTCTCCCTCTCCCTCTCCCTCTCTCCCTCTGTGTACACGCGCGCGCGTGCACTTGAGCTAGGGTTAGTGCTAATTGTGGGCTGCCGACAAGGGTGCTGAGGGCTCTGAAGGAACATGGCTGCTGAACACTGAACTCTAGTGTTCTGAAGGAACAGCACATGATCTTCACTGCTGAGCCATACCTCCGACCACCTCACTTCTAACTTGATTACAAAAAGACACTGACTTTCATGGAAGCCGGAGAGATGGCTCAGTGCTTAGGAACGCTTGTTCATTCAAATGACCTAGGTTTGATTCTCAGCCCCCTCATGGTGGCTTACAACTCCACCATGCAGGGGATCTGATGCCTTCTTCCAAAATTCATAGATACCAGGCAGGCACACACACACACACACACACACACACACACACACACACACACACACGGAAAACACCCATACCACCCATAGATTTTATTTTTTGTTTTTTCTCGAGACAGGGTTTCTTTGTGTAGCCTTGGCTATCCTGGAACTCACTCTGTAGACCAGGCTGGACTCGAACTCAGAAATCTACCTGCCTCTGCCTCCCAAGTGCTGGGATTAAAGGCGTGCACCACCACCGCCCAGCTAAAAGAATCTTTTTAAAAAACATCGGTGGCATACATCTTTCTTGTTCTTTGCTATACCACCTATCTCTTTCTCAAGCTGCCATCTCTTAAATTGCCCTATGGGAAGACCCATGTGGCAAAAGCTGTTATTACTGGCAAAAACAGGGAACTCCAGAAGCCTGCCCAAGATCAAGAATAAGTTTGTGGGCAGCTCCTGCTCAGTTGATTCTTGAGGTGATTTTGTTTGCAGGGGAAACCTTCATCATAAGACTCTGGTAAGCCCAGCCGGGATTCTTGACTCATAGAAACAAGTGATAACTGTTTATTGTTTTAAACCAGTAATGCCTGGCATAGTTTGCTACTTATCAATAGATAATCAATATACTCCTTTCATACTCTGTGCTTTTGCCAAAACGCACTGCTTATTGTTTTCAATTACAAACCATTTTCCATTTAAATCACTCCTACCATTAGAATGTTCATATGCTGTTTCTGCGACTTTCTAACTTAGCTAAGACTTTTGTCTTTCCTCAACTTATATGCCACATCTTTTGTTAGCTCTTCTGCATTTGATGACATTTACAGCCATACCACCCTGAACATGCCCAATCTCGTCTGTGTGTGATGATTTCATTTGAGAGTGATCTTATTCTATAAAGATGTTTTGGACACTCCTTTAATGATGTCTGTATACTGCTTTTTTTTCTTTTCTCTTTTCTCTTTTTGGTCTGGTACTAGTGGGAAAGGCTCTGTTTCAGGGCAGCCTCTGTGTAGTCACATCTAGCCTAGCCACTTATGAAAACATTCTTTTCATATATGTGTATAAATGAAATGTTCATTTCCTCCTTAGCACCCATTGCCACCTGCAATTATGTTAAAGTCATGGTTTTTTTTTGTTTGATTGATTGATTGCCTGTTGCCTTCACTAGAATCTAAGCAGGTAAAAGTTGGGGCTTAATTGAGTTTGATCCCCTTATCTCTCTCCTGATTTCAGCAATGCAGGAACAAAGAGTTTTGAGTTTCTCTAGAACAGAAAGTTTTGAGTTCCTCCAGGTTTTTCAAAAAACCTATTGGCTAACAAGGCTGAAGGGCAGCTATCACATCCCTTACAAAGCACAGCAGAGCTCTTGATTTCCCTATCAAAGCTGCCCCACATCTAATCTAGCAGTGATTGATAGAGAGGCTCAAACCCCCAAGGCAGGTACCCACCCTGGACTCTCGTTGTAAGCTGGCTTTGCTTTCAACCCATCAACAAGTAGACACTTGCTACTTATCGCCTGCCCTTGGCTCTGGCCTGCATGCCCATTGTCCTCCTAGCCCGCACCTAATCTGTGTGCGGACTTCCATTCTTCGTGGTCACAGCCTGTTTCCAATCGGCAATCAGAAAAAAGCTGTGAACATGAGTCAGTTTTCCTGCTTAAAGCGAGAAACCATTCGTTTTCCTTACTTAACGCCCTCTAGCATCCCTTAATTGCAAGCCGATAAATTTGTGTTTCTTCCTTGGCATTACCTGCCTGGCTGGGCCCTTTGCAAAACTCAATCATTTCTACTCTGCTAGTCCTTTACCCTTTCGTATCCTTAAATAACGTAGCCTCAAGAATATTTTTCTAAGTGCTGTGGCCAACGTTGACATTCACTGTTTTATTTTTAACTGTATGTCTACATGAAATGAAATCATTATGCTTTTTGTTGTTGGGCTATGGCTGTCCTGGAACCCTCTGTAGACCAGGCTGGCCTTGAACTCTGAGATCGGCCTACCTCTACCTTTTGTGTGCTGGGATTAAAGGCATGAGCCACTATGCATGGATTGTTCCTTACTTTTAAGTGTAAATTGATTGATTGATTGATGCATTGATGATGTCGTGCACAAGAACAATGTACCGTGAGCATACCCACCCTAACATTCGCTTCCACTTCCCCAGGTACTCCCAATACCTCCCCTTCCCTCCTTGGTGTTTCTTCTCTCTCTCTTTTTGCAACCCAGAGTTCAGTGAGTACTGCTTGCTGGAGTGTTGAGTGACCCTGTCGGTGTGTGACAGACAACCATAGCCACAGTGTGTTCATGAGTGCAGTGAACGGCCACGTTGTATGCAGAAGACTCACACTGCGAGGCCCCCTTCTATTCTCTGGCTCCCAGTCTTTCTGCCCTGTCTTCTGAGATGTTCTTAGAGTCCTGACAGCTGGAGGGGTTGGTAGGGATGCTGTCCCATGAGGGCTGCTGGTGTTTGTTGTTTATTTGCTTATGATCCTTTCACTCTGAGCATCTTCCCTCCCAGATCTCTTTCTGCAGTGTTGTCCCCATACTGAAGAGATTGCTGTTCTGTTATCTTTGGTCCACACTGCCTACTATCCTATACCATACATTGGATCTCCCCACTCATCTGTCACCCAAGCTCTGACAGACTGCTTGTTGTAATGGCTCTGTTACCCTCACTCTTCTTTTCTTTTTCTCAGACCCACTGTTCCAGAAGACTCAAATTTGAAAATAATTTCTAAGACTTTCTCTCTCTCTCTCTCTCTCTTTCTCTCTCTCTCTTTTCGAGACAGGGTTTCTCTGTGTAGCCCTGGCTGTCCTGGAACTCACTCTGTAGACCAGGCTGGCCTCGAACTCAGAGATCCACCTGCCTCTGCCTCCCGAGTGCTGGACTAAAGGCGAGCGCCACCACTGCCCGGCCTGCTCTCTGACGGCTTTGTCTGATTAAATGGCAGCCTTATATCCTTGTTCCAAGATAGTGTTACTCAAAGTTAAGATTTAGACTCTAGCTGGGCAGTAGCTGCACATCATAGAAAGATAAGATTACTTCCTCCCTCCTTCTTCCTCCAAACCACATCCTATCCTTCGTTCCCATGAGTTCCATATTGTTTTATTTTGAAATTGTCCAATAAAATTATATATTTTACAAAAAGGGTTTTGAAGTATCTTTATGTAGTGCAAAGGCTCAAGTAAGCTAAGTAGCATCCGAATTGTCTCACCCAGTTCTGTTTTTGGGAGTAAGAGCACTTAAAATCTCTTTGAATATTCAGAATAAAATAATTAGGTATTGTCACCATGATATAGCATATGTCTTATGAACTTACTCTAACTGAAATTTTGTATTCAGTGTGTGTATGTGTTTGTGATGGTGACGGTGGTGGTGGAGGTGGAGGTGGTGATGGAGGTGGTGGAGGTGATGGAGGTGGTGGT
>NW_022196893.1:27733911-27734148 GCF_008632895.1 Mastomys coucha
GGTGGTGGAGGTGGTGGAGGTGGTGGAGGTGGTGGAGGTGATGGAGGTGGTGGAGGTGAAGGTGGTGATGGAGGTGATGGAGGTGATGGAGGTGGTGGAGGTGGTGGAGGTGAAGGTGGTGATGGAGGTGGTAGAGGTGGTGGAGGTGAAGGCGGTGATGGAGGTGGTAGAGGTGGTGGAGGTGATGGAGGTGGTGGAGGTGATGGAGGTGGTGGAGGTGGTGGAGGTGAAGGTGGT
>NW_022196893.1:27734894-27781212 GCF_008632895.1 Mastomys coucha
AGGTGATGGAGGTGGTGGAGGTGATGGAGGTGGTGGAGGTGATGGAGGTGGTGGAGGTGGTGGAGGTGGTGACATGCATAGCTATGCTTGCTCCTGTAAAGCATAAGTCAGTGTGATGAATCATCCTTTATTGATTCCCACTTGGTCTTTTGAGACCAGATCTCCCAGGGGAACCTGGTGCTCACTGATTGGCTATTCTGGCTGGCTACCCAAGCCACTGGGGTCCCCATCCCCGCCTTCAAAGGCATCCCCCACTCATCAGCTTTATTAAAACTGTGCATTCTGTGGGTAGATCCAGGTCTTCATGCTGCTTCAACAAGCAGTGTAATTACTGATACCTTGCTTTCTCCAAATTTATTCTACTATCTCCAGCTCCGGTTCTATTCCTTAGTTCTATAAATTCAACTAATTTAGATTTCAAAGAGATTGATTATACAAGGTAAGTCTTGGCTGATTTCACTTATTAAAATGGCTTCCAGTCTTATCCAGACCGTCATAATCTATGTTTTCTCAATATTAATCTCTTCTGGGTCCACTAGAAAATTCCTTTCTAGATGGGTGACTTCAGTGCATGCTTTTAATGCCAGTACCAAGAGGCAAAGGCAGGTGGATCTCTGTGAGTTCAAAGCCAGCCTGGTCTACAGAGTTGCAGGACAGCCAGGGCTGTTACACAGAGAAACCCTTTCTAGAAAAACCTCAAAAACAAATTCCTTTATCACCGTAACCCTATCACTTTGTATATTCTATTCTTGGGATCATGTATAGAAGGTGCTCTGTGAACTAAGAATTTAATATCTACAAAATGGCTCCAAAGCCCAGGATAACGGAGCACTTTGCTCATCAATTAGGGCATGTTTTGAAGTTGGAGTATTCTCCATTAGATATTAATTGCTGTGTGACAAAATATCCTACCTTACTATCTGAAAACAATTTATATTATTTCTCAAGGTTTCTGCCAACCAAGAATTCAAGAGTCTAGTTGGGTGCTCTCACTTAGGGTTCAACACAAAGCTGCAGACTCTAGCGGGGCTGTAGCTCCCTGCTGTCTTGATGAAAGAGGAAACATCTCTTTCAGCGCCCTGCCCTTCACTCACCTGGGGGCAATCCAGCATGGCCAGCTGCTTCCTCTCTAAGGCTCCTCCAGGAGCTGTCTCCATGACATGGCTGCTGGCTTATCCTGGTGCAGAAGAGTGAGGAGAGACCGACAGACACTGCCTTTATCAACTGACCTTCAATGATTCTTTTCTCTCTTCTGCCATATTGTATTACCCACAAAAACAAGTCCTGATTCAACAAAAAAGGGTAGGACTATAGATAAGCATGGTTGACAGGCAGAGAGAGCCAGAATAGCCAATCAGTGAACACCCGATTCACACAGAGATTGTCAACCATCAGACACAATGGCAACAAGCATACTAAGCAATGAAAAGTGGCATAGGTGAGACTAGCACATCGTAGCTCTACAAACAGATGTTCTGAGCTTAACTTTTAGGCACAATCATCTTCCCTAAGACTTCTAGTAGTAGCCAGTATTCTGATCTCTTTAATATTCTGCTGGTGTCTTCCACGAGGATTGCAAGTTGATGCTTATAGAGTGGTTTCAGGGGTCAAAGGGCAGACATCCATGGGGTGGGGTGGGGGGGGATGACAGGTGTCAATTCTGTGAGTCAGTTTCATTAAGAAAGATAACATTTCCTGGAAGCACTGCTGTGATGTTTCACACTCCATTGACCAGCATCAAGGAACTTAATCATGTCTAAACAGTACATTATGCAGGGAAACCATGTGTTTGTAAACAGTGTTGTGTGCAAGGCATGTTTTCCTCCGTAAGAATAAAATTCTGGTGCCTTTTAGACACCTAGCCCTAAAAGGCCTTTTCAGAAACATTCAGATTTACAGATGTTTTAGTATAAATGCTTAATGCTATTGAGACTGTGAAACTTTCTAGGGATCTACACCGTTTCTGTCTCCTCACTAAAAATGAGGAATGACTGATTTAGGTGTCATCAGCACTTCCATGGTCCCGCTGGAGTCCATTTTGCTAGGTACAAGAAAGAATGACAGTTAAGAGAAAGTGTTTATGGACCTAGATCTTCCACCGACACCTGCTAATCAGCAGTAAAAGGGTTGAAAAGACCACATGTCCACGGGTTGACAGAATGCTCGCACTTAGGAGGACGAGCTAATCGAGAAAAGAAGGAGCATGCGCAGTTTAAAAACCGGTTTACCAGTATTCTTGTTTAAAGAAAGAGACAAGGATTTTTCGATAGATTGTGCCTACTTTTGGGCCACGATGGACTACCTTCTTGGGCTTCACTCAGTTTTAGGATCATTCTTCGCTTTCGGCGAAGAAATAAGGATTTATTAACATACCTGCAATTCTGGTTCTGGGGGGTGGCATCTACGGGCTTGGTTCTGAGGTTACTCACAGAAACTCTCACTGTTTGGGCAGAAATCTTTGGCACAATGTGGTCTCATGCAGATGCCTGCATCCGGTTTCAAGTAAAACCTCTTTGAGGACAAGTGGAGCTACCACCACTCTACTCGCCTCCACACTAGGCAGCACTCACCCGAGTGAGCCGTTCCGAACCAACCCGTGGCTAAAACTGCTAAATTTATTCTCTTGAGGCGAACCACGCACACACGACACACCCCTTTACAGCCAAAGAATGTCAATGTTATGGTGCATGTGGCCATTTGTCACCTCTGGGTGAGGGAGGTCAAGCTCTCAAAATTGCTGCCTCGGGGATCAATTCCGTGAGGCATATTTCTGGACGGGGGTAAAAAAATGAGTATTATTTTTCCTGGGAGGTGGGGTGTGATCCAGATCGGGCTTTGTCTAGGCGACCGTCGGTCCCCTCGGGGAGCCTGAGCCACCCACCCACCCCAACCGCTCCTCCCTCCGTCCAGCTCCATCCAGAAGGTGTGGGACCCGTGTGGAGCTGCGGTGTGACGGGGCTGAGGCGCCAGGGCGCCGCTGCTCGCCTCTCAGGATGCCAGGCGGCCACACGGGAGGTCGCCTCGCAGGCGCGGGGGCCAGCGCTCGCAATGCCGGAAGTCAAGGCCGAGGGGAACGCGGCGGCGGTTTCCCCGGGGGAGGGCGGGGCTTGCGCAGAAGCGCCGGGCGGGGGCGGGGCCGCTCCCCAGGGGCCGGAGGAACCCGCGCAGACGCGCCGGGCGGGAAGGGGCGTGGCCCACGCCGCGCAGCCTCAGTAGGGCTCCTGAAAATTTTCCACTGAAGCCGCGGGCGCCAAGGCCCGGCGAGGCGCGGGCAGCCCGTGCGCAGACCGCCTCTGCGCACACCGCCTCTGATCGTCCAGAGCCCACGTGACGGCGGCTCACCGCGTTCCGCCTTCCTCCGCTGCGCGTGGCGGGGAGGGATGGGAGAGACCGGGGAGCCGCGGTGGGGAGCCCGTGACTCGGGAGACCTAGAGTCGTGATCCTCCGCTCGGGGTGGCCCGGCGCCGTTTGCACGGACGCGCGGGTTTGTAGGAGGCCGCGGGCGAGCCAGGCGGCCGCAGCATCTGCACGTGGCCGCGCTCGGGGCCGAGCTTGCATCCCAGCGAGCAGGGCCTCCCCAGCTCCTAGTTGTCGTGTTAAATCCCCAGACCCACGAGGAAAGTCCCCGAAGCGTTGCGGGGTGGTTCCACATGGTTCCCAGGGAGCATTCGGAAGTGATATTTGGAAGACCTGTTCTTTTGCTCCTTTGTTGAGAAGGCGTTACGGAGTCATTCTGCTCTCATCTTGGCCCTAGGGAGGAAGCGTTGTTTTTTTATAGAAATGCTGCGACCGTTTCATCTCGTGGCATTTTAGATTCTTTCTAGTAATTGTGATTTTTTTTTTTTTTTGTCCTTTGAGTCATTCCATCAAAGTCTAGGAAGGAGAAAAAAACGACAGGGAAATAAACACAAAGACAACACACGCGCCCCTGAGTTAGGAAATTAAAACCTTTCTTTACCTGATGACCTTCCTGGGAAGAAATCTTCGAGGGGAAAATGTTGTTGAGTTCAGATTTCTCCACAGCCCTGCCTGGGGGCCTCTTTCCCAAAGTGGAGCAAAGGTCACAATGGCGAAAGCTGCTGAAACCTGATGGACGCCTCCCCCACCCCCACGTTTGTTCTACCTTCTACAAAACTATGCATCTTATTTTTTTACTTGTTTGTTTGGTTTTTTTTTTAAAAGAATTTCCTGGAATTAGAAGCATTGTAATTAATGAGTCTAGGTAATACTTAGCTCTCAGGATAGATACTGTTTCAAATTCCTTATTGTTTATCTGCCTTCCCCACCCTAAGCCCTCCCCGCCCGCCCGGAGTAAAGGTCCTACATACTTCAGGCTACCCTTGAATTTTCTAAGTAGCCTTGGATGATCTTGAACTCCTGATTCTCCCACTTTCACCTTCCAAGATGTGTTCCAGATGTGCCACACAGCTCCCAGGCTTTCGAATCCCTTACACATATGCATATTTAGTTCATCAGTTCTGTTAGGTAGGGGCCTGTTTATAGTTCGTTATTTACCCATTACCGTTAAAAACATTGAGAAGTTCGGTAACTTGCCAAGGCCATACACTTTGTAAATAGAGTGACCGGATTTTGACTCCAGGCTGTCAAATAAATAATTTTTCTGGAGGGCCGTGTAATAAAGCTGTTAAGAGCACACTGACTGTTCCCCGCAGAGGACTCGATTCTCAGCACCCATGTCGTGGCCCACAACTGTAACTATAGTTCCAGGGAGTCCATTGCCCTGTTCTAGCCGCCTCAGGCATCAGGCATGCATGAGAAGCAAAGACATACACGCATAGGCCAAACACCAATACTAAAAATAATGAAAAGGCTTTTCCATTAATGGATTTAATTGTATCGAAATATTTAGATTTACATTTTAGGGTTTTTTTAAATTAGCTTTCCTGAAGTCTATTTTAGAGAGGCATCTAAGGTTAATAGATGGATAGAAAGCCACACTATTTAACAAAGAACTCATCAAGAAGTCATGCGGTTCCAAAGTAGTATTATATTTTTCTTATATAGAAGTTTATTGAAGTGTCTGACCTAGGAACTTATTTTTTTCAGGGAAGTATTTGTCTTCCTGTAACTCCAGTTTCTAGCACATGGAGAACAATCCAGGAAAATGAGGCTCTTGGATTTTCATCATTCAATAAATTTATATTGATTGATGTGTACTCAAGAAGTGAGCACCCTTGAAAGGGTCAATGATGTAATGCAAACCAAAAGGAAATTTCCACTAGACACATGCATATGAGATAGATTCATATCTGTGTGAATAGGCAGATATATCTGCTGCTGCTTTTCTTTCTTTCTGGAAGCTTTTTTTCCTGACTGATATAGGCTGGGTTAGAATCCTCTCTTCTGTGCTGGCACCTTCGGAAGTTCTTACCACAGAATTTTTGTGACCTGTCCACGGGGCTTCTAATTAAGTACCATGAAAGGCAGGCAGACTTCCTGCTCATCACAGTTGTCTGTTCTGAAGTGATAGGATTTATGGGGCTCAGCAGTTCTTGTTGAAAGGATGAGCTAACAGTTCATCAGCTCCATCATACTAGAATATGATGTAGAATTCACTTCTAACAGAAACCATGTGGTGAATGCACTTGGGTTTGTAGTCCCTGCTTAATTTTGTTTCATAATGAATGACTTCCCCTGCTCCAGCTTCCTCCTTTTTCACATTGCTTTCTGATTATTCATTTGTCCCTCCTTCCTTCCCTCCCTCCACCCACTCGTCCATCCATCCATCCCCCACCTTTAACCCTATAGGTAGTTGATACTGGGGATATAGATTGAGTTTGTATATTCCTCATTGCCTCATCTTGTGTTTCACAAAATGATAGTTCTGTTTTTATATGGCAGCTTTTAAAAATACTTCTTGTATATGTGTGTGCTTGACTAATGTGTGTACCATGTGTGTAGTGACAACACAGGTCAGAAGAGGGCTCTGTACAGTTTTGAGCCACCATGTGGGTGCTAGGAACCAAGCCCAGAGCTTCTTCGAGTGTAGTAAATGCTTTTAACTGCTGAACAATCTCTTCAGCCCTACACATGATTGTTTTTTTGTTAAATACTAAGAAAAAAATTTGAAAATTTTTTTATGTCCGGTTACCTAGCTCCATTTCCAATTAATGGCTTGAGATTCAGCTATAGCCTTTGTGCAACAGCTCCAGCCTCACCTCACAAATTAGTCTTTAGACAGACACAGCCAGATATTTTTCCATGCTGAAAGAGACTTGATTATGAGTGAATTAAACTAAAATAAAAATTTAACATCTCCACTAGCATTAGCAACATTTTAAGAGCTCAGCTGATTTAGCTATTTCTCTGACTGCATGAAGTGCTTTGGACAGAGCTAATAATTTTATTAGCTTATTTCTTTATTTTAATTTAAAATTATAGTTTATTGGTGTTTGTGGTGTGTGTGTGTGTGTGTGTGTGAGAGAGAGAGAGAGACAGAGAGAGACAGAGAGAGACGACAGAGTCAGAGACAGAGAGAGAAACAGAGAAAGAGAGAGTTGCTTGTAGTGGGGGAGAATGTGAAGAAAATAAAGTGCTCCCAAAAGCTTGAGATATTTGAGCTTTTAGTTAATACAACTGTGGGAGTTTTCTCTTCCCCCTCCCATGTTGGTTGTGGGGATTAAATTCTGGTCATAAAATTTGGAGGCAGTTACCTTTATGTGCTGAGCAATTCATCAGTCCTTATTTACTTTTTGAGAAAGGTCTCAGGCCTTGAACTCACTCTGCTTTACCCACTGGGTTCTAGGACTACAGATGTGTACCACCAAGCTGGGTTCATTAGCTTAGGTAGATCACAATTACTCAAAAGTGTTTTCATGTTCAGCCTTAGCACCTTTTAGAATATTATATTCATATTTCCAATGACTTGATAGCTCATAAACAGCCAACATTTTCTTTTGACAGCATTGTTTTAATTAATGAGTTTTTAAGCATATTTATGGGACAAATGGTTTCAGAATATTCTTCTCTGTATTCTTTTCAAGGGAAAATTCATCCTAATTAGTCTTTGTGAATCATTTTCTTTTCTCTTTTTCCTATTTAAAAGTGCTGTGGTAGACTTGAATCTCTGTACAAATTTGACATTCATTAGATTTGGCTGTGCCTTTTAACCTTACATATTGGGAAACCAAAACACCCGGCCATGTTGGTAAAGGACAAATGCCAGATAGTTTAGGCAGACCATATATATATTTAATGACATCATACGTGAATGCAGACAGTTCTCAATTTACAAAACACCCTACTTAGAAGCTTCCTAAATATAAAACATACTGTCTACTTTTTTAAAAATTCAGGGCCAGAGAAATAGCTCAGCTCTTCCAGAGAACCTGGGTTCAATTTCCAGCACTCACGCAGAAGTTCACATTTATCTCTGATTTCAGTTCCAGGAAATCTATTGCCCTCATACAGGCATGCATGCAGGCAAAGCACCAATACACATAATATATAAAATAAATATAACTCACATGAAGGAAAAAGAAGTCCTCCTTATCTCCAAGAGAGCCTTCGCACAAAGAATTTAGCAGATTGAAAAGCAAGGCCAGCAAAATGGCTCAGAGGGTAAAGGTGTTTGCTCACCAGCCTGAGGACTTGATGAGTTGGATCCCTGGAACCCACATGTTGGAGGAGAGAACCACTTCTGAAGACTGTCTGAGAACTACCACCACACACACACACACACACACACACACACACACACACACACTTAAAAAAAGGTTTAAAAATTATAATTCCAAATATGTGTAGGTTGAGCTGTGGTGGTCCAACACAGAAGCCATGGGAGACTGGGGGAATCTGGAGGTTATTTCCACACTAGGGCCCATTTGCTTATGTGGTAACCCCCTCATAAAGTTAGCTTAGCTGTGACTCCACCCCACCCTCTTACCAGGGCACTCTGCTTCCTGCTGCGTCCCCTTGCTTCTGCCTCTTTAAGTGCTCCACTTTCACGAGTACTTGAGTTTCCGCTTCTGCCATGTTGGTTCTGTGGCTTTGAGTAGGTTTGCTAATTTCTTTGAGCGCTAGCTTTCTAAACTGGAAAAGAGGAACATTCCAACTGGCAAGAAGTAAGGACAAAATTAAAATACAGATTAGAAAAGTTGGGGTTGGAGAGATGGGTGAGCAGTTAAGGGCACTGACTACTCTTTCAGAAGGACCTGGGTTCAAGTCCCAGCACTCGCATGGCACCTCACAACTGTCATTAACTCCAAGATCTGACACCCTCACACAGACATACAAGCAGGCAAAACAAAAATAGAATTGCACATACAGTATAAATAAATAATTAGAAAAATCATATATTCAAGAGATTGTGAATAATCACCATTTGATTTATTATAAATAATCATAAAAATCCAAGACCTCTCCCCTCTTCCAAGATCAAACCGCTATTGGTCAAATTCACATGATAGGAACCTGGTCCATCAAAAAGTCTCAGCAGCTGATAGTTTGAGTTGGTTACCCATGGAAGGGGTGCCCTGGTAAGTCAAAGATTTAATAAAGGAGAGGAAGGTGAAAAACAAAACAAAGGCAAATACCAGTTCCAGCTGGAAGGCACTCTGGGTAAATAGCATCGTTTCCTTTAAGGAATGGAGGCATGTGCTTGCATTTTCTCCCTGCTTCCTCCCGTTTCATTGATTATTCCTAAGGCTAGCTTTTCCGCTTTACATTCAAATTCATCTGACATAGCATGTTTTTTAAAACCTCTGCCCGGCTTACTTTGGTTTTCTAGTAGTCTTTTGCTGATGGGGCTTCTGTGAAGGGCAGATTCAGTGTAGAGCTGGCGGCTGGAGGGCAGCGGTAGGAAGGCAGTGGTGTGGTCACCGCAGCTGCCTTTGGCCCCTCCAAGCCAGAGGTGGCAGCACTTGGATTTGGCCAAGTCAGGCAAAGTGAACAAAATCAAAGCTGGGTGCTGGGTGTGGGAAAGGAGGCGTCGATGTCTGAGACTTACACCAGAGAGAATGATGGGAGCACCAAGTACAGTACCTATATCAATCACTTACTGCTCTGACAACCGTAGAGCTGAGCCAAGTACCACAGAGTGGCCAAGGGACTGTGTCCAGTGTCACATCCTAGGTGGCAGCAGGAGTGGGACTTGAGGTGGTGGTTGGCTCTGGAACTTGTTCTTTTAACGACTGTAATAGCAAACCTCAGGCTTTCTGGTCTCGGGAATGCCTGGGTTCTTCAAAGTTATTCAGGACCCATAGAGTTTTGTTGATTTATTAGAAATCAAGACTAGCGAAGCAAATGATTAATTCATTTAAAAACAGCAACGAACTCATGCTAACATAAATAGTACTTTAAAAACAAAACAGGGTGCATCATCATGCCTCACATAATCTTCAATAGATTGGACGTTCTTGACGCCCTTCCCACATATGTTTGCGGTTCAGCTGAAAAACCTTTGTGAGTCAGGGCTGGAGAGGCAGTTCATGGTTAAGAGTACTTGTTGCTCTTGCCGGGGCCCCGAGTTTGGTTCCATTGAGCCCATAGGCCCACAGTGTTTGTAACTCTAGTTCTCTTCTGACTGAATGCTCATGGGGCACTGCGCACATGCAGGCCAAACACTCAAATACATAAACTAGAGACAAAACAGAAAGCCAGAGCCAAAGCCCTGAGTGGCAGGGGGAGTTAACTGGGAAGGATTCTGATTTACTAGGGATAGTGGCATCTGAGGCTCGGGAGGTCACTTATTGTGGGTTAGACTGCTGGTTAGTGGCAGGGATGGAGATAGAAGACAGGCCTCTGCCTACTCTTTCCTACCCATGACATGCATGGACCTTCGTAATCTACCTTCTCAACCGTTACAGGAACCTTTGCCGCCTAGAGGACAGGAGACATGCCTCATCACTGCTGACAGGAACATCCTCCCCTCCACGGGCTGCCTCTCCCCCAAGCCTTGGTCTGATCCCTATTTGGTTAGGCCTTGTTTCAACTTCCTTCATATTGCTCTTCATTCCACCAACAGTGAAGAGCTGGGTTTGATCCTGGAAAGAGAGAGGGTAAGGATATGAGAACTGGCAGCTCTATCCTGTGAGAGAACACCACCTAGTCCCTGGCATCTGCAGGCAACACCTTTCTTATGGATGAGCATGTTTTGGTCCCCAGGTTTTCCATACGAGCACATTCCTGCCAACAGGATCCCAGGACAAGCTGTTCTGGTATTTGAACTTGCTACTGAAAAAGGGTGAAGTCCAGGACACACAAACAGTCGGGGGTGAGCCGTGGTTGGCTGTGTGAACACCTCATTATACAAGAGTTCCCGAAGAAAGTAATTCCAGATGTGCTATCAGCAAGTACCCAGGGCTTTATGCCTTTAGCCCATTAGGCTAAAATTCACTTGTAGTATTTGATGAGAGCCCAGAGTTAATTAATACACTAGAAATTCTTAGTTACCTCAAAAATCTGGTTCTCCATTTAATTTATATTATTTTAAGTTAACCTCAAGTGAGAGGATCATGATTGGAGCTATATACACATGTGCATGTGTTTGTACACATATATCTTTGACAATAAAATAAAATGTTCATGTGGTGAGCTGGATTAGATGATTCAGTTTTGTTGTCTTGGAAATCGCATTTAGAAAAGTTAGTACTTTATATATATCTAAGAGGCAGTAGCCATTGTAATTCCAAAGAGTCAGCTTCATGGGAATATCTCAGTTTAAGGACCCACCTCTCTCTCTCTTTCTCTCTCTCTCCTCTCTCTCTCTCTCTCTCTCTTTTTTGTAAAATATTAAAACATTTTCCTGCTGGGCGGTGGTGGCGCAAGCCTTTAATCCCTGCACTTGGGAGGCAGAGGCAGGTGGATTTCTGAGTTTGAGGCCAGCCTGGTCCACAGAGTGAGTTCCAGGATGGCGAGGGCTACACAGAGAAACCTTGTCTAGAAAAACCAAAAAAAAACCATTTTCCTTATAAGCTTCATAGCCTTGAGACCAAAGATGGTGGGTTCCTTTTCTCATTATTTATGTTTTGATAGTATGGGATGTTTGCAATTGCTTGAGCCTACAGAGTGTGTGTGTGTGTGTGTGTGTGTGTGTGTGTGTGTGTGTGTGTGTGAGGGGGACGGGACGGGACATTTTGCTTTCAAATGATGTTCCCTGGTGAATATAACAGAAATGTCCCTTGGCTGTGTAGTGAGAATCTGCCAAAAAAACCCTAAACATCCATCTCTGTGCCTGACGTGCACTTCGCAACATACGACATATTGGAGGTGCTAACGTTATCCTACAACCACACACCCTGTTAGCAATGGAAAGTTAAATTGAAATTGGTCTTTGGAAAAATTGGTCTTGGGGCCACTGCTTGGAGGGTAGAAGGGTGAAGAAAGTATAGTAGTGGAATACTGTGACATTGGCTGAAGATTCAGCATGGTGGGTAGATGTGGAGATGGGTAGCTTACCGCCAAACTAGTTATTCACCTTATTTACAGCGGGTGAGTAAGACTGTTGTCTCTGGCCAGGAGAAGGACTGGAGTCTATGTGTGGACTGGGCCACCTTTGCGGGGAATAGATAGTTGTGGATTTCCTTCAGTTCTTTAGGAAGTTACCTCCGGCAACCAGACTGGCATGTAGCCTATGCGATGGCATGTGACAGTTAGGTTTGTGCTGGAGACTTGCTCATAAGGTGCTTTTCCTCCTGGCTCTCACAGCCCAACCAAGAGTCCAGGGAGTGGCAAGGCGGGTGCAGACTGGCTTCCAGCTCACAGTGCTCCTCCACCCAGGACTGCATGAGTATACACTCTACCCTCAGAGTGCACGCTATCCGTCCATTAAGGAGCTGAGAAGACAAGTGCTACAGTTCAGGGGCCAGCACCATCTTCTTAGTGGTCTGATTTAAAAAAGAGGTGGTTACACTTTGTCATTGAATCCAACAATGGTTATTATTTACATTCATCCCCAGGGGTATTGTTGCTTGCCTAGGACTTCTGGAGATGGATTAAGCCCCTTATTTTAGTTTTAAGCTCTTGCATGAGTCAAGCAACAAGGAGAAAGTCAGAGGAATAGGTCATTTTAGTTCCAAGTTACATTTCTGTGAGGTCATCACTGCTTCCTGTGCGATTATGCCGGGCAGTGGTGGCGCACGCCTTTAATCCCAGCACTTGGGAGGCAGAGGCAGGCGGATTTCTGAGTTTGAGGCCAGCCTGGTCTACAGAGTGAGTTCCAGAACAGCCAGGGCTACACAGAGAAACCCTGTCTCAAAAAACCAAAAAATAAAACAAACAAACAAACGAACAAACAAAAAACTGATTATATTTTCAGACCTGGAAATTTTACTTCTAAAGGTCTGCAACTGTAGCTGAAAGTGAGAGTGCTGGAAGGCCCTGGCTGTCGCCCAGCGGTGAGTCTATTGACACAGAACCACGTCCCCAGCAGCCTCACGAGATCTGTGGGTTTTGGCTTCTCTTGTTTCTCATCTAATATTTCTTTTCAGTATTATCACAGTTGAATTCCTCACTGGACACGCAATAGGTTAAAATCACATTTAACTTTGGACTTAATGAGTGTAGCAGAAAGTCTGGGTTCTTTGAGAGGACCTCCTCAGATCCCTCCCTAGGTCCCGGGGGTTCCAGGCATCCGGAGAGGAAGAAAGGCTGGTAGTGACCCTCCTGTGGGTGGAATGCCACCTGTGGGAAGGTATCCAGGGGTTTAGTAGTTCAAGGTGTGTTTTTCCAGTCTAGGCCCACGGGAGGTCTGCCTTTGTTCCTGCCATTGGTGTCTGCTTCCTGTCCACATCCTGTCCGTTCAGAAATGGGTGGTGGGAACCCAGCTGTCTTAGTCACTCACAGGGTTCCCATTTGCCTTCTCCTGCTGTGCGTGTATGATGACCAAAGGTGACCTGGTAAGGAAAGTGTTCATCCCATGTTACAGCCTGTATTTAGTCTAGTATGTAAGGAAGGGAGGTCAGAGCAGGAACCTGGAGGAAGGAACTGAAGGAGAGGCCAGTGGAGGAGTGAGCAAGCTGCCTTGCTCAGCTGGCTTTCTACCTGCCCAGCGGTGGCCCTATCCACAGGGAGCTGGGCCCTCTCACATCAATCATTAATCAAGAAAAGGCCTCCCAGACTTGCCTATAGGCCACTCACTTTGACAAAGCATTTTCTCAACTGAGGTTCTTTCTTCTCTAGCATGTGTGAAGTTGATGAAAACAAACAAACAAAACAAAACCAGACAGGGAAAAACCTGCAGGACACACGGAACAACTGTGCCGCTAGTAAACTTGTTCCAATGATCAAACTTAAAAAAAGCAAACAATTTAGTTAATTTTAATAATTAATTTATTATTTTGACAGGCTCTCATTACATAGCCGAGGCTAGGCTGGAACAAAAAATCCTCTTGCTTCATCCTCACGGGCCTAGGTCACTATAGCCAGCTTTCAAACTTTTACCTAAAGCACCTTTTAAATGCATTACCAACTTAAGCATTATGATCCTTTGAGACGGCCATGACAATGTTCTCTGCCCTTACACGTTGGAAAACCAAGGTTTACAGATCCGTAAACTGTGCTCTCCAAAGCCTATAGGAAGAGAACTATTCTCCTTTATTGGTTAAAAAATAACTGTGCTTCTATGTCTCATTTGTGGAAATTTTAAAACAGTTTTGATCACTTAGTTATGCGATGTAAAGTAGTGGCCTAATATGGGAAATATCAACAATTTGTCTCAACTTATTTTGAGAATCTTTTGTGATGATATAAAATTCTTAGAGTTTTCAGTTCAAGTCTTTTACACACACACACACACACACACACACACACGAGAGAGAGAGAGAGAGAGAGAGAGAGAGAGAGAGAGAGAGAGAGAGAGAGAGCTATTTCGTCCTTGAACAAAGCACCAAGCAGCTTGTGCATGTCCAGCTCTTCAGAGCGCTAAGGAGTTTGCATTTCCACTCGCTTACTTCCTATGGGTTCCAGATGACCGAGGACCTTTTGACTTTTGAGGACGTGCTGAAACTCAGGTTAATTTTAAGCTGGTTTTAAGAATACCCAGTGCCATCGATGCAGTAGTGGCATTAACATTTGGGAAGTAACCAACTAGTTTCTGATTGCATTTAAGGTCTACTTCCCAGGATGGAGCTCATGTCTTGTCCAGTAACCCTGGCTAGGAACCCATGTCTTCAATGCTCACACCTCAGAGGAAAGGCTGCTACTATACTCTTAGTTTGCTAAATAGACACAGCATCAAACTGCTTTCCCAATGTCCATCTTTATATGCATCGATTAGTGCAGCTTTTAATGCTCATCCAAAAAGTTTCCTCCTGATGGCACATGGCTTTAATCCCATCCCTCGGGAAGCAGAGACAGGAGGATCTCTGTGAGTTCCTGGCCAGCCTGGTCTATGTACAGGATTCTAGGACAGTCAGAGCTACATAATGAGATCCTGTTTCAAACAAGACAAAATACCCTCCCCCTAGAAAGAGAAAGGAAGAAAGAAAGAGAGAGAGAAAGGAGAGAAAGAGAAGCTTTCTTTTATTGGGGGGGGGGCTTGAGACAGAGTTTCTCTGTATAGCCCTGGCTGTCCTGGAACTCACTCTGTAGACCCAGGCCAGCCATGAACTCAGAAATCCACCTGCTTCTGCCAGCCAAGTGCTGGGATTAAAGGCGTGTACCACCACTGCTCTGCTTTTTTTTTTCTTTTTTTCTTTTTTAATTTATTATATATATGTGAGTGCATTGTGGTTCTCCTCAGACACACCAGAGGAGGGCATCAGATCTCATTACAGATGGTTGTGAGCTATCATGTGGGTGCTGGGAATTGAATGCAGGACCTCTAGAAGAGCAGTCAGTGCTCTTAACTGCTGAGCCATCTCTCCAGCTCGAAAAGCTTTCTTTTTAAGGGGATGGCAACCCATCCAGAGGTTCACAACTGGAAAGAGGGCAGAAAACAAGTAAGTGTGGAATGTTAAGTCCCAAACGGGACATCTGCTTCCCAGACTGCTGATAAACAGTGTCCTCTGGACATGACCAGGCCACACACTCACGAACACATAGTAGCTGTGGTTGAGCAAGACCCTGTACAGGGTCAAGCCAATCAGAATTCCAGCATGGATGGAGAGGAACCTTAGCTGAAGAGCCGGCTGCTAGCACAGGGAGAGTCAACTGTGATGTGGGTCGTCCTCGGGCTGTTTGTCCTCTGGTGTTAATTCTGCTTCTCGAGGGGGCTGCCCCAAGGAGGAGTGGATCCCAGTTAGGTGATTTCATGTAAACCTTCTTCCTATTTTAACTGGAGGTTTTAGAGTGTGGGGGAAGAGTAGGGAACAAGAGAGGGAGAAGGAAGATGGAGCAGAAGTACATGACCCAGAGAAGTTGGAGTACCTAGCAGTCTTCTAGCTGGGGAATAGATTAGTAAAGTGATAGATCTGCACATATAACTTATAAATATAATAACTGAGTTGTGTGCTTTTTATAGGGGCTTCTTGGGGTGAGAAATTATCGCAACACGATTATCTTCAGGAGTGTTGCTCTTGGAAGGTTGCTCATGCCCCAGTGTATAATGCCCACACATACATGAGCAGCATTAACTGGGGAGTTTACTGGAGAAAAGGGCCTGAAGTTGGGAGGTGACATGGTGAAGGGACCTGGGAGAAGTTGGAGAGAAGGGTACAATCAAAATCCATCGTGTACATGTATAAAGTTCTCAAAGGAGAAATGAAATATATTAAAGAAAAAAATACTCAGTGTCTGGAGCTGCAAACACACCTGAGAGGTTGAGGCAGGAGGATCGTGGGTCAGGAGCTCAAGGTCATCCTCAGTTATACACTTACAGGGAGACATAAGACCTTGACTCAAAAAACAAAGTGCAGAAAGAAATAGTATCCAGTTCCTAGAATATTACACACATTTTATACATTTCAATCATGACTGAATTGTTTGTAATTTGTTATTGGTATCCCTGTGGGGACTGGAGATGGGCAAAAGTCTGAGAATCCAAAGAGATCTGGGGTTGACTCTCTGCCCTTCACTTGGTGCTGCTGACTATACTGTGGTGGGACAGCCCACATGGCTGTCACCTTGCCTGCAAGTGTGCTGTCAGCCCACATGGCTGCCCCATCTGCAGTCACCTTGCCTGCAAGTGTGCAGATCACATTGCACAGCCTGCAAGACTGCTGCATGGATCATCTGAAATGTTTGCAAAGGTCTCTGTAAAATACGTAGCGCATAATACACATTCAGAGTTTGGTGAAGACAAAACTAGCTATTTTGATTAAATTATTACACTCTAAATTAAGCATTGCTAAATATTTTTGTGTATTAAGCATGCAGAAGCATACGAGGATGTGTGTTATCCTAGTATCCCTGGAGTCTTACATTCCTACTGAGGCACTGATAAACCAAAGCTTTTGAAGATGTAAAAAGACAAAACAAAACAAAACAAAAAAACCCCAAAAATACCCCAACAAACCAAAAACCTAAGCGTCATCTCAGATGTGCGCTTGACGACACTGAGGGATTAGCAGGGGAGGCGACTTGGAAGTGGTACAGGATGCATAGACTGGCTTTCTGTCTTAACGTCTAGATGTCTGTGGCAGACCTTCAGTCTCTGTCTCTAGGACCCGATGAAGCCGAAGCCAGCTAATACTACTGATCAGGAGAGGAGAACATTCCTACTCATGTTGTGATGGTCAGATGACACTAACTGAAGGCGTGAAAACCAAGAAGTCTGCTACAATTCATACAGTCATATAGAGATCATCCACATATAGTCATCATGTAGACAGCCATATAGAAATCATCCACATATAGTCATCATGTAGACAGCCATATAGAAATCATCCACATATGGTCATCATGTATACAGTCATATAGAAATCATCCACATATGGTCATCATGGTGACAGCCATATGGAATTCATTTTTTTGAAGATTGGGGAACATGACAATTTTGCAATTTATTTCTGTATACAACTTAGTTGGCAGTCTAGGCGACAGTTAGGAGACTGTGCATTTTACGACTAGCCTTTGTATATAAAAGCTCAGCTGTGTCATCTGTAGCATCGAATGCCTAGGACGATAGAGCAGCGTTTCAGCGAGCCTATTCTAGATTTTCCATAGAAGAGCAAAGGCCAAGAAGAGCAAAGACAATTTTGATGAACAAAGGAAGATTTGCACTTCAACAGGCTCAGGCTTGCGAAGCTGTGGTGACTGAAACGGGATAGCAACCGTAGGGGCACAGCCATGTGCTAATGCAACAGGATGGGGGGGTGGGGGGTTAGGAAGCAGATCCTGGACTAGGGGGTGGTTCAGTGGAAGAGGCCTTGTGCGGCACGTGCAAAGCCTTGAACTGAGTCCCCAGATCTGCAAAAAAGCAAACAGACACATGGTCCTACTTCCATCAATCCATGGGAACTCAAGATACATGAGAGATGATTTACGGGATCACATCTGTTTTGTGATCCCGTAAGGGATTCTGGTACGACACCTAACACTGGTCACAATGCCTGGTGCAGAGAAACTCAGTGAACAGATGAGGCAGGGGGAGACAGGGAGGGAAGGGCAGGGGGAGACACGGAGGGAAGAGGCAGGATGTTGGGTTTCTGGCCTTCGGCGTCTTCGTTGCTGTTGCAGTCCCAGACTACCCTAAGGGCCTGTCAACTCCAGTGCAACCTTTGTGATCTCAGAAGACTAGTCTCTGTACACGTCTCAGGTTCTACTGCGAAGGAAGAGTTTTCATAACTGATGAATACATTCTATGCAGAATTCACAATGGTCTCTCTTAAAATGGTAAGTGCTAATTGAATATTTAATAAGTCTTCTAATGTATAAACTGAGATGTACTGAAATATTATGGGTAGAATAAAATATTAGTGATTCCTGGATGTGTTCAGTTCCGTTGGCAGAGAAAGATGAGACTTGATGCTCTGAAAAAATAAGATGTTTTTGTCAGGTGTATGTGTAGTGACAACTTTGGAATTTTCTTTTAAAAACAGAAATATTAGAAGAATGTGTTTTTGTTTTAATCCCAAGTGTGGGGCTGCGGGGCAGCTTCGGACCAAGCACAGCACTTGACTGGGATTTGCCTCATGCTCTAGCAAAAACATGGTTTTGCCAGCTGCAGATAGTTCCTGTGATTGTGTGATGTTTGGAATTCTGGGAACCTTTATATAAATGCTAGAGCCCTGAGAGGTGAGGGGTGCTTGTTGGTCAAGCCCCTAGAGGTGAGGGGGTGCTTGTTGGTCAAGCCCCGAGAGGTGAGGGGTGCTTGTTGGTCAAGCCCCTAGAGGTGAGGGGTGCTTGTTGGTGAAGCCCCGAGAGGTGAGGGGTGCTTGTTGATCAAGTCCCGAGAGGTGAGGGATGCTTGTTGACCAAGTCCCGAGAGGTGAGGGGTGCTTGTTGATGAAGCCCCGAGAGGTGAGGGGTGCTTGTTGGTGAAGCCCCGAGAGGTGAGGGGTGCTTGTTGGTCAAGCCTCGCGAGGTGAGGGGTGCTTGTTGGTCAAGCCTCGCGAGGTGAGGGGTGCTTGTTGGTGAAGCCCCGAGAGGTGAGGGGTGCTTGTTGATCAAGTCCCGAGAGGTGAGGGGTGCTTGTTGACCAAGTCCCGAGAGGTGAGGGATGCTTGTTGACCAAGTCCCGAGAGGTGAGGGGTGCTTGTTGGTGAAGCCCCGAGAGGTGAGGGGTGCTTGTTGGTCAAGCCTCGCGAGGTGAGGGGTGCTTGTTGGTCAAGCCTCGCGAGGTGAGGGGTGCTTGTTGGTGAAGCTCCGAGAGGTGAGGGGTGCTTGTTGATCAAGTCCCGAGGGGTGAGGGGTGCTTGTTGATCAAGTCCCGAGAGGTGAGGGGTGCTTGTTGGTGAAGCCCCGAGAGGTGAGGGGTGCTTGTTGGTCACTTAGGGGGTTTGTTTGTGGCTTCTTAGTAGCCGTGGTCAAAGAAGAAGCAAACGGGGAGATATCTGATTCAGGGATTTTTCTGATTCCTCCCTCCCCTCTATCCTTGTTTCTCTCCTATTTAGTGTTGGGGGTGAAATGGGGAAGTGGTGGTAAAGGATGGGAAAAAGGAGAACCCACAAAGTGGCAAAGACCAGCTACACTTATAAATATTCTAAATACATTCGACAGGTCTGTTAAGAAATTGGTGTTCTTTTTAAGTAGTAAATAATCATCTGCACTAAGCCAATCTTTTTATATGTATTCCCTCAAGCATAGGGAACATGTCGTTTGTCCTAACACTGGGAAAATGTGTGGTTACCTTGGCAACAGCATCTTTGTGCTTCCAAGTACCACCAGGTGATTTTAAGTCTAGCAGCTATGCGGCACCTATGTTTCCATGGAGGAGACAAAATGCACTCATGTATCATCCCATCGAGGATTTAATAAGGAACAAGATTGCAGATCGGGGGGTAGGGGGTAAGTGAATACATGTCAGTGGAGGCTATTGAGGTTGTTTAAAAAATGATTTATTTATTTTTATTTTATGTGCATTGGTGTTCTGCTTGTATACATGTCTGTATATGAGAGTCAGATCCTGTGGAACTAGAGTTACAGACAGTTGTGAGCTGCCATGTGGGTGCTGGGAATTGAACCTGGGACCTGTGGAAGAGAAGCCAGTGCTCCTAACCTCTGAACCACCTCTCCAGCCTTGGCTATGCCATCTCGGAAGCATGCCAAGACCAGCTTCATTCCTCCTACAGGCCTGTAAGACAGGCTCTCACAACTCGGCGTTTCACAGAGGCTACGCCTCCTACAGGCCTGTAAGACAGGCTCTCACAACTCGGCGTTTCACAGAGGCCGTAGCCTGGGAACACTTTCTTGCCCCTTACTTGAAATGCATTATTTGAAGTGGAAAGTGACGCTCTGCTTCAGCAGGCATCTAAACTTTCTCACATTGTACCTCTTGCTGTGCCAAGTAGAGGTATGTGAAGAAAGTAGTACTCAGATGTCTTGTATTAAAAAAGAATTATTTTTACTTGTGTGTACGGGTGTGCCTATGTGAGTATGCTTGTATGTGTGTCTAGGTGCCCATGGAAGCCAGAGGGCACCAGAGCAGATGGAGCAGCTGTGACCTTCTCAATGTGCTTCTGGGGACTGAAATGGACTCTTCTGCAAGAGTTAAATGTTCTCAACTGCCGAGCCATCTCCCCAGCTTCAGCAACCAGATGTTTTAAGAGATAGAGAGTGATGAAGAGGATTAGGCTCTGCTGACTGGGGAGCTAGAAAAGGCCTGCGAACTGACTAGAACATATAGCAACATGGAGGTCACTGGTAACTTCAACGACCCATTTCCATGAAGTAAGTGAGCGAAGAATGCGTACGCTTCCGGATGGAATGGGAGAAGCTGGACTGGGGCACCTGGAGGGGACCCATTACTCAAGCTTTCTGTGAAAAGAAGGAGAAAGGGGTCGTAGCTGGAGGGGGATGTAAATCAGGAGCGTCACATGCAACGGCAACAGTTATCACTGCACATTTGTTCATGGGGCGTGAGAATAATGAACTCAAGTGAGGTAAGAACAGGAGAACGATTGTCAGTGCAAGGGCAGGCAATGGGCAAGGGGCAGGATTGGGTCTGGACAGGAGGCTGGCCCCATCCATCCTTGTCTCAGGAAGGAGGCTGGGATGTGGACTCCAAGGCACATGTTTGGAGGGAGTGTATGGGTCTTTCCCATGTGGCCCCTCAGGCCTTTTACTGCAGAGTGTATTTGAGAGCTGAAGGTACCTCCTTTCTTTTCTGTGTTCTACTGGTTCTCAGAGTGAGGCATCAATGGCCAGCTCTGCCTCAGTTTTCAAGCCACACAGAGAGACAGGCATGTTCTCCCCGGCTCTGTTTTTTTTTTTTTTTTTTTTAGTTTTTTCGAGACAGGGTTTCTCTGTATAGCCCTGGCTGTCCTGGACTCACTCTGTAGACCAGGCTGGCCTCGAACTCAGAAATCCGCCTGCCTCTGCCTCCCAAGTGCTGGGATTAAAGGCGTGCGCCACCATGCCCGGCTCCCGGCTCTGTTCTTTACCTCACCACCTTGTTTTCTGAAAGTAAGCGATACCTTGATGTCATTCCGGAGCTTTTAAAACATGGACTTGTAAATGATTGGGCAGGTGGTTCAACACGGTTCATTCCTTTCTGGGTCCTTTCATAAATGTCAGGTTGGAGCAAGGAAACAGGGAAGGGGTATTTTATTTCCAGAGACCTTTAAGCATCAGAACCCCTGGCAGCGCAGGGATGACTGTGCGGATGCAGTCTGTTAAGTTGCACAGAGATGCCTACCATGTGGACGGGGCTCCAGGGGTGTGTAATGTACAGATGGTCACCGCTCTCCATTTGCTGACTAGGGAACGGCCTTGGCTCCTCAGCAGAGAGCATCAGGAAATGCTACTCTCTCTCAGTACTTCTTCCTCCACGCTTACCTTAAAGTAACCTAAGTCCATTTTTACCTTGTGCTCGTTAGGTCTGGAGAGAAGCAGAGCTTCTGTGCTTGTGGTCATTGCTCCTAAGAAGAGACTCGAAGAACTGGAAATCATTACAGGGCCTCTGACCTGACTCTGTAGCTGCTCCGATTTCTTCAGTCCTTTGCGTTGGCATTGTTGGTTACTATTTGCATCTAGAAGTTTCTGCATTCATCGTAGGAAAGCATCTACATTCATACACAGATAAGCAGACACAGGGCAGGGGAGCCCACTTTGTTTACCTTTGGAGGGAATTCTGAGGGAAGAGATGTGGGGTTATTGAGCCTGAACACAGCTCCTTGGCACAGTGATGGTTGCCTCTGCATTTGTCAAATAGAGTCACTGGGACACGTGGCTCTGAAGGATCTCAGGCAGTTTCTCAGTCTAGGGTACATTCTCAGAATCTGCTAGCCAGGCTTTTCATGTCAAGGAAGGTTTTCCATTTGCACAGATGCAGTTGGTGTGCAGTCTCTGTAAAGGAGCGTGTAGTCATTCAAGCTCCGATCATAACAGGAGGCATTATTTAAAAGTTCATTGACCCAGGGAGAGGAGAAGGAACTTGAAGAATGGAAACTGTGCCTGTAATGGAGCCTGTTCAGATGACACTTTTAAATATGTCTTAAAAAGTAAAGTTTAGGTTAGATGATATTTTGGAGAAAAAAAAATCTAATCTGGGCATGGTGGCACATATCTTTAATTCTATCATTCTGGAGGCAGAGGCAGGCAGATCTCTGAGTTTGAGGCCAGCCTGGTCTACAGAGTGAGTTCCAGAACAGCCAGGGCTACACAGAGAAACCCTGTCTCAAAAAAACCCTAACAACAACAAAGAGTTTTGTTATGCATAAGTGAAATGCTTTCAGCTGCTTCTGTGGCTCAGCAGTCCGCCCCTTCCTCCTCGTCTTCCTCCAGACATTCCATCCCTTCACAGAAAGAGTGCTCAGGTGGATTTGTTGGCCTTCGCAATCTCATCCCCCTAAGCCTTGCTCTTTTGTGGAAATATTCAGGCCAGGGTATGAGGAGAATCAGTTATTTTGGAAAGTGAAATGGCGACTTTAGGGGCATTCCCACATACGCTGGATGGGTAGGGGTTGGGGAGAGGGTTAGGTGAAAGCTAGACTTAGTCACATTAATTATGGGTTTATTTGGATTCTGGGCTGCTCCTGCCCTAATCAGAGCCAGCGAATCCTCAGCCAGCTTCAACACGGCCACTGTTTCTGTCCCACTCGAATAAAAGCTCAGGCCAAGGCACAAACCACAACCCTCCCTTTCTTGGTTTTTCATGCAGAAACTATTTTAAGATAAATTTAAATGTCAACCCTTCCCCTTCAAGCACTCTGAAAGGAAGAGGCTCAGCTCCTCCAGTTCACAGCCGATCTACAAAGATTCCAGAAGCCATGCTGACGAAGGGGCCAACATTCCCAGAGGCCTCCTCTTCACTGAGCTCAGGTTTCAGAAGGAAGGAAGGAAGCAGAGCTGCTACAGCGGAGGACCAGGACAGAGGGGAGCATGTGCCAACAGTGGCGCCTTCATGAGAGGAGAGGCTCAGGGTCCAGCGTGTGGAGGCTTTATGCAGCGCCAGTAAGCACAGTGGCCACACTAGTAGGAATATTCAACATGGCCCTAAACAGACCCAAACATAAAAATGCCACCCCAGACACAGTGATGGGTATGCCCTTAGCTCTTCTGCAGGGGGAACATGGCGCCTTTCCCTAAGTGCTTTATTATGTATGAATGTCAGGTTGAATGAGCACTCAGTTTTCATAGTCTGGGCGGTAGAAAACATAGTTTTAATCAGTTCTGGACAGCTGGGAAACTTCCTGCAGGGCTTCTAGAATGTTGGTTCTTCAGTCGAGAGATGTTTATTGATAATAAAAGACAGGAAGCTATACAATATGAGTCTAACTTCAAAGATCTTAAAAGGTGGGAATATTCTTTAGGGAGCCTGGTAAGCAGGAAGCTTAAGAGAACTTTCAGGTGGCTATGTGAAAGAAAAAACAAAAAACCAGAGTGCCGTAAAGACCATGGAGGCCAAATGACCAAGTGAGAAAGGCCGCCCAGGCAATCTAGGGAAGTCTCAAGATAGAAAGATCTGGATCAGTGACAGTACCCTATCTTCATGAGAGCACTGTCTCTTCAGTTGTGGGATGTATCCCAATGGACTTGGGAATGTGATGATGAAGGTTATAGGTCTAGCTACAGCTGCATGGCCTTCCATTTTTTGCACGGAAGGGGCCTATCAGGGGCTTGGGATGGAGTCCAAGGCTTTATTTATATTTTAAACCTTGCACAGTTTCAGTTACTGTGATAAGTGACCAACAGTGATTTACAGTCCCATCTCGCTCTTCAGGATCACGTTTTGATTTTTGTCATCTAAACACCTTCTTGGTTAGCATTGTGCCTGTGGCACAGGAGGCCTAACCCTGATGCCCACCACCTGCCTGCTCACATTAGTCCCTGTCAGGTGAAGACAGCGTCTTCCATGAGCCCTGGGTTTCATCCCTGATACTATATAGACAGGCCATGGCAGCTCAGGTCTCATGGTGGAGACAGGAGAGTCAGAGGTCAAGGCTGTCGAGTGGCAGAGATGTTCGTTTATACCTATTCCTATACAAGACAGAGGAATTTTGTGTCAAGATTTACCAAATTTTAGAGTGTGGATTATGTATTTATTTATTTTTATTCCTCTTCTTTCAGTTTGTATCACTCTGGTATATCTTGTTATCTTTCTTACATTATCTGCTGTTGTGTAACGATCAATAGTCAATACACAGTGGCTTAAAGAACAGCGCCTGAGCTGGGTTCTGTGGGTTGGTTGGCCTGGGGCAGACAGTTCTCCACAATGACTGCTGGGTCATTCCTGTGGCTTGGGAGCTTGCCTGGGCTGGAGGTACAAGAATGCATTACTTCTCAGAATAGCTCAAGTTGGAGATGTAGCTTGCCAAGCATGCATGGACCCTGGGTTTCATCCCTGGTACTATGTAAACAGGGCATGGTAGTTCATGTCTGTCAGCTCAGTATTCAGCAGGCAAAGACTAGGAGGAGCAGATGCTCAAGGTTGGCCTGGGCTAGAGACCCTGTTTGGAAAAAAAGAGATTAAACAACCCCCACATCATTATTCCAGCTCAACTGTTGTTCCTTCTGAAGTCCCGTGTTGAGACTTCACACCCAATGTGATGCTGTAGGAGGTGAGGCGTTCAGGACATGGTTAGGTCGTGGGGCCTCTGCTTTTCTTTATAAGGCACTGGGGACCCCTCTGCTACAAGAAGGCGTTATTTAGGGAGCAGGGTGAGCCTTCGACAGTTATTAATCTTAGGGCACATCGATCCTGGCCTTCCCAGCCTACACATCTGTGAGAGACACATTCTCTGCGTATGCATCACCCAGACTCGGGGACTTGTTATAGCAGCGGGAACAGAACAAGATACAGGTGCATCTGGCGGGCAGCAGAGGTGGCCAGGAGGACTCACTGGCAGAGCCTCACCTAGCCCTCTGCAATTACTTGGGAGTGTGGTGTAAGCATTTCTGCATCGTGGCTGGAACCCAAGAGAGTGAAAAAGGAAACCGCATGGTCTCCTGACACTAGACTGGGAACTTAGGAAACGTCACACAATTGAAAGGACAGGTCTGAACTCAGAATTAGCACACATCTTTGGGGAGTTTAGTGGCGACTGTGTTTGCTGATGGAGGGATCTTTGGTAAAGAGTTTGGGTACATCTGTCTTCAGTACTCTAGAGCAGGAAGATCATAAGTTCAAGTCCAACCTCAGCTACATAGCAAGTCTGAGGCAGGTCTGGGCTTCATGAAACCCAGTTCCCAAAATATTATAAACAAAATACACAGTGGTGTAAGTAGTAAGACCCGTCATATCAGATGTGACAAAATGGTGGGATTATTATTGAAATGCTGATATTTGCATTAACAAGGCTCTGCATTAACTTGGCAAATGGATTTTGCATTGCACAGTAGTCAGTTGATAAGTTTTAGAACCCAGTGCGCACCACCATGATGCTGTAGGCAGAGAGTCTTCCCTCCTTTCGGTTTTTCAAACACATGATAGATACCTGCTCTTTTATTCTGATCAGGGAAACAGGTATGTAAACAGGAGGCTATAACACAATAAACATGTTGTAGCGGAGGGCTTCAAATACACAGTTGTGATGTTGATGCTAAAGTTTGAATGTATATTGGTTTTCTTTGGACTAAAGTGTTTAGCCTAGATGCTGAAACCCTAAGATCTAAAAGCTCCGATAGACCCTTAAGACTGTATTGTGAAGCAGAGATCAAAGCTGTTATGAGGGCTGAGGAAAGGCATCAAGGAGGGCGGGCACGTTTCCACATGCGAAGGGGGAGGACAGAGGAGGAGGAAGCACGGCTTGAGCTGGAAGCCAGTTAGATGTGGGGACATGAGGTAGGCAGGAGGGAATGAAACCACGAGGGGACAGGAAAGAGTGCAGGAAAGACAGAGTTCAGATAACAGAAGTCACGGGAGTCAGAAACTTTGTGAGATCACATTCACAGATCTGGGTTCCATCCGAGTTGCTGTTGAGAGCTTTGTGATGGACTAATGCACACTGTAAATGCAGTTCTGCAGCTAGCCTACCTGTGCTAGACACCTTCCGAGGAGCGCTGGTGAATCTGAAGCCACTAAGTGGGGGGGGGGGGGTTACAGAGTTCGAGTGCGGCTGGTGGGGGTGGCGCCAGGGAAAGTAATACTTACCACTGCTAGTATGACCTCCACCAAATCAAGAACTAAAGCAAATCTAGTCGGTGGGCTTGAGAACGTCAGTGTTGCTGTTCTAGGCTGTGTGACAATGGAAGAAACTTGGAGGCAGCGCCACATCTCTGAATCAATGGACAGAGGAGAATGGGAAAGGAACTGACTCAGCTTAGTGAGGCAGGGGAAGCGCATAGCAGCATCAATCAACGAGGTCTAAGTGTCCTCTCCCGACCCGGACTATTGCAAGTAACCCCCCCCCCCTCCATCCACAGGCGGCTGGATATTTCCTCTGGTGGCAAGAAAATAACCCAGGTATTTTGTATAAATGAAAATCCATCCTGGTGGCCAGGATGCATGTGAGAGGGAGAGAGACCAGGAGAATGTCAAGGGTAGTCATCCACCGGCCACTGGTGGGATTGGAATCCACGCCCATAGCCAGTGGACAGGAATGAGCCAGCCTGTGCAGTGAGGCCTTCCTCTGGACCACACAATTTTCTGGGTGATCTTCAGGATGGATTATCATGGTGGAACTCTGAGAGAAGACCTGAGTATCCTGCATTCAAGACTTCTTTCTATCTGGGGCCCAGAGAGGTAGTTCAGTGGTCGAGAGCACTGGCTGTCTTCTAGAGAACCTGGATTCAACTCCCAGCATCCACAAGGCCACTCACAACTGTCTCTAACTCCAGTTCCAGGGGATCCAACACCCTCACACAAGCACACCTGCAGCGAAGCACCGATGTACACAACATAAAGAAATACATCATTAAAAAGGCTTCTATCTGAAAGAAGGTGTTTGGGCCCAGGGTTTAGTTTAGATTGTCTGCCCCCTCACATATACTGCTATCCCTGTCCTCAATCTATATACTGGGATGCTGTCCCAAACACAAATGTTGTCAGAGTTCAGCAAACACCTGCAGCACCTCCCTGAATCACTGAACAGAGAAGAATGAGAGGAAATCTGGGACAGTGACACTGTACCAGGCGACTTCCCATCCTGCTTGTTTGTCATGTCCTGGCATGATGTGGGTCCATGGGTTCGAATCACTGATATGCTTATGATAGCGTCTGGGTCATTTTTTAACACGCAGCACCTCCTTCCAAGAGATACTATAAAACCTTCCCGGGGGTTCCCAGGCCACTGGCACCAGGCTCTGCTAAGTTCATTCCCCTGAGCAGACTTACAGCTGTGTCCAGACTCAACACATCAAGTGAAAGGACTAGGTGTAGGGGCCACTTGTGTGGGTGACAGATGATAGCAACACTGCAGCCATACATCCCAAAATCCCGAAATGCAGCAACAGTGAGGGGGTCCCCTGAGCCCCTCAGTATGCTGACATTGACATCGGGCTACAGGGACACTTCTTCTGCCCCTTCTGGGAAAAGAGATGATTTCAGGGAGCAGTTAGCTGAGCGGGCATCTGGAGCCCCATTTCTTTGGCTCTTTTGTTCCTGACAGGAATCACAAAGATGAAAGTTAGATAAAAGATTAAAGAAACAAGCAGATTTTTATGGAGAAACATGTGGACAGGAAGGAGCCCGTCAGGCGGGAGGTATTTATAGTGCTGTGAGGACTGTATGGATCAGTGTTTGTGAGCAGGGAGTGTACAGGAACCCTGAGGCTTAAATTCCTTTAATGTTCTGAGTAGGTGCCTGGAGGGTTCTAAGGATGCCCCCAGTAAAGGCAGAAAGTTCCTCACAGAGGTGCTCAGCCGCTCCCTTCTGCATGCTGCCTTCTTGGGCATCCCTTGTTCTTACGTTTGGGGCATAGGCTCATGACTCTCATCTGGACGCTTGGGTGTCGACCGACCGGCTGACCTGGGGCACCTTCCAGACACACAGCCTTCTCCTGATGCTGCCAGCTTTTACTGTGGCCTTCTCGTTACTGCACCCAGGGCACTGCTCCTTTGTCACCTCTTAATTGTGCCTCTGGGTACTTTATGTTAAGGGTGACATTTCTCTCTTGTCAGGCGTATTATGGTATAGAATTGTCCTTGTTGCTCTTTATCACTTTTAATAGCTATGAAACCTCTCTCAAGATGTCGAGCGCTTCATAAACACATGTTGGTGACACTGGTTTACCCACCTCGAGATGGCAAGGTCACAGACAATGTGCTGGAGGAAGGAAGACCATGAACACACTATTATAAATAGATACGCAGGTCAGAGTGGACCTTTCTGACCTGAGAACATGAGTGCCAGTTAGGAAGGGGATCATGAAATGCGGTAATAATTTTGTATTCTTTTAGGAAATTCTCCAGATGTGTGACACATACCTGCTATTATGTTTAATCTGTTTGACATTTTAGCATGCCAGAGGCTTAAAAAAATTTATTGTAGTTGTTTTCTTTATATTGAAAAGTGAATTCAAAGCAAAGTTTGGGACAAAGTACATTTCAAATAGTCACAATTTAGCATTTGACACACACACACACACACACACACACACATATGTATACAAATACACAGTATATATATGACAGGGTGTCATGCAGCCCAGGCTTGTCAAAGTGCTAGAATAACAGGCATTACCTATCAGGAAGCTTCCACCTTATAATTTTAGTTAAAGAAATCTATCAGAAACATGTTAAACAGTTTTCCTTAAGTTTTCTCTGAACTCTTTTTTTTTTTTTTTTTTTTTTTTTTTGTGAAGGAGGCTTCCAGACAGGGTTTCTCTCTGTAGCCCTGGCTGTCCTGGAACTCATTCTGTAGACCAGGCTGGCCTTGAACTCAGAAATCTGCCTGCCTCTGCCTCCTAAGTGCTGGGATTAAAGGTGGGCGCCTGGCTTCTCTGAACTCTTAAGAGCACACACACGGGAGACCATTTTAGTTATCACTGAGTCCTGCCTAGTATCTTTGCAATCCTCAGAAATACATTTTAATGGCCAAACATTCCATTTTATTAGATTTTTTTTATCTGCTCCTCAAAAATATCACCAGACTTTAGTTTAGAATTGCTAATAGCCGGGCAGTGGTGGCACATGCCTTTAATCCCAGCACTTGGGAGTCAGAGGCAGGTGGATTTCTGAGTTCAAGGTCAGCCTGGTCTACAGAGTGAGTTCCAGGTCAGCCAGGGCTACACAGAGAAACCCTGTCTCGAAAAACAAACAAACAAAAACAAACAAACGAAAAAAGCCAATAGATGTGTTGCTAATCTGTGCTGCTTGCATAGCATTGGGCAAGGGAGAAACAGTAGTGACTGCAGTAAGGTAGTGACAATGGCCAGGCCTGGTGGTCGCAGACTCCTGTGGTCCTAGCAGAAGAGAGCAGGGGCAGGAGGAACTCAAGTCCTAGCTTAACTTGGACTACACATCAAATCCTTTTCTAAAAAAAAAAGAAAAGAAAAAAAGAAAGAAAGAAAGAAAAGAAAAAGAAAAAGAAAGGAAAGAAAAAAGAAAAGAAAAGCAGTGGCGATGCCTTTAAATTGCTGTTAGTCCGCAGGCGTTAACTGTTAACTTGCCAATCCAGGTGTAGCAGGTGCTGTCAGGTAGTGCACAGGGTGAGGGCTGGACGGAAGTCCCCCAGAATTCCAATTTCTTCATCTCTAAAGGAGGAGCCTATTGTCAATCACTGTTATTAATATTGCCTTAACGCTCTTTTGTTGAAGATTAAACAAACAGTGCGTGCCAAGTGCTTGTGTAACCCGTTTTATGAGGAGTATAATCATCATCGCCCTCATTCCATTGTCCAGAGTCAGGGAGCTGGAAGGAACGTGGAAGGGGTGCCCAGTTCCTGAACCCCTGCTGGACGCTGGTTTCCCACTCTCCTACTGCTTTTTGGAGTGCTGCATTGTGGGAAAGGAGGACTAGGGAGTGAAGCTTAGTCTCTGGGCCACGCATCGAATTCTAACTTTGGGGAAGAAGTGACAAGCTCACGGGGAAGGCAGTTATTTATTGCCGGGTCCCCTTGGCACTGTCTCTACTGTACCATTTCAATGTGTCATACCTGTCCAGCCTTGGGGAGAAGGTCAGGGTGAAAGACCGTTTTCTCTGAACCTGCTTGATCCTCTGGAAAATAAACCGGCATGAAGAGTAATAACCCACTGGCCGAGTACGCACTGCTGTCACGGTCATAGACCTGGATGCTCCGTCTCCTCCCCCCTCTCCCTCTCCCCCCCCCCCCCCAAGTACACACTGCTGCCGCGGTCATAGACCTGGTTGCTCCGTCTCCCCCCAGCTCCAGTCAGTTTGCAGGTTCATTTGTACAGTTTTCAGCAAAGTCAGCATGAGGGCTACTGCCAAATCGAGGCCATCACCGGACGAAGCAGAGCATGGAGAGGGAACGACTGACCTTGTTTCCTTTGTGCTAAACAGCGAGCGTTTGCACCATGCAACTCCTTGCCTCTGGTGAAAATTTATTAGTACAGGTGTTTATTTGGGACTGAAGGTTTCTTTGCACAGCACCCAGAGAATCTTGATTTTGCATTCTTGTCTTTTTAAATGTTCTGTTGGCAGTACAATGTTTGGGGCAGGGATGAATAAGAAATGTCCCCCATAGGCACGAGAATTTGAACATGTGGCTCCCAGCTGGTCATGCTGCTCGAGGCGCTTCAGGTGGTCCAGCTATTCCGGAGGAAATGCATCACTGGGGGTGGGCTTTGAGGTAACAGTCTCTCCTTACTTCCGGTTCAATCTTTGTACTCCATGCTTGTGGTTAAGAGGTGAACGCTCAGTTTCCAGCTCTCGCCTCCATGTCTTCCTACAGCCTTGCCTTGTCACCATGATAGACTCTTCTCCTCTTGGAACCATAAAGCAAGCGAGCCCTTCCTTCTTCATGCTGTAGTTAACGTGCTTTATCCAGTATCAGACAAGTAACTAATGCAGAGGGTTGAGTGAAACCACGTCCTTGTTGGAATTGGGTTGCGTGCACTTCCCTCTGCTTCCGATCTTGGGTTTCACTTGGTATTGGAGTCACCTCTGTTATTTGTTGGAGTTCAGCAGGCCCACACAAACATAGGAATTTATTTTGTTGGTTTGCTTTTGACTTTTTTCATCCTCTCATATAATTAGCTACTCAGTTGTAGCATAACACAGTAGGTCTGCAGAGTAACACAGTAGGTCCTGAAGCTCAGCAAACTGGTCCAAAGTCTTGGATTCTTTCAGGTTATTGACTCTCCTAGTTGTGTTTCTGTACAGAGGCTGTCAATATCAGTCTCAACTTTACAAATTCATGGTTTAGACCAGACCATTGGTTCTTAACCTGTGGGTCATGACCCCTTGGGAGGGATTGAATGACCCTTTCACAGGGGTCACATATCAGACATAACATATCAGATATTTATATTATAATTCACTAACACTAGCAAAATTACAGTTATGAGGTAGCGGTGAAAATAATTTTATGGTTGGGGTCAGCACAACATGAAAAGCTGTATTAAAGGGTCCCAGCGTTAGGAAGGTTGAGAAGCACTGGCTTAGACAGGAAGGGTCAGGTCAGGTTGAGACAGTGTCTGTGCCCCACAGTACTCTAGAAGACGTCTATCAAGACCTAGCGTCCGAGAATAGAGTTACTTATCAGTTTGGCAAAATAGGGGGATATGGGATTCCTAGTGGTAAATATCACTTGTTCGAGTAATAAGAGGGTTAAAGGAGTTTTTTCTTTAACTTTTTATATGGGAAAAATTCAGGCTCACAGAAACATGAGGAAGCCAGTGCAGTGGTATCCTCCTATGCACAGTGAGTGTCAGTGACTGTGTTGTTGTCACCGTCGTTGTTGTTGTGTTTCTCTACAGGAGCTCTGTGCTGTCCTGAACCATGAAAGTGGACAGAGGCACAATGATGCATTGTCCTCCGTGAGCAGCAGGTATGGCTATGCCCGAAAACCAAGTGATTTGCAATATGACTTTGGGTAGAATCTATGTTTTGTTTTCTCTAATTGTTCCATTTGAATCATTTACAGATATTTTCCCCCACCCCAATATATATTTATAATATAATGTATGACATATATCAATATATATAATTTAAAAATACATAATATATACATGTACATATACAGTTAGAGCTGGAGGGTTAACTTGGGCCTTGCCAATGCTAAGCACTCACTCTACCACTAAGTACATAGCTACGTTGTCCACAGTTTGGAATTTGACTAGGAGCCCCAGAGTCTAGTCAAGTTTTCAGTCTCTTGACAGTTAGACTTTTGTTCGGTTGAAGAATGTCACATGTATTAGTTCTGATTGTCATTTTTCTTTGTCTCTTTTTTCTCTTTTCTTTATTTTCCTTTCCTTTCCTTTCCCTTCCTTCCCTTTTTGGAGGCAGGACTGTTACACCAGGCTGACCCAAAGCTCACTATAGCCCAGGCTGGCCTGAACTGCTGCTTCTCTTGCCTCCCCTCCCCCAGCACTGAGATCGTAGGTATACAACACCAAGCTATTTTTTGTAGTGCTGAAAATTAAACCCTGGGCTTGGTGCATGGTAAGCGAGCACTCTACCAGATTATATTACCATCCTGACTATATCTTCATAAATAGAATCATGTAACCCTTTGGGGCAAAGGTCCTGTCTTAATTAGGGTTTCTATTGCTATGATGACACACCATGACCAAAGCAACTTGGAGAGGAAAGGGTTTATTCAGCTTACATATCACAGTCCATTGAGGGAAGCCAGGCAGGAACTCAAACAGGGCAGGGACCAGGGAGGAGATGCTGAGGCAGAGGCCATGGAGGAGGGGTGCTTTCTGGCCTACTAATTTGCCTTTCTCAGCCTGCTTTCTTATAGAACCCAGGACCACCAGTCCAGGGACAGCACCACTCACAATGGGGCCTCCCCCACCGATCACTATGAAAATGCCCTAAAAGCTTGCCTACAGCCCAATCTTATGGAGGCACTTTCTCTATTGAGGTTCTCTGCTTTCAGATTAATTCCAGCTTGTGTCAAGTTGACATGAAACTAACCAGCACAGGTCCTATCAGATTTTGTCATACTGCAATCACATTAAATCTAGAGTTTATAGGCTTACATTTTAAAATTTTTAATTAATTGATTTTATGAGTATGGGTATTTTGTCTGCATTTATGTCTGTGCACCAACTGCATGCTTGGCTGGACCCCCTGGGGCTGGAATTATAGACAGTTTGAGCTGCTGTGTGGTGCTAGGAGTTAAACTCTGGTCCTCTGGAAGAAGCCTCAGTGCCTTATCTTCTGAGCCATCTCTTCAGACTCTCCTGTGTTTTCATATGTCTATATGTATCTTACCGAGCAGAAATTTCAGTTTTTACTAATGTTTCAAAGATTTCCAAAACTTGATAGTCCCCAAAGGTCAGGGTTGGGGTAAGGTATTTTCATCAGGGCTTAATTTCATGAGGAATTTATTCATTTCAAACTTATATCTTAAATTTGCTCTGAGCTACCTGTTGTGGGTGCCTGGGAATGAACCCAGGCCCACTGCAGGGACGATAAGTGTTCTTAACTGCTGAGACATCCCACCATCCCTTATCTTTTTTTTTTTTTTTTTTTTTTTAAATAATGACTATGTCATATTCTGTTGCTCTTTCTCCTACTCCATCCTCCACTGAGAGCTGTCCGGCTCTCCTGCTAGAATTACAGTGAGGCAGCAGTGGAGACTCATGGCTGCCCAAGCACAGGAGAACAGTTAGAAACTACAGCCGTCCGTATTTGATATTACACAATGGATTTCCTTTTCTGATTACTTTTTGTATTAAAACCTTATTTATTTATTTATTTTTTTGAGACAGGGTTTCTCTGTGTAGCCCTGGCTCTCCTGGACCTCACTCTGTAGACCAGACTGGCCTCAAACTCAGAAATCCACCTGCCTCTGCCTCCCAAGTGCTTGGATTAAAGGCGTGCACCACCACTGCCCAGCTGTATTAAAACCTTTTGACCCGCCGGGCGGTGGTGGCGCACGCCTTTAATCCCAGCACTTGGGAGGCAGAGGCAGGTGGATTTCTGAGTTCGAGGCCAGCCTGGTCTACAAAGTGAGTTCCAGGACAGCCAGAGCTACACAGAGAAACCCTGTCTCGAAAAACCAAAAAAAAAAAAAAAACCTTTTGACCTTTGTCTTTATGACTTCAGTTTTTAAAAAATGGAATTAAAAATAGTAACAGTTAACTTTAAAAAGCCTAAATTAACATAGTTTTAAAATATCATGTCATTAAGTCTCCAAAAGATAACTCACCAAATATCTCTATTAGTTATTATTTGTTCAGTATATATGTCTCTGTATGGCAGGCATTACATTAAACTTTATAGATCCTATTTTATTGAAACAAAAGGGAGAAGAGGAAGGGAAAGATAATAGTGTAATTGTATTTTAATATTTGCTAGGGCATAGTTACACAAACTGTAGCTCCTTCTTCCCCCAATGTTAGACCAAGTGTTAGGGCTTAATTTGAACCTTTTTGTTTGCCTGTGCGTGTATGTGTGCTTGTGTGCACATGTAGATATATGTGCGGAGGACCAAAGCTAACGTCGGTGTCTTCCTTAATCACTCTCTATTTATTGAGGAAAGGACTTTGGTTGAACCTGGCTGATCTACCTAGCCAGCCTTCTCAGGGTTCTCTGCATCTACCTTCCAAGTGCTGGACTTACAGCAGCCTTTACACCTTCCCTGTTTTAGCCTGAGTTCTGAGACCCATTGTGGCAAGAGCTTTATCCACTGAGCCATATCTTTATCCCCATGTTAAGTGTTTTTGAAAGCCACGATTGCCCCATGTTTCTAGTATGAAGCTTTCCAAATAGATCACTGTTTTCTGTGGCAGAGATATGACTAATTCTAGGTTAAGTTAATTAGCCCAACACCTACAAGTGGATCCTAAATATTGAAACGCAACATTTTCCTTTTGTTTCCAGAGCAGAAAAACATTACGAATTTCAAGTAACATCTCCATATTAAAATCATTTATCATTTTAATTGTGTCCATGTGTGAAGACGATTTTATGTGTGTGGGTGCTTTGCTTCCACGTGTGGATGCGCAGCACATGCCTGGAATGCCTTTAGGGACCAGAAGAGGGCGTCCCATCCCTCTAACTGGAGTTCAGGTGGTTGTGAGCCATGCTGGGAACCGAACCTGGGTCTTCTGTAAGAGCAGCAAGTGCACCTAACTGCTGAGCCATCTCTGTAGTGTTCTAGAATAACGAAAAGGCAGCTGGCTTCATTTCCCAGAGTCAGGAAGCCAGTCCCTGCAGAGCTGTCTGGAGTAGATACCGTTCTTGGCCCTCTTTCTTCTCCTCTTAAAGTTTCAGTCCACAACCCCAGCCCTTTCCTTACACAGCTTATGTTACCTTTGACATCTTTCAGCCTGGCTCTTACTGCCCATTTACTATGGTCTTATAAAGGAGTCTTCCAAACTGAAAGAAATCCTATTAGAATGTTTTGTTGTTGTTGTTGGTGGTGGTGGTGCAAACTATTTTAAAATTAACTTTAAAAGAATCATTGTCTTGAGATGCTGAGTCTTTGAAAACAAAGCCACGATGACGACACTTTCTATTCTCTTGAGACTTTTAAAAGAGAACTGCTCTTTGTCTTGCTGTCTTTGTGAACATCTCTGTCTCTGACGGTCTCTGTCTCTCTCTCTGTGTGTGTGTGTCTGTGTGTGTCCTCCCACCATCTAGGCCCTGGGAATCAGCTTAAGTGTGCTTGGAGCTTAGATCATTAGGCCTGGAGGCAAAGGCCTTTCTGTGTTGAGCTCTCTCTGGCCTGCCCTGTTCTATCTTCTGGTTATTGACATGCACAGGGATTATTGATGTCTCCATAGTCTGACAGTCAGGTGTCATGCTGGATTACACCTCACCATTTGTCGTAGCTTTCCCACAAGGTCTCCTGAGTTCTTCAGCTAAGCCGTCATTTTATCTGCAGGTCTCCATGGCTGAAACAAGCAAATAGTGGTGACGATGAAGTGTCCGGCTAACTCGTCTGTGTGCACATTCAACACGATCTCTCTGCGTACCTGCCTGATTGCAAAAGTGATGTAAGCTGTCGAACATCAGCACACACGAAACAACCGAAGTCCCAGACAGCTCGAAGCAAGACACCAATGCAAACAAAAACTGTTCTCTTACGCAGTTGCTGGTTAATCAGTTGTTCCAGAGCTGGTGGGGGACAAACGAAAGGACATCGCTGCACCCACTATCCCCGAATAACCGCCAGTCTTGCGTTCTCCGTGTTCCTTAAGACATCCTTAGGTAATGTATAATACATACAGATTGGGGCCTGTAAAGCACTCCAATGAGATGTTACTTTGTTGCCTGCTGCTATATATAGTTCCTCACAAGATTTAATTTGAAAACCGAGTTTCGTTGACAAGAAAAGTGTGAACATGTCTAACGGAGTCCTGCATCTCGGTCTGGGGACACAGAGCTGTCAGCAACCACATTCTCTGTATTGTGTGTATCATACTGCAGAGAGGGCGTCTTAGACTTCTGAGTGTGACATTCGGAACAGTGCCAATTGTGTGCTTACCTGCAGTATGGTAGAGTTAAGATACGGCGCGGGCGGGGTGGGAAGCTGCCCTGCCAGGTCGCGAAGGAAGTGATTCATTGACAGCCTTGCTGGGAAAACGCAACTCAGGATTGCATCAGCCACCATTTGAAAACAACGTGTCCCAGGAAATTGTTTGGAAACTCATCCTGGCACTTTCCCTTATTGGTCTAACTATTGGTTGAGTTAACGCAAGCAGCTGCCTCTGGGGCGGGGCTTTGCTGGCTACAGGTTCTGGTAGCTCTAGAAGGGGTGGGGGCGGGGAGGCAGGGCTGGAAGGGCTGAGTATGTGTGGCAGGGCGGCTCTCTCATTTGCTCAACGATGGAAATGAGAGGATCTGGAGTTTGCTCTCAGTGTTGTGTAAATAGGTGGTGGAACCAGGAGTCCTTAAATCCAGTTCTGCCCAGGTAGCGTGAGGGCATGGGCTGTAATTGGGTCTCTTAGAAACTTAGTTTTCTGACTTGGAGAATGGATGCCATACTCTACAGTAATGTTGTAAATAGGGAAATGAAACCCTGTAAGCGCGTGTAAGTAAAACATCTCAGGCAGTATTTTCACATACACAGAACACTGTATTTATGAATCATGTCTGTATGATGTATCACCTTCTGCTCTCCCTCCCAGAGTCATGTTGGCAGGCATGGGCTTAATTTACACTTCTAGACATCCATCCCCGAATCTCTTACCTACATCGTAGCAAATTACAGCATGGTTTATCGAATCCTCGACCTAATGATTTCCCTGGGGACTAACTTAAAGCAAATTTCCTCTAGTTTTTTTGTTGTTAACCTCTTTTTCCACTTTGCAAAGGCCAAGAGCATTTCCAGATGATCAAGATGAAGCTACGGTTTATTGAATCATACCTAATTAGATGGAGTTCGAACGAAGCTATAATACATGTGCCAGATGACATATCTGAAGAGGCCATAAGCGTCGGGCAGAAGCAGAATCATAAAAATGCACTTATCTGCCAACCCATTTGTGTAAGTGATTACACAACTGATGAGGAATTTCCTGCTGTGCCATTTTCCCCTCCCCCTATGGAACTTTTCAATGGCTTGTAATGGGCCCCTGTGCTTCTTCCTCAGGCCTGCCCGTTATCAGCTCCATTCAGCTACTCCTTCCTATGTGGTTTGGCGTGCTCTTGACACTTGTGAGTGGGTGTGCCCAGCTTCCAGCCATCGGAATGTGCTGGAATGTGCGTCTGAGTCACGGAAGACCCACTGCCATCCTCGATTCCTCACACACAGGAGGGCTGTAAGTGACTTTTCAAACATATATTAGTTCTTTAAATGTCTAGGAAAACAGTTTCATAAGATCAGAAGCCATGCGCATTTTATCAGAGATAATTTCCTAGAAAACTGATGTGTCAAGTAGCAACGAAGAAACTTCCAGGGAGCCGAGGAAGGTAATTTTTTCTTTTCAATTTGGTTTTAAAGACATATTTATGCAACCTTATTTTAGTCCATAGACATGCAAATTAACCTGGAACCTATTTTAACCTGTGTTCAGATGGTAAACAGGAAGTAGCATAGAGGTAGATTCGATGTTCCCTAGCTTTCTGTGGAGAAACGAGGCCCTGGGTTTTGTTTTGTTTTGTTTTCGTTTTTTGGTTTTTGTTTGTTTTCAGTTAGATTCGGCAATAGCAGATATTTAGGATTTATCAGCTTCCTAAATATAGTCTAGTGTAAACCTTTTCTTTATCAATTTCACAACACTCTACAAGGAAAGGGGGGAAATCAGTATTTTCTTAAAATCTCTTTGCATCCATTATATGCCGCTGTCAGCTGAACTTTATCAAGTGTCGTAGCTCCCTTAGATTAACATTTCTGACATACTGCACAGGCACGTGCCGCTGGTATGGTGGTTTATTCCTTTGATCTCAGCACTCCGGAGGCAGAGGCAGGCAGATCTCCGAGAGCTGGAAGCCAGCCTGGTCTATCTAGGGATTCCAGGCCAGCCAGGGCTACACAGTGAGACCTGTGGGGGAAACATAAAAGAGAACATATTATTACTACTCTCCTGGCTGTACAGTGGAGCTAATGTCTAGAAATGCAAACACATGTCCATAGAGATTTCACTAGGCAACTGGACCGGGGCAAGCCAGGGCTATGTACCTTGGGAGGAGCAGGAAGAATAGCCATGACCTCTTCAGGGGACATGATGGCTTATTTTCTAAGACTGGAAACGTAGCGACAAATATGCTTAGAAACAGAAGGTGAATTTACTTTTGAAAAAATTAACTTCTTAGTAAGTAGGCATGTTAAAAATGAAAATGTCAGAAGTGATAGCTTTTATAACTACAATTGCTATTATTTATTTTGTTTTTACAATACTGGGGATTGAAGCAGGATCTTGTAGGTACCAGGCAAGTGTTTATCAGCTGAGTTATAGCCTCAGCCTTCAAAATTATAATTTATAGGAAAACAGGATTTCATTGTTATAAGAACAGACTGCATAAAGGGAAAGACCATTCTGATTCAAAGCTTGTAGAAGAGTGGTTAGTAATGACAGCAGATAGAAACAGACGTGTCAATAACTGGGAACAAAATAATTATAAATAATCATTATAGAATACATAGGTGCTTAGTAAGGAAGTAATTGAACCATACTGAGGGCATAAGAAAAGAATGTGTGACTAGCTCTCTCTCTCTCTCTCTCTCTCTCTCTCTCTCTCTTTTAATTTCTAAATTTCAAAACAGGGTCTCACTATGTAGTCCTGGCTGTCCTGAAACTCACTGTGTAGACCAGGATTGCCTGGAAGTCACAGAGATCTGCCTGCCTCTGCCTCCTAAGTGCTAGGATTAAAGGCATGCACCACTCCCTAGGTCTGACCAGAATGGCTTTTATTTGGGAGAATTTGATACTGTAACAGCTTCCATCCTTTCTAGAAGAACCTGATCGGTTAGCATTAGTGGAATTAAGGACCCCATCGATCTTGATTTGAACTTGTGAAGTGGATTGTCTAGTGGGAGAAGCCTGTGTGAAAAGAAGCCAGTGGACGTTCAGAAAGAGGGACCGCGGCTGCACGTAGGCTTGCCTCTCTCCTCAACAGTCACTGATTCACCAAGCATGGTGAGACGTTCCTGTGAATGTGGCAGTATTTTATGACTAGTGATACAAAAATCAATCAAATAGACCCAGGCTTGGTTTCTCATGGAACTTAAATGTAGCTTGGAGACACACACAACATGCCAATAAACAAGAAAATCTATGAGGTAAACATTGATGACATGTGCTAAGGAGAAGGACCTGAAGAAGGGGCCAGACCAGGAATGAGGGTTGGAGGCGGGGGTGGGGGTGGGGGTGGGCATGAAGTTGTTAATACTAACTGTTAACTCTAGGAGTCAGTGAGTCATGAGGTTCTCTGGGATAGTGGAAGCTGCATTAGATTGAGGGTGCAGCCAGCAGTAGTGCTTGCTAAGCAGTTCGAAGCCCCTCTGCACCTTAGAAAACAAGTAAAGAAACTCAATATGGGCTGGAGAGATGGCTCAGCGGGTAAGAGCACTCACTGCTCTTCCGAAGGTCCTGAGTTCGGATCCCAGCAACCACATGTTGGCTCACAACCATCTGTAATGAGATCTGATGCCCTCTTCTGGTATGTCTCAAGACAGCTACAGTGTACTTACATATAATAAATAAATCTTTTTTTTTAAAGGAACTCAATATGGTAGTTATACAATGTGGTCTTAGCCCTGAAGACACACTGAGAATTGGAAGCAATATTGAGTTCAAAGCTAGCCAAATATATGTGAAGAGTCAGAATGTCATAAACTGGCTAAGAAAACGAACTGTTCACTAACAGTGTTGGGATAAATTGTGAGCCATTTGGTTGGGGAATTGGGGGAAGAGAGAGCTTTGGGGAAGAGAGAGCTTTATGTGAATCAAACTTAACAGCGGATATAAAGGGCCTCTTGCTAAGAAATATGCATTAAACTGTCAGAATATTAATTAAAAACCAACCCGTCCATTCTTTGCCTATAGAAAGATACTTAGAGCAAGACAACAAAGCCAGAATGTAAACAAAGAAGCCAACAGAGCCGATGACAAGGAAGGTTATAGTAAGCAGTATAAGCTTACGGTAGAGTTACAACCGGTGAGAAAGCAATGATGGAATTTAGGGAGGATCAGTCAGAAGAGACATGGTGGGAGGGATGCAGAGAGAAACTAAGGCTTCTTTCCAGAAACTAATGAAAACTCTGACCTTTGTTTGCATCCAGAAAAACGTCCTCAAATACATGCATGTATTTTTTGCATGTAGTGTTAGACATGGCAACACTCCATCTGTGGACCTCAGATTAAGGACCTTAATATAGCTCATTTATTTACTTATTTCCAGGGCTGGGCAAGCACGGTGCCATTGAGCCACGCCCCCTCCCCTTGTACTGTAGTATTTGAATGTGACCTAGGACTTCAAGTTTATTTTTGTTTCTTATTTCTGCAACGTTAAATAAAATTATGCCTCATAGTTTCATCCAGATGTGCAAGAACTCCTAAAATAAACAAAGGGTTTACTTATTCCATTTTAACTGCTTAGAGAATTTAGGGCTTCTGAGAGGAAGTGACGTCTGAGCCTGCCTGACCGAGCAAAGACTTCACACTGGAAAGCAAACTTTTCTGATGTTGACCTTTCTGCCTCTCCCGCCCTAATGGGAGGCTCAGGTCTTCAGGCTTGGGACTTCCTAGAGTTGAGTAAAACTATGTTTGGCTAGAACATTTAGTGTTGGGCCTGACATTGCTGTGGCAGTTCACACCCACATAGAATGGTCACTCAGTAGATGCTTATTCATAACACTTAAACTTAGTTTGCAACGTTACTAAAATACTGACATCCCATTGATTATCTACACAAAGTCAGGGTTTGGGGAACTATCTGGTTTCTTTGGTCAAGGCAGTTGCTGGTAACTGTTGTGTTTAAGGTTTTTTACTCCCTAGATTACATGAAAAAATATTTGGTATATGTATTTGAAGATTTTGTGAGGAACATTAAGGCTAGTAGGGAGAGACAATGTCACAGAGGATAATCCTTTGGGATGAGTCTAAGATCATTTGCTCAGGTGCCTCTTTGGGTGCCATTCATTGTTTTCCCAGTAGGGCAAAGCAAGGTTTCTTTATTCACTTGACTTCTTTTGATGATTCAGTGATAGCAGCTAGCGCAAACTTTGCATACATTCACCCACTTAGTTCTAAAGTACACAGACTTCTCTCTGTTAGTAAAGAAACCCACAGGTTCTGCACCTTTCTTTGCTAAGATATTTTATTGGCCCCTGTGGCTTGGGATTAATGTCTTTGTTAATTAGAGATTAATCTGGTGGGTCTGAGGATGAAGAGACTGGGATGTGAGAGAGAGGAATAAACGCAGAGTTCTCTGGGAATCTGGTCACTAGAACCATGGATTCAGAAGCTGCTGCCTGCGGTTCCCAGGCCCTGGGCTATGTGCTGTGTGCAGGTGTGTCATGTTCTCCTCACTTTCAAGAAGCCTGTGAGGTGGTCAGCAACACCACCTGTTGCTAAAGTAGGAGGGAACAGACTCAGAGACATTTTCATAAGTACCTCAAACAGACACTGTTAGCAAATAACGGTCAGAATTTGAACTCAGGAGCATTGAGACCCCAAGCCTCTGTGTGTGTGTGTGTGTGTGTGTGTGTGTGTGTGTGTGTAACCATGTCACCTCCAGCTATCTGAGCAGTGCTGACATTGTAGTAACTCCTCTCCATTTGTTTCTGGTTAGCTGCCCAGCATTCTTCTCAGAGCATGTGCCTCACACTCCTGGTTTATTTTCATTCAGAGATAAGAGCACCCAGAGAGCTGCAGGTCCTTTTATGGCTTGTTGAAATTTATTCTGTATTTACTACTCGCTGTGCATCAGAAGGACTTGATTAGTTACAAATAGAGGCATTAATGCCTGTGTAGGATCTGAATAATGTATGATGTGTAAATTTCTGGTTTCTCTTTTGGAACATGCTAATTTTCGTTTGTCCCCTCTCTTGTGCTTCTGGCAGAGCGCGGAACCTTCAAGTATGAAAATCAAGGAACGGCTAGGTACGATTTTCTATACTCCATGGGAGGAGAGTTGTGAGCCTGGGAACAGACCCAAGTGACCTGAGCTTGCAGCTCCTACCTGTGTCCCTCTGGGGGCAGTCACAGTGGTTGGGAGGTGTGTGAAGAGGACTTTGCTCTATCAGATGTCACTCAGTCCATTTATTGGGTAATATCTGCCACAGGGCTCCAGGAAGAACATTGTGGTGTAGTTGAGCATTTGCTGTTATTCTCTGTCTGTCTGTCTCTGTCTCTGTTTCTGTCTCTGTCTCTGTCTCAACAGGTTCTCATAAGCTCAGGCTGGGACTGACCGAGAACTCTTGATCCTCCTGCCTCCATCTCTAAACGTTGGGATTATAGGAGCGTGTACTACGCCTGGCTTAGCAGTTTGTCTTCTGCAAAGTTAGAAAGCAATGTTACTGGAAACTTTATGAAGATCCTGCCCAGCATTAGACAATCATTTACTCATCCACTCTAGGAAATGCAGCGATAAACTACTCTTTGCTTCTGCTTTCAAGGAACCTGTGAACTAGAGGAAGAGAATATAGAGATACATTCCAGTGTGGAGGTGTCGATGGTCAGAGTCACAGGGCCAGACGAGGGCACAACGGAGAGGTGCTTGGCATCACTGGAGGTGTCAGCGGAAATGTTCCAGGGAGGAATAATCTATTCCTAGCTAGGCTGGCCACGTAGTTTGTGGGGCCCAATAACTGAAGATGTTCATTCACCCAAAGACTTTCAAAATATCTCAGCAGATATGGGCACTTCAAAGTGAAGTTCCTTCCACTTAAAAGTGCAGTGCTACAGTGGGAAGGCGAAGCCAGCCTGGGCACCAGTATCATTCATTCTGGTCATCTAAGTGCAGTCCAAGAGAATGTATTTACACCATCTTGGTGTGGTCCTGGTTATCTTGGGGGGACCAAGGACATCAGAAGGGGTCACCGGGATGCTTGTTTATTTGCTGCTCCCCTCCCTCCCCTCCCCCCCCCCGCACAGATTAGCAGTTTCTGGGAAGTTTGGGGTGGGGTGGGGGTGGATTTTTACCACCTTCTCTCTCAGCCTGCCCCTCTTAAAGAAATAACATGCCAATGGCGAAAGGCAAGTTATTAATAGTATGTTTGCTGGCAATGGGAGAGAAACCCCACCTGCCAATGAGAAAAAGCAGAGCGCGTGTCACCTGTGGCATACTGCTTTCGTGCCACCACCCCTGTAGCATGGCCTGTGGCTGTGCTATCTATAGATGGTGCCCTGTCTGCAGGGACACTGCTAATGACAGGCCTGGTCGGTCACGCATCGGTCACGTAACTCACTCTGCCATCAGAGCAAGAGGAAGCCATGTGAGCTGGATCTGCGGAGAAGTTCTGGGCCAGTTCTTCAAAGACTATGGGAAGGTGATGCCTCTCTTATCCTCCACCGCAGGTCCCACGTGTCCCCTGTCCTTCATCCTGGATGCTGAGTGAAGAAGCCACAGGGAGCAGTAGCCAACACACGAACAGAGAAGCCACTGAGGTCAAGAGCTTATTTATAAGCTAGGGAAAGGGGACTGGCATGCTCTTACGGTGAACTAATTCTCACAAGTGCAGCACTAACGGACAAGGCGGTGGCCCTGTCCTCTGGGGAGCATTGCAGTTCGTTCTAAGGACAACGGCAGCTTCTTCAGTGGAGGAGACTGAGTTCTGCTGACAGTGACAGGATCTGCTGGGAAATCAAGCTGGACCCTGTATGCAGGAAAGGGCTTGATATCTGAATGTCCTTGCTCTGGCTTCCCCATCTGGCTCAGCAGTCTGCGGCCTGCTTGACCTTGGACAGATTGCTTAGCATCACTTTCTCCATATGTAAACCTGCTACTCCTTTAATATCAAAGTCCCCTTCTGCTCAGTCCAGTTCACCTGTCTGAGGATGCAATTGGCTTTTGTGGTTTTTGCATTTTGTACCCTTCATATAGAAAGCAATAAAGGGGACGGGAAGGAGCAAGAGCAGAGGGCTGGGAGAGTCCCTAATAGCTGGAATAAGTCTCTAGGGCTTGGACGCCTCAGGATTTATTCTCAGAACGGGGGACACAAAACAAACGCTTCTAAAACAACAAGAGAACACCAAAAACAAGGTGAAGAGAGAGAGGAGAGAGAGAGAGAAAGAGAGAGAGAGAGAGAGAGAGAGAGAGAGAGAGAGAACAAACCAAGAAATGGGCCCCTCAAATGAAACATAACAAAACCCCAAAGGGTAGAACTGTCATCTCATACACCGTCTTCATTTTGATATCTTATGCATGCTACTAAATATAGTCCTAATTATCACAGTGTACACTGTGCCAGGCTGATATGTATACACAGTTTTAGAAACGCAACCATATTCTTTACAGAGTACAAATCCAGGATGGTATGACGTGCTGGCACATGCCTGCAATCCCAGTGCTTAGAAAGTTGAGATGGTGGGTTTGGGACCAACCTGGGCTACATAGTGAGACACCCATTCAATCACTCCATCTCACAAAACAAAAAGAGGAAGAAATTACAAGGCGTGTACTGTGTCTAAAAGGTAAAGGTGAAGGAGACAGAGGAGAGAGCTCCTCTCTGTCACTAGTCAAGTGGTTTTCTCTTTTTCTGTTTGTTTTGTTTGTTATTTTTTTGGGTGGTTGTCACTAAGGCTCAGGCCCTGCACTAGTAACCGGAAATCAAGCCGAAGGGGACAGAGAAAGGCTTGTCTTCTCTGTGGTTGCTTTCTAGTGGAGGGAGGACAGTACATTAGCAAGCAAATACAGTAGCAGCCCCAAGCATTGAGGGTTCAAATATAGGCTACCCTACAGCTGTGTCAAGAAAGGAAAGCAGTGACTGAATTGTATACGCTGCAAAAATTAAACACTACAATAAGATAACACAACCAAGAAATGGCTTATAGTTCACAAAATAAGAACTTAAAGAAAGCACAGAAGGTCAGGAAGTTGAATAGAAATATGTAACAGTGGGGGATGGGGAACTGGGCGTAGCCACTGGTCTCAGCCAGGGAAGTGAGAAGCTCCCAGAGAGCTCAGAGGGGATGACTTGAGCCAAAATACCCAACGAAGGGGAGATAGAACCTGCAGAGAGCACCTTCAGTACACAGGCACGGCCCCCAGTTGAGGGACGGGCCACCCACCCATCTCAAAATTTTTAACCCAGAAATGTTCCTGTCCAAAGGAAAGGCAGGGACAACAAATGGAACAGAGACTGAAGGAAAGGCCATCCATAGACCACCCCACCTAGGGATCCGTACCATCTGCAGACACCAAATCCCAAGAAGCACTTGCTGACAGGAGCCTGGTATGGCTGCTCCCTGAGAGGTTCTACCAGCACCTGAGCAATACAGAGGCAGACACTCACAGCCAACCATCAGACTGAGCCTGGGGACCCCAATGGAAGAGCTAGGGGAAGGACTGAAGGAGCTGAAGAGGATTTGCAACCCCAGAGGAAGAACAATATCAACTGATCGGACCACCCAGAGCTCCCAGGGACTAAACCACCAACCAAGGCGTATACATGGAGGGATCCATGGCTCCAGATACATATGCAGCAGAGGATGGCCTTATCTGACATCAGTGGGAGGGGAGGCCCTTGGTCCTGTGGAGGCTCGATGCCCCAGTGTAGGGGGATGCTGGAGTGGTGAGGCAGGAGTGGGTAAGTGGGTGGAAGAGCACCCTCATAGAGGTAAAGGGGAGTGGGGAGGGGAGATGGGGTGGGACAGTTGTGGAGAGGTGATGGGGAGTGGGGAGGGGAGAT
>NW_022196893.1:27782874-27786207 GCF_008632895.1 Mastomys coucha
GGGTGGGACAGTTGTGGAGAGGTGATGGGGAGTGGGGAGGGGAGATGGGGTGGGACAGTTGTGGAGAGATGATGGGGAAGGGAGATATCATTTGAAATGTAAATGAATAAAATGATTAAAAAAATCTTGAAAAGTATTTTACTATTTCTATCTATTGGATAAAAGCAAACAAGCGAATTTGAGATATCTTTTCACACTCATCAAAATGAGAAGGAAGAACTCTCATGGACCACTGATGGGAATGTAAACTTGTACATTCAAAATAGCAATCAGTGTGGTGGTTCCTCAAAACCCTAAGAATAGCTATCCTGGCTAAAACTCTATGCGAGAAGGCTGCTGAATCAATACGCCAGCTGCTGAGTCAATATACGGTATAGATACTTGCCTACCTGTGTCTTTAGAAAGATGAAATCACATCATCAGCAGGAAAATTGTTGGAATCGGAGATCATTATGTTACATGAAGTCAGTTGGATTCAGAAAGACAAATACGCAATTCTATTATATGTGCAACTTATATTTAAGTGCATATATGTTTGTTTAGGTTATGAAACCTAAATAGGAAGGGGGATATTTGAGAGAAGAAGGATATGTGCGATATGAAATCACTTGGGAAGAGAAAGGGGAACGGGGGAGTGGAGAGGATGGCAACGGGATCACAGGTGACAGTGGATAGGGAGAGCAGTGAGGGAGGGGGAGGATGGTGAGGGAGGGGGAGGATGGTGAGGGAGGGGGAGGACGGTGAGGGAGAGGATGGATGATAATGAAGTATCAAAGTGCAAGTGTGGTTAAGAAGACCGTGAATGGATAAAGAAGGAAAAGCAGGGAAGTAACATTTTATTTATTTATTTATTTATTTATTTTGGTTTTTTGAGACAGGGTTTCTCTGTGTAGCCCTGGCTGTCCTGGAACTCACTCTGTAGACCAGGTTGTCCTCAAACTCAGAATTCCACCTGTCTCTGCCTCCCAAGTGCTGGGATCAAAGGCGTGGGCCACCACTGCCCAGCTCAGGGAAGAAAATCTAAAGTTCACAGTGGGGAGGCAACTTTCTGGAATGAGCCAGCTGGTGAAGAGGGACTTTTGGTCCTTACCTTTCAGTTCCTCAAACCTGATGCATTCTTATAAGCCAGAAAAACTCCAACTTCTCTGTCCTTCCCCCACTATCTTCTGTCATCTAAAAATTGATTTTTAGATAATCAATTATTGTATCTTGGAATAAAGGCCAACCTGAGCTTCCTATGCTTTTAGAAGCAGTCTCCTCCAATTCACTGTGCCGTCGCTTGTTGGCTCCCCCAGCCCCTGTGCTCCTCACCGCGTGTTTATGTCCCCCCGACCCCCGTGAAAGGACTGTGCCATGTGAAGTTTTAGGATCTTATACTTGAGCACGTGGCTCTATGAATGGCACAGCGTTGGCTGCACGCGGCTATTGATACTTTCTGATATGCACAAGGCTGTGTCTTGCTGACCCCTTGTTCTCTGAGCCCCAGGAACTGAAGACTGGAGTCCCTCTGGCTGCGTTAGGATCCCAAAGGATCCCTTTTCTCTGAGTGGGAAGAGATGCCCTTGGAGGCACTGGAGAGGCTGCTGGAGGAAGGCAGCTATGCCATGGAAGTTATGGCTCAGTGCAGCAAGATGGAAGAACTGCTCTGGAACAAGCCCAGGCAACGATCCAATTTCAAGTCCCGAGATCAGTTACGGGAGGTGCTAGCTCTACCGATGCCTCTCTGGGAATGAGTGGCCCAAGTTCAGGTGACTCAGAACGTCTTTCTCCATGGAGGACATTAGTGCTCATCACCAGAAGACTATGCAGCCTTGGCCTGGAGGGAAATCTTAAATGTCCACTCTGAGTGGCATAATCTCATTTGAAATGCAAAGATCTCATGACCACGAGCAACACGGAGAGAGAAAGGGCTCTCATCTGGGTCATGCCTCATCAGGATGGTCCTTTTCAGCAGAGAACACATTTCAGGGTAACTTTCATATTGGGGATGCAGTGTGACATATGACATACTGGCTGTGTGCTAACACTTGTCCAAGAAAGCTAGGCAGCAGAGGAAACTGGGGGCACACCCCTCTTGTAACACTCCTGACAAAGGTGCCTCTGTTGAACATATGACACTTGATGAGAAAGCTCTATTTTTGCTTGCCAGTTGGGGATACTGAGTCCTACCCTAGACAGGGGCGTGGTATATGTACATGTCATAACATAGACCTAGCCTGCTGGGTGTGTGACAGCAGTAGAGCCTTGCCAGCTTCGGCCTCCTGCTTGCCTCTGCACACGCCCTTCTGATGTCCTGGAGGCACCAGGCTCTGTGCCTTCCAACTCCAGGCCGAGTTCAAACTTGTCTTCAAACGTGTGTGATTTGGGAGGGACTGAAATTCATAAATAGACAACTGGTGGTGACTGCGGAGCCCAAGAGTCTGGACTCTTTCCTGGCCAAGCTGGGATTAAGACCTAAGATTGATCGAGAGTCTCAGAGAAAGTGGCCCGGAGCTGGGAGAGGACGTGGAGTGGGTGGCAGGAGGCCTAAGGCAGAGAGAGGAAGAGCCAGCCCTCAGTGGAGTTTGTTTTCAAGTTAAATCAGGGGCTCAAAATAGCTGGCGTTAATACTCCATTACTGGTTGGTTTTTTGGTTCCTGCATCCTGGCTTTGTGTTAGAATCACCTGTGGAGACTTAAAAGGGTGTAAATGCTTGGCTCCCTTGCGGGGAATTCTAAGTGGAAGGGTTGCGGATGGTATCCAGACATCTGTTGTGGGTTCAGTATTGAGGAAGCAATCCTGTGAGCCTCTTTGAAAATAACAGTACTTTTCAAAAGGGACCAGCTCTCATCATATGATTACTTTTTATGAGGAAAGTCCCTCAGATTTACTGAGACCTTTCTGTCAAGACAAAATGAGAGGATCTCAGTGGAGTAGCAGACAGTGTTCGATATATGGATATGTAAATGTATACATACATGATTCGAAGATGTGTTTGTTGGTCTTTTTATTCTATACTTATAATGATGAAGACAGTGGTGTGTGTGTGGATTGGGGTGGAGGGAGAGTTGAGACAGGGACTTCGTTATCATGGAGGCTGACGGTGGACTCCTAGACTTCTGCCTCAGCCTCCCCACGAGCCACCAACATTGCAAAGCTAGCATCTGAGTCATGCCCTAGAAATGTGAGCATGGCTTGCAGGCTAGGGGCTCTACCTGGCAGCGGTAGGAGTGCCTGTCTGCGCAGGTGAGGAAGTCAGGCTGCAGCAGAGGAGGACTGGCACTGCGAACCAGCCAGTGAGCACCCAGAACCAGCCAGTGGGCACCCAGAACCAGCCAGTGGGCACCCAGAACC
>NW_022196893.1:27786479-27798376 GCF_008632895.1 Mastomys coucha
CACCCAGAACCAGCCAGTGGGCACCCAGAACCAGCCAGTGAGCACCCAGAACCAGCCAGTGAGCACCCAGAACCAGCCAGTGAGCACCCATGCCGGCTGTCACAGAGGAAGACGCCCTACGTACTGTTGCGGTGGTGCTGGGGCTGATTTCAACATACGCCTGCCAGTCACCTTCTGAGAACTGTCTTAAGGAGAAGCTTGTTAAAAAGTGCCATAGAATGAAAAGAGTGATTATGTTTCAATATATAGCAACATTGGAGATGACAGTTATTAAGAAGGACTCACAGGTACATTATTATATAACCGACTTCATTAAAAGTTTGACATTAGAAACGGCTCGTAAGGTCTAGGAACAGGCAAAACGCTTGTGACCAAAAGTCAGCCGAAATGCTCATTGCCAGGAAATTGTATAAAAGCGGTTCCCAGTGCAGGAAGTGGTATGAAGATGGAGGAGGCATGGGGTCAGAGACCAGAGCTCTGAGTGTCTTCTCCCTGGTGCCTGTAACGGGGTAGGGTAGGGGTGAGGAGATGGGGGTGGGCTTGTCCTGGTCAGCATTCCTAAGGAAAATTAATCACTCCTGTTTGGTCAGTGGGCTAGGATGTTGTTTATCTGGAATTATTGGTGGCTTTGGTCTTTAGTACTTTGTGGAAAGGACTTGCCTGCAGGAGGAGGCAATAAAATTCAGAAAAGACACCAAGTATCAGAGAAGTGTGTGTGTGGGAGGTTCGGGTGTGGGGGGAGGTAGGAGGTAGATGTTCTTGAGGGCAGCTTGGAAATTACTGAGACAGATGTTTAAATGTGACTTTTGTTTGTTTGTTTGCTATTTTTGTTTTTCAAGACAGGGTTTCTGTGTAGCCCTAGCTGTCCTGGAACTCACTTTGTAGACCAGGCTGGCCTTGAACTCACAGAGATTCGCCTGCCTCTGCCTCCCAAAGTGCTGGGATTAAAGGTGTGAGCCACCATGCTTGGCTAAATGTGACATTTACATGAGCCTGTAAAAATCCCTCCCTCGTGTGTGTGTGTGTGTGTGTGTGTGTGTGTGTGTGTGTGTGTGTGTGTATGTGTGTGTGTGTATAAGTATGTTTATATGTGTCTGTGTGTATGTCTGTGTATGTGTTGTGTGTGTATATGAGTGTGTTTATGTGTGTCTCTGTGTGTGTAAGTGTGGTGGTCACAGGAGCACGTAAGCTGTCTTAGACTGTTGAAACGGTCTTTCACCGAACCTGGAGCCACCAGTAAGGCCCAGCGACCCTCCTGTTTTTGTCTCCCATAGTGCTGGGTTACAGGCATGCGTGGCCACGCCCAGCTTTTTGAGTGGCTGAGATTGGAACTGAGATCGTCATGCTTGAGCAGCAAGCAAGCTCATCCAGGGAACCACCTTCCCAACCCCTGTAATCCCTTTCCTGTGCTGGCTACCTAACATGGTGCTAACCACCCGCAACTGGGAGAATCTGGACAATAGACTCTTTCCTTTTAAAACATGTTTTTATTCTACTTAGAACCTGCCAAGGTTATTTGTTTCTTCTTTAAAAGAAACCATTCCTACTTTCTGAAATACTAGAACATTGCGTTCTGTGTAGATGCCGCCTTGATGAATCATTTCCCATTATATTACAGATAGAATTTTGGTCCCTATTGAACTGCCACTTCCTCTCATGTCTTTTTCTTTTCCTTCAACATCAGTCACATTAACTGTTTTCCCATATCCTGCTTCCGACAATAGACAGCTGGAGAATGCTGTGGAAAGAGTGTCTGGATCACTGTGGAAGTCCAGATCTGCCCAGGGCAGGAAACCCTGGGGAGTCATGGGGGATAGATGGTGAAGTCCACAATCCCAAATAATTAACTGAGCACATACTAAACAGCAGGGCCCAGTGGTAACAAAAGTAGACACACCCTTAATATGTGTTCATTAATGTGGTCCTTCAATTCCTCATCTTGTTATGGGCCACCCCAACCCCACATTCATTAGAGAAACAGGGCCAATCTAGATTTAGAATTCATTTAGTGCTTATTTAGTTAACAGTTTCTGCACATAGACACTGTGGCAACAGTCAACATTTACTGAACTTCAACTTGACAATTCCACAATATAACTCATTATTATTTCCTATGTTTTACCAGGTAAAGAAACTGAGATGATTATAAAGTCAATAGATGGCAGAGGCAGACAGACCAACTCAAGGAAAGTGGAGCCCCTCACTATTGGATAATGCTATTAGGACAATATTGTAAGAAACCTCAGAAACATGGGATCTGGCACTCAACTCCATTAAATAAATAAATATATATATTTAAAATAATTTTTTAGATTTATTTTATGTATATGTTTTGGCTGCATATGTGTGTGTGTGTGTGTGTGTGTGTGTGTGTGTGTGTGTGTGTATGTGTGTGTGTGTGTATACCACATGTGTGCTTAGTATGAAAAGAGAAAATCAGAGCTCCTGGAACTGGAGTTATGGATGATTGTAAATCACCATATATGGGTACTGGGAACTGAACCCAAGTCCTGCAAGAGCATTACATTCTCTTAACCACTGAACCATCACTTCAGCCCCCTTAAATAGTTTTTGAGAAAAATTAATTTGGCTAAATATTGGCTGCGAGATATAAGGCTGGCTGGCTAGGAGAAATGATGGGGAATTCCCCTCTCAATTTTCTATATGGACGTTAAGCTATAGGGAATAGTTTTCTGAAAAGTTCAACTCATTATTGCTGCACCTATTCAACAGAATGGTTGGTGGACTAAATGCTAATGCTTTCTCTCCTTCCTTCCTTCCTTCCTTCCTTCCTTCCTTCCTTCCTTCCTTCCTCCCTTCTCCTATTTTCCTTCCTCTCTCTTAATTTCACTGTTTCTTTTTCTTTCTTTGTATCTTTCTTTCTTCCTTTCTTCCTTCTTTCCTTCCTTCCTTTCCTTCCTTCCTTTCTTTCTTTTTCTTTCTTTCTTTCTTTCTTTCTTTCTTTCTTTCTTTCTTTCCTTTTTCTTTCTTTGTTTCTTTCTTTCCTTGCTTCTTTCTTTCTTTCTTTCTTTCTTTCTTTCTTTCTTCCTCTCTCTCTCTCTTTCTTTCTTTCTTTCCTTGCTTCTTTCTTTCTCTCTCTCTCTTTCTTCCTTGAGCCTTGGGTGCAGGGGTTGTTTTGTAGATATATCTATTGGGACTATTTTTCTTCTTAAATCGGAAGCTCTCTACCCAGATTTCTCTTAGTTTAATTATGAACTTCCCATTTTCAGTCACCCTTGCAAACTCTTTGTAGCATGTTTATATTCTATTTTTAGCTATTGATTCAAGACTATGAATAGGCTTCATTTGGAATATTTAAACAGATTAAAAAAATTGTTTCTAGTTTTTTTAAGTGTGCAGATAGAAAATTAAAAAAACAGATATATCTCATTATTTCCCAGCAGTAACCCAATGACCGGGAAACATTTCACTGTAGTGTGAGCTAGCTCTTGCTGAGTAAGAAAGCACCCCCACACTCATGTCTCAAAACAGCAGAGGCTCATTGTCTCTAGTTTCTGTGGGCCAGGATTTCAGGAGAGGCTCAGCATAGTGCTTCTCAATTCTCATCTTTCTTAATGCTGCGCCCCTTTAATACACTTCCTCATGTTGTGATGACCCCCAACCATAATTTTTTGTTACTTCATAACTGTAATTTCACTACTGTTATGAATCTCATAATGCAAATATCTGATGTGTAGGATACCTGATATGCAATCCCTGTGAAAGAGTCAGTCGACTGCCAGGGGCTGCGACCTACAGGTTGAGAATTGCTGCCTAGTAGTTGGAAAGCAAATTCTGATCTACCAAAAGGGATCAGTGAGGGTGGGCCTCTCATTACATGCCTTCTGGTGGAACACTCACTTTATCCTCAGGAAGGCTTGGATATGTGAATGAAGGACAGACAGGACAGGCATCCTCCCATATTGTCATATCTGAATGTAGTTGACATGATTGACTTTAGTCTATGTGATTGACTGTAGTCTATGTGATTGACTGTAGTCTATGTGATTGACGGTAGTCTATGTGATTGACTGTAGTCTATATGATTAACTGTAGTCTGTGTGATTGACTGTAGTCTATGTGATTGACTGTAGTCTATGTGATTGACTGTAGTCTATGTGATTGACTGTAGTCTATGTGATTGATTGTAGTTTATATAATTGAATGTAGTTCATATGATAGAATCTAATCTATATGATTACACGTAAGCTCCTTTCTCATTACTTGAGTTTTGGTTTTATTAAAGAGTAGGATATGTGGAAATCTCACTGCTGACCCACTGAGGCTCACTCAGAACTTGTGACATGTTTTTCTGTTGAGGCTTCCTCTGAGTGAGATAACTTTACATGACCTCAAGTATGAAGGTATATAAAATAGGTATATCAATTAAACGCTTAATCATACAGAAATTATAAAGAATTTTATTTTGTATACATATAATTTTACAATGTATTAAAGATGAAAATAAATTTGGGTGCTAATAAAATAGAAGTACTTACTCATTTTTACATAAGGAAACAAATCTTGTGTGAATGTAAACCATCATTAATGTTTTTCAGTTGATTGATAGCTTGAATCATTAATGCCAGATGCAGAGAAGGCCACTTTGCATGCATACCTAGTATAAAATGAACAAGTATGTTTGAGGACATTGGAAGTTCTACTGGAATTCCGAGCCAAAATTTGGTTTATGCTTTTATAAAATGAAGCAACTTGAACAGCAACTTTTCCAATCAAACAGTCTAATATGATACAATCCAAAGAAACAGTAACTTGATACTCACACGCTGAGGAAAAATGAGAAGAGAATATTAGAAGTTTGGAACCTAGCTAGAAGCTCCCTCCTTCCTGGCAGCTGTCCTAGGCCCAGGCTGCTGAGATCAGGGCAGGGCAGGCATGAAGGCCATGCCCAGCTATTATTATTAATCCTATGATCTATAAGAAGGACTTGACAAGCAAGAGGTGCAATAGTAACACATGGCCATAGGGTGACCAACCGCTCTCTGTTTGCATTTGAGACCCAAGCTACAGGAAGGGGGTACAGGAGCATATTCCTGGTACTTGAACCTGGTTTCAAAACAAAACAAAACAAAACAACAAAACAGGGTGGAGAAGGTCATAAGGCCTAGGCTAGAACTGAATATTGCTATTTAGCTAACAACACAGTATCATGCTGCCTTCTAAATCATCATCTCCTCATCCTGAATCAGAAAAGCTTGTCTTTCCGGTAGATGGTGGCGAATGTGGAGATGTGTAGCTGCACAGGTACTGAGTATGAGGGCTGAGTACTTGATTTGAGTAAGACATTTATATCATCCTCCCCGACACTCTGGGACCACTGCAGAGGAGGGAGGAGAAAGAACACGTTAGGGCTGGAAAATAAACAGAAAGGCCTCTGGCTTGCTCTGGCTTCTGTCACTGTGACAATACAATGATTGGAAGCAACTCGGGGGAGAAAAGGTTTTGCTTCTCTTTATAGAAGTCCATCACTGAGAAATGACAGGGCAGGAACTCAAGGCAGGTACCAGGAAGCAGGAACCAAAGCAGAGGCTTGCTCAGTCACTTTTTTTCCTGAAACTCACTCTGTAGACCAGCCTGGCCTCGAACTCAGAAATCTGCTTGCCTCTGCTTCCCAAGTGCTGGGATTAAAGGCATGCACCACCACTGCCCAGCCAGTCAGTTTTATACAATTGAGAACCACATGGCCAGGGGCGGCAGAGCCCTCAGTGGTATGGGCTCTCTGACATCAATTGTTCTTTAGAGCATGTCCCACAAACTTACCCACATGCCAATCTAATCAAAGCAATTTCTCAGTTGAGATTCTTCAACACAGAGCTGTGTCAAGTTGACAAAACCCAGCCGGCACAACTCTCTACCATCTCCTGGGCAATGTGTCACCAGCTCACAGCAGCTGGGGATGGCTGCACTGGGTTTACATGAGAATGGCTTGTCTAGAGTAAGAAGTGGACGGAAGTGGGGACCCCGGAGGCCTTAGTCATCACCGCTGAACTTACTGAGAGGGGAAATCACTGACTTCAGTCGTGGACTCATTAATGACTAATGACCGAATACTTCTAATCCATACACACAGATAACAAAACTCACAGTCCTGAATCTGGGTGATTGGCAGAAGTAGGGAGCATTGATGGGTAAGGATGGGAAGAAGATGGGGGGAGGTAAGAGAGCAATCAGGATATATTATATATGCATGAAAATTTCAAATAAAATTACCCAGTTGGTCTGTGTTTTCCACAAACCATTATGTTCCTACTAGGACATACCCTGTATGTCCAGCAGAAGTCTACAATTCTAATCACCTTGACTCCGGGCTGAGGCGCTTCGGCAGCGTAGTCTTCAGGCCTTCTGACAAGATGGCAGGCATTGTGCAAAGTGTCCACATTGAATGTTCAGAGGCAAACCTGTAGCGAATTCCTCTGTGGCATCATGGGTGCCTGCTGCTAGAAACTCCTCAGAGTCTTTAGACATTTGACTGTGAGTTAATGTTTCATCGCTGTGCCCTCAGAAACAGTTTCCAGTTGTGACCCGCCCCCCCCCGCTGGCCCCGCCCACCGCCCCCACCCTTGCAGTTATCCGACCCTAGGTGGAGTTGCAGCCCACAGTTTAAGGATGTGTGATCAAATGGCACACTCTGCTCTAGACTCAGAGTTGTTGGCAACTCAGAATCTAATTATGGGTCAATTATCTAAAAATACAGTGGTTGAAAAAAAAATTAACCTAAACTCTAATCAGATATCAAACGGGAAAAGAAACCCAAAACAAAACAACAGCAGCAACAACAAAGAAACAAAAAAAACAAAGCAAAGGAAGAAACGTTAAAAATCATCCCAGTGATCGATCAACACTAGAAGATATTTCAAAAGTCTTTTTATGTATGTGTGTGTTTTGCCCACATGTGTACCACGTGTGTACCTGACGCTACAGAGGCCAGAAGAGGAGGGCATTGGATTCCCTTGGAACAGAATTCTATGTTTCTTATGCGAAGCTTACATGTTTCTTGGCTGCTATGTGGGTGCTGGGAATGGAATCTGGCTCCTCTGGAACAGTGTTTCTTGGCCTTCCTAAGGCTGCGACCCTTTAACATGCAGTTCTTCATGCTGTGGTGACCCCCCAACCACAAAATTATGTTCATTGCCTAGTTCATAACTGTAATTTTGCGACTGTTATGAATTGTAATCTAAATATTGATGTTTCCTGATGGTCTTGGGAGACCCCTGTATAAAGGCCATTTAATGCCCCAGAGGGTCAGGACCCACAGGTTGAGATCCATTGCTCTGGACTCTTAATCACTGTATCAGTTTTCCAGCCCAACAAAGAAAAAAAAATTAAGAGCTAGAATGCTATCATTTCAACCTAGAATGTTTCCAGAGGCCTAGAGTGCCGAAGGATTGCCATGGTACCGTTAGGAGGTGCTGAACTGGTAAGAGGTGGTAGCGAAGGTCTAGAGAATGACACGGGACTGAGGTCTCACCCTGAGCTCTGACAAGCCTTTTCTAGGTTGGAGATAAAGCTAAGCTGAATTCTAACCTGTATCTTGTTAAGAAAGGCAAGAGAAAGGTTCATTCCCCTCAGTTTATTGAGTCTAAGTCTTGCTACCTTAATCCAGGCTAGCCTTGAACTCACTCAGTAGCCCAGGCCAACCTCAAAAGGCCTCTTGCATCTACCTCACAAGTACCGGACTCTATAGATATGAGTTTCTGTCACAGTCAGCCTTGTTCTGGTTTTGTCTGGATTGTGCCACAGTGCCTGAGTCGCCTCTCTTCTCTCTCTAGCCCACACAGTCCCATGCCTGCATGGCTTCAGACCCCACGAGCCTCTTCCTGTCGACTGCCTCGTTTTGTTCATTTCTCGCTAGCCAGTGACTGAGACTATAGATTTCCACAGGGGTTTTATCTCAAAGGTTTCTCAGCACTGTAGATGTAGGGTTTCAGGAATTCAGCTAAGAGGGAGGTGTGAAGGAGCGGTGGGCTTCACGCTCGCGGTATGCGGAATGTGGAGCAGCCACTTTGTTTCAACAAGAAAGAGCCTCTTTCAGCCTTGTGTGGCCTCAGGTTCCCCAGCGCAGGCTGGCCCCCCTTTCCAGAAACAACACTGTGGATCTCTGGCTTTCCCGGTGCTGCCTTGTTATTGCTGTGGCCCAGCCAGCTCCCATCCTGGGGAACACGGAGCCAGTGTGCCGTGGGGAGCTGGGGCTGGTGTTGAAGTTGGCTGATGGCTCCTTAGCCACAGCAGTTCCCATTAAGGCCAGCCAGGGCTGGAGGGCGAACAGGGAGGTGCCTGTGCCGTGTTCCTCTTTCTGAGTGGCAGGTGTCCCTGAACACAGTGGATTGCACCCCGTGGGAAGAGCCCCGTTATCAGGGACCTCAGGACTCAACTGTTTAAACCTCTGAGTATGCGTGGGTAGGGCTGCGCCCAGGGCGTTCGGCAACCTGAAGATGGCTGACCTTCATTTAGTCCTGATTCTTGGGGAGTGGAGAAAAGGGCTTTAACTGTTTAACTGGCTTAAGAGTCTAGTTCTGACCTTGTGAGCTGCCTGGTGAGGGTTGTGGGTAGAAATCTGCTCCCTCCTTCCTTTCCTTCCCCCTCCCTCTCTCCCTCCCTCCCTCCCTCCTTCCCTCCCTCCCTCTTTTCTTCCCTTCTTTCTTTCTCCCTCCTTCCCCCTCCCTCCCTCCCTCCCTCTTTCCTCTATTCTCATGCAATTTTGGCTGGTTCTTAAGCAGGTGTGTGTGTGTGTGTGTGTGTGTGTGTGTGTGTTTTGTGTAACCTTGTATATGCTAGGCACTCTCCAGGTCTCATTCCCAGCTCACTTCTGGCTGGCTGAGCAGGACTGCCCAGCCCTATGGAGTCAGGCGGAGCCAGTCCTCAGCGCCCCTCTCAGGACTTAGCTCTTTTGCCTCCTCCCCCACCGCCCCTGGGAGTCACTAACATGGCTCCACACAGAGCCCAATGTATTGAATGAGCTTTCGGGATGAGATTGTAAATTTACTGTAGAAATTGTCACCGGAGGGTCAGCAAGACCTTGCAGAGGAGTGAATCAAGGGTTCTGGAAGGCCATATGTAAGTGAGTGTTAAGATCTGAGTCATAAACATGGTCAGTTTAGTCAGTAAGTGAGAAAAACGCATGCTCTCAGCATGCGTAGTATTACAAATCATCATACAAAGTGCAAAAATATAGACTTTCTGGTCACTAAGAACTAATGATATTTAGCAAGGCACGAGCACAAAAAGTATTTAGAAAAATTAATTAAAAAATTTAAAATCCAGGTGGTTTTGAAATTCTCTAGATGCCCTTGTACTTGACAGTGGCAGAGAGGGCCGCCTTTACCTCTAGATGCCTGTGTGGCCTCTGGGAGGTCAACAGCTCATTTCCGGCCTTTGACTTGGTTGTCTTTGTGCTTGGGGCATTCCAATCCCACTTGAGATAAATGTGAGTAAGCTGGGTGAACAGGCAGCTGGAGGCACGTCGCCTTCTCTGATTCCTTCAGGCCCCAGCGCCTTCGCCTGGGTGAAGGATGCTCTGGAAGACTTTACCATTCCTTCCCTCTGTTCCCAAAGGATTACATTCTCTGCGATCTTTGGGATCTCTACTTGCTGCCACGGTCCGCTCTGAAGTCACATGGCTGCTTCCCGTCCCACTCCCCTCCATCCTCCTCCCAAGGTGCTTTGTGAGCCGGTGCTCCCTACTGGAAGCCATATCCCGCGGGTGTCCTCCCTCCCCGACACTATTGTGTCTGAATTTACTTAGCCTTACCTGCCTCCATACAGAGGCCTATCTCTCGGTGTTTACCAGGGTCTGTTTTGTTCCCCCTGAAAGGACTCTGGGTAGAGCTCCAGGCTCTTCCTCCGGGTTTCCTTGTTGTGTGTGAAATTAGGTAGCGAGGTCAGGTAAAGGCTATTTCTTGGGAAGCTTGCTATGTAGACCTTCCTGGGGTGTGTGTGTGTGTGTGTGTGTGTGTGTGTGTGTGTGTATGTTTAACTTTAGTCCCAGTCTTGGCCCAATGTCTTATTATTAACTAAAAACTTATTAGGCAAGGGTTCTGTATGGGACAGGAATGTGTACAAGTTTGGACTGGTGCATGACTCATTGGTTTTAAGGAATTCAAAAGTGGTGGTTCACTAGGAAAGTCAGCCTGAGAAATGACAGAGAGGAAGAGGAAGAGAGAGAGGAGAGAAGGTGGGAAAGAGGCGTTAAGGAGGGCCTCTGGTTGGTAGAGCTGAGAAAACAGGGCACGCCAAAGCCCTGTTCCATATGATGAAGCCCATCAATAATTCTGCCATACATATAGAACAGATGGTAAGAAGATGATACTCTAAAGCTGTCTGATGGGAGGGGGAGGGAAAGGGACTGTAATTATAAGAATCCTTATAATGTGTGCCTCAGTTTAGCTCCAGGTAGAGGGAAGTGCTGCCACCCATCCATAGAGTCCCTTACTGACTGAGCTCCTTCCTAAGTCAGACATCCCATTAGGACAAACACAAGCAAACAGCAACAACCAAAGAACAAGAACAAAGGAACTGCTATCTCATTTAACGACGGCAGACTCCTGCACTCTGAGTGGCTTTCTACTCGGAACACGGAAACTCAAGGTCACGCAGCTGGTGACCGGAGACAGGATGTGGATATAGACGTGTGCAATCTTTGCTAAGGTGCATGCGCTCACCTATTTACCTGTTCGTACTGACTTTGTTATATTTTTTCCTTTTTGGGAGGGGGGGGTGATTGTCAAATTCTTTGGCAATGAGAATTTGCTTTTCCCCGGGGCTTAGTGAGGTAGGTCCTCAGCACATTTTTGATGAATGACCGCAGAGTGCAGCCCAGTTGCTCCATGGAGTGTGGAAGTGTAACAGAGGAGGGGAGGCATTAGGTTCTTGTGTTCTCTTTCAGATCACTTGGTCTTAAATTCTGAAGGGGGCGAGGAACAGTGTCAAGCCTCCAGAGCTGGGTTCTCATGAGACTAGGAGAAGAGCCATTAGAAGCCCTGGTGTGAGTCATCCGCCAGGACTTCTGCGCTGTCTTTTTATCTCACAAACCTGTCATCGTGCTTTACCAAAACGATTCTCTTCTTCCTCTGCTGCCTTTCTGCTTTGCAGAGGACCTCCATCTTGCTTGCTGTCTGTCAGGATTAGAAAGACTTGTAGAAGACGAAAGTTCAGAACTGATATAATAAGGCTTGGTGACCATGAAAAGACTACAGGTCAGCTAACAGGAAGTCAGCAAACCCTTTCCTCATCCAGGGAACAGCTATGGCTACCCACAGAGGTCTTAATATCATGTTAATATCAAAGAAAGGTGCCAATAAAATTAGATTATTCAAGCACAAACTAATTCCCCCAAGTCTACCCTACAATTAATTTCACTGACAACTCCTAAATTGAAGCGGTCTCAAGTGGAAGACTTGTTCTTTCCTTTAAAGTGAGAGACTAGGGTCAGAGGTAGGCACTTAATAAGAGCTGACTTTGGACAGATTGAGCATCAAGCCTGGTGACCTTTGACCGACTCATGTTTTCTCCTGGGACTATAGTAACCAGAACGCACACAGTCTAGAAACAAAAATGCCTTTAAGAAATTACGTAAAATCTTGAACACGTGTGACTAATGGAAACGCTGACTATTGATGCTTCAGGTACAGGGGAAAACAGACCATGTGCCAAGCACCACACTCATTATTTAGAACACATCAAGTAGGAGACATAAACAGGTCGATGGGGAGAAAGCCCTGGAGGTACCACCGCAAGACCACACGTACTGCAAGTACAAGTAGCAACCGTGAGCTAGAACCCAGATTCTATGGCCTCTGCACAGTCGCCTATGTGATCAGTGTCCTAGAACCCAGATTCTATGGCCTCTGCACAGTCGCCTACGTGATCAGTGTCCTAGA
>NW_022196893.1:27799191-27827986 GCF_008632895.1 Mastomys coucha
CTCTGCACAGTCGTCTACGTGATCAGTGTCCTAGAACCCAGATTCTATGGCCTCTGCACAGTCGTCTATGTGATCAATGTCGACGCTGTTCTTTGCTCCTTAGACTTGCAAGGTTAGGGTAGGGGAGTGCTCACTGAGCAGTTGCTCACCGAAGACAGAGTACAGGAAAGGGAGGGGTACTCTTGGGAAGATGAGTGAGGGGAAAGTTGTACTTGGAAGGAATCCAGCAAGCAATTCACAAAATGGGCAAGAGCAGGGACTGGAGAGGCCAGGGATGTGAGGATGCAGCAGTAAGGTCTTCTGAAATAGCAGAGTGTGTCTTTCCTCTCTCTCTCCCCCTCTCTTTCTCTCTCTCTCCCTTTCTCTCCCTCTCCCTCTCCCTCTCCCTCTCTCTCTCTCTCTCCCTCTCCCTCTCTCCCCTCCCCCTCCCCTGCCCCTCCCCCCTCCCTCTCTCTCTCAGTATTTGGGTACTAGAAAGAATCATGGTGGCTTGTACTTCGGAGTCTACTTTACAGATGTATGTGGTCTGTTCTTGCTCCTCCTTTGTCAGCTTTGACATGTGCAGATGACCCTCAGGGTTTCAGGCACAAATTCTTTCTCTGACAATGTAAACTTAGGCCCTCTGCCGCTACTGCTTAATAAACTGATACATCAGCTCACCTTGGACAACCCCAAGAAACAGCTTTGGACAAAGGCACTCACTGGAGGAACACCTGCTTGGCCTCCTTGCCTTTGTAATCCATTTTGGTGGCATTAGTTTTCCTGGTCTCTCTTGTAATTGGTTTGGAAGCCCGTCTATCAGCTGTCCCTGTCACTCAGCTCTCAAGGGCAAACCGTTGTCATCAACCAAGAATTGGAACAGGTGAAACTTGATACCAGCAATGTGACACACAGAGGAAGGTCAGTGAGTGACTCAGTTCTGGAAGCTTAAGTCAGGTTTGATAGAGGTGACTAGGAAGCCAAACGCCTCCTCCAGGTGTCTGCAGCGAAAGGCCTTTAAGCGGCTTCATTAGTGAAGGCTCAATTCCAGTGTTAGAAAGGTGACCAGTTCAGCACAACTGGCCACACATACAGCTACCCGTCCGTCTTACTCTGGCTTCCAGTGTGAACAAGAGCTGTCTGGAAACTGGTGGGGAAATAACTAGGGGGTAGGAGGGTGGAGGGGCTGGGGTGGGGGAGCTGCTCCAGGGTTCAAACACACACAGCTCAGGGCCAGAGCAGGCCTGTGAAATGAAGCCAGCCAAGGAAGAGGTTCATGAGAAAATGCTCCCGTTTCTGGCTTGTTCTCACACAGTTGAATTCTGTCCACTTGTTATTTCCTCCTGGTGTCCTTGACTCCCAAACCTCAGGCCAGGTTGATCTAACCTCAAAAATGTCCTCTTGCAGTTTGCCCAGGTAGTCAGTCCTTCCCACTTAGCTATCCAAGCTGACAACTTCAGTTTACGGAAGGGAAAGATGACCTCACAGGATTGATCTCCTGTATCAGGGTAAGGCACATTCTCTACGCCAGGTGTCCCCGGCTGGTGGTTGTGTCACATCTGAGGTATGACATCATTTGCGGTAGTTGCATCATCTCCTGGTGTCTGGGTCTGACTTCTGTGTCTTGAGGGACAGTGACTGCGAATGCACAGGAATGCTCTAGGTGAGTGCTGATGCGTACAGAGCTCGTGGACACCCCTGAGGTCAAGTCTACACAGTGTGAGGGTTGAGAATACTTTCCTCATGATGTCAGGGTTCTATCTGCTTGCCAGGATTAGTGGAGAGAAGTGGAAGGGAGGTGCTTTTGTGTTGAAAAGAATGCAAAGCCAACGATCTCCCTTTCCCCCCTGTTTTCAGGGTGTGTGTGTGTGTGTGTGAGTGTGTGTGTGTGTGTGTGTGTGTGTGTGTGTGTGTGTGCATTATGCTTTAAAGCTCCCAATTCTTTTCTTGTGAAGGTTTTATTAAAACCTGCAAGTTTAGACTATGGAGTGGAAAAAACTCCCACCCATATCCTCCGGTTATTGATGTCTTACATTTAAGTATTTTGACCTAAATGCTTAAAGAACAAAGCCAATTGTTTAGCTAAAAAAGCAGAATGTAAATATTTAGGTTAGATCTTTGGAGCATCTATTTTCACAATTGCTGAGCTTCCTTCCAAATATTAGAGAAAGAGTCAGGACCTGGGCCTTTGAAAAGCGTGGGAAAGCAGGGAAGAAATGCAAACCTGGTCTTAAACTTCCTTCCTTCCATTTCAATGAAATCCTCGGGCCTTGGGGGTGGGCCTGGCCTGCTCTTTACGTGACTTCATAACATATATTTTTAGAAATACTCATTTCATTTCAATAGACAAGGTTGACCATGAACAAGGCGAAGTGTTAAATAAAACATGACTCTTGGAAAACAAAGTGCTTTTCATTCTGCCTGCGGGATTCTCCTTCCAGGTCTCCTGCAGGTCACCTTAGGCTCAGTGGCCTTGCTTCCCCGCCTTCTATCTGCTTTCTTTCCTGGCTGTGTTCTTTCCATTTTCTGCATGTGCTTATTTGTACATTAATTACCAAGTGTTTGCCCACCTAGCGTGCATGCCAGCCATGGCCGGGGTACAGTTACATTTCACATAGGTTGGTACTTTTCCTTCAGCCATAGTTCTTCATTATTTGACAAAACAATTATTTCAAAGCACAGTCCGAATATTGGGGAGAAATGATCTTGCCTTGGGTAGTAGCTAGAGAGTGCGCCTCTACAGCTTAGGGGTGGAGACCTTGATGAGGGAAGAAGGCCAAGGGTCAGAGGTAACAGGTCAAGAGTGATAATTGTTTGCAATGACACAATTGACACACTGGAGGCCACACGCTGTGGTCTCATCTGCATTCTTTATATCCATAAACTAGAGTGATACTTGCACTGACTATTCACAGTGTCATTGTAGGAAGGGGGAAACTGAGTCAGAGAAAAACCTCACTTTAGGTAGTGTTCTAAGAAGTAGAGAGGTTAATAAAGCTCCAAACACAGTAATATAAACCTCAAAAATAATTTGAGAGGATTAAAATGAGGCAGTTGTACAAAGTGTTTCCATTCGAATAGTTGAGGGGGGTGTGTGTGGGGGGGGGTGGATATAGTTCATTGCACAATCATTTCTGTAATTGCATGGCATACTTAAAGCAGAGTTTCTTGTGGATTTTAATGCTAACCTTAGCTGTGTGAGTTTGGGAAGTTGCCTTAATTATCTGTGCTTTGGTCTCCTCAGCCAGACACCAAGGAACATGATTATGAAGGTGAAATGAAATAGCACATATACATAATTTAGCATGCCTAGCACATGATAAACATCCCATAGATGTTAGCTTGTACTATTAATCATTACTACATGGGAAATGGGAACACCCATAAAAGTACAAATTACAATAAGATAAAATTGAATTCAAAGTCAGAAATTTGAATCTCAGGCAACTGAAACACTGTATTCTATGAAACTGACACATTTCCCACAGTAGATGATACAGCTTTTCATAGGGCCACAGTTAGGTAACGTTCATCACAGAGGAGAACATGCTAGAGGGCAGCTGGTTCTTTACAGTGAACATCCTTTATGTGCCTGGCACTGTGGGGCGGTGGAGAATAAGACAGAAGCCATGGCCGGCTCTTCCAGTTAAAAGTGGTTGAGGAAGATCATGTCTAGAAAGACGAGATACACACCCAAAGAAGAAAGGTTTGGAAAGTGAGGTAATCTTTGGGTTAGAACCAAGCTAGCCAACGTGTGTGGAGTCTTCTATTAGAGTCTGTGTAGATGATGAGACTCCATCGGCTGCAAGAAGTTAAGTACAATAGGAGATGTGGGTATTCCTCCAGCCGCTAAGAGTTGAGGCACTGTAAGAGATGGGTTAGACAGAGCAAGACAAGGAAGCTGCAGTTTCTTCTTTTAAATATCTTCATCTCTTTAATATCTTCAGACTCAGGTCTCATTTTATTGAACCCGTGGCCTAGAGGTAGGGTGGAGGGAAAACCCAGGCTTTGTACTCATAGCTGCATGTTCTATAACCTTCTCAAATCTCAGTTCTCCCATCGGTCCCATCTTAACGCTTGAGCCTCCTACATGGGTATAGGAATAGCTAGGCTCCTGTCTCATGGGCCATGAAAACTGAGAGTGGGGATTCTATGGTAGTGAGATTTTATAGTCGCACCCACTGCTAGGGCCTTTCATGAGACTAAAGAGCTGAAATGATGAATACAGCAACCTTTCTCCATGAGATAAAGCCTCTGGATCCTTGTTAATTCTTCTATAAGCCACTCCCTTTTGTTGACATCTTGAACTGGCTATTGGGGTGTAATTAACTTAACTTAAAATGTCATTTTAAAGTGGCATCTAGGCCGTTGTGGCAATAGTAGTCTCCTCTGTTCTTTGTCACACGTTCCGACTCTCCCGCCATCCTCTCCCATGCCAGAAACTCATCCTTAAATACTTTTAATTGACTGCATCTTTCTGTTCTATAATTCTAGCTTTCAAAATAAGCTCTCCTAAAAATATCATCTGATTACAAGTCCAGCCTGCTATGGTTTCCACTTCTCACGTCTTGGGTGACTTGAAGGTGTTTGCATCTCCCTAATCCATTCCGCGGATGGACGGGGTGTAGGGTGGGTCCTCTGGGTGTGCTCCCTCCTTCCTCAGCTAGAGGGACAAGATTCATTTCCCTTTATTCTTATATAAGTCATTACTTTTTAAACTCAGGCACAATTACTTCTGACAGTCTATCACTTGAATTGTTGTCTCTGTCAGTAATTCACTTCCCACCCCCTCTTTGTTAGTAGTTCTAATACCCTGTTCTCTGTTCCCTACAAAGAATAGAAACCAGTATGAACCAGATCTTCAGGTAGGATTTAATTAGTGCAGTGAAAGTTTTTTTTTTTTTCTTTCTCCTGTCTTCAGAGTGGAAGAGGCAGAAAAGAAACACGGATTCTAAAACTGCACTGTAAGTTCATAAGCAACAGTGGCCATTCTATTCTTTGAAGCAATGTATCTTTTTTTTTTTTAATTTAAAATATTTTAAATGTGTTTGCTTATCTGTCTACTGGATGTGGATGAGTGAGGCATGTGTACAGTGGGACACATGCAGAGTTAGAGGGCAACTTGTGAGAATGGTCTTTCCTTGTGCCATGCGGGTTCCAGAGGGTTGACTTCAGGTCACCAGGCTTGGTGGCAAGTGCCTTTACTTTCTGACCTGTCTTGCTGATCCTTCAGGGCTAAACTGTCCTTTCTTCTTTGGCTTATAGTTTACTTTTCTGGGACACTGTTCCATAAACGCAATAGGAAGCCCTCCCTTCCCCCCAGATTACGTTTCTGTTCTGGCCCCAAATAGCCTATAGCAAGGCTCAAAACAGAGACACGGGCTAAAGCGCCATACTACCAAATGGAAATTAGCTCACTATATGACCACCTTGAGAAGTCAGGAGAGACATGACAGCCACGTTGATCAAATGGGCCACTTTCTTTCAGTGTGACAGTGATGTTCTCCGTGCCTTCTCTCTGACACACAATGCTATGACATGGTGGTACCCAGTCTTCTGAGGCTCTACTGATCTCCCCAGTGTCCATGAATTACAAAGAAAGAACAGAAATGACCAACCACTTTGTCTTAGTTTCTGCTTGCTTCACCCCTTGCTGCTGGTGAAGCCGACCTCTGCTGCTTACCTCACTGGAATTCTGTCCACCTGGTGGGATAAGGGCTGTATCCACTCACACCCCCAGGCAAAGCTAACTAAGGTTGGTAGATTTAAAAGGCTTTGTTTTTTGAGTCTTTTCATAGTGGCATGGGCTGGATCATCTTTGTTGCTATGGATTCTTGTGGAACGATTTCTTCAGCGGTGGAATTTGGCCCTTCATCTTCCTCATTACGAGCTAGCACTCTTTCCTCCATGGTCCTTTGGCTTCTGGGGTTGAGAATTCCAACATGGAGCCCTCTGCATTGCAGAACCTTGACAGAGCTCCCGATGGCTGCCTGGAGCTGGAGTTCTGTGCAACCAGGCCAGGCTGCACTCTGTGTCTTAGTGTGGTTACACCAATTTCCCGTTCCATGGTTTAGTAAATGCGAGAACTGAAACACTTCCCTTGACTCTCTCCATCAGACTAGGGGGTGCTCCTGGCTAGAAGTAGGGTATGATGGCTCCTCAGCATGCTAGGGTAAAAAGTATGGAGGTCAGGGCCAGAGAGTTTAGGCTAAGCTCGGCTGTCTAGATTCACATGGTGCACAGGATTAGGTGAAAAACACCCCCCCCCAGATCTGCATAAAAAGTGGGCTCATGTCTACTGATACTATTCAAGGAATACATCAGACTGCCCCAGCATGATGAGCAGCTCACTTTGGGAACAGGCAGGCCCATGTTCGACAGGACCCCAGTGGGAATTGAGCATGAGAGACATGAGCATTGAGCGGAGAACTCAAGCTGAGAATAGCTTTAGTTCTTGCTCCTAGAATGAGGCTCCTCTTTCGCAGCAGTCTCTGCTGTAGCCACAGCCAGATTCTCAGTTGCTCTCCCATTTGGTGCCCCTGGGTTCCTGTCCAGATCTATTTTGGCAGTCATTTCTGTGGAGACAGGACTGTGTCTGTGTTGTTCAATGCCGTATCTGTAACTATTAGCCTTTGACAGAGGAGAACGTAAGAGCATGCTTGACAAGTGGTACGTGGAATTCTAGAAAGTGCTATTGGATGTAAGCAGCTTCCAAGAGATATTCTTGCATTTAGTAAGATCAACATACTGGGGTGGGGGTTGTTTGGGCAGAGTGGGGGGACAGGGATACCTGAGAACATAATGTTAGCAGAAACACACTGTAAATTTACAACTACAGGGGACAACAAACAAGCAAATATGAAGGCTCATAATGCCTGATTTAGAAAATGGTTCTATTTTACATAATGTTACAAAAGAATACAATACAAACACAAACCTTGGTGTGCAGTTTAGCACTGAACTTACGAAAAGAAATTGAATGGAAGAGTCCATGCATAAGAATCACACAAGAAAGACTCAGCAAACATTGTAATTTTCTCAAAGCAAACTTTGGTGACAACTATTTCTTGTCTATTAATTGGTCTGGTGTCTAAGGAAAGCAAGGCCAGGAAAGTTATCCTGCACCATATTTTTAGAAGTACTTAAGTGACCTACCTAGGCTGACAGTGCCTTGAGAGCTAGGCCACGGCCAGAACGTTTTGTATCTTTGTGGAGCTTGTAATACATTCTTGCCACCCGCTCCTTTCTTTTAAGGAATCCTGCAGATCAAGTGTCCAGCCACAGTGGGGTACTTGTTCTAAAGCAATCATCAGCCAGGTTGAGACAACATGAAAAGTATTTCTAAGTTTGCCAAGAGTTTGTTCCCACACTTCAGCCCAGATATTTTCTTTTGCTCCTTGTAGCTGGTAGAGGCAAGTTTCTACATCATACAGGATGCTTGACAACGGATGTCACATCAGGTTGAGTGACTGCCTTGTAATCCCAACTGTTTTAGCAGAATAATTACAAAAGACAGGAAGATCCCTTTTGATCTTCGACTGTACATATTTATAGAACCTCTTACAGACCAAAGAATCTCTATCTTACAGATAAAATGTAAAGACATGTAAATTAAGTGTAAGAATAAGTTGAGATTTGGAGACAGGGTGTGCTGTCTAGTTTTGTGTCAACTTAACCCAAGCTAGACATCACAGAGGAGGGAACCTCAGTTGAGAAGATGCCTCCATGTGATTAGCCTGTAGGGAATTTTCTTAATTACTGATTGATGTGGGAGGACCCATCTCTTGGTGGTCCCGGGGTCTATAAGAAAGCAGGCTGAGCAAGGCATAAGGGGCCAACCAGTAAGAATTCACTCCTCCTCCTGCCCTGTGGTCAGCTCCTGCCTCCAGGCTCCTGCCCTGCTTGAGTGCTTGCCCTGACCTCCTTCAGTGAAGGACCAGGAAGTGGACATGTAAGTCAGGTAAACCCTTTACCCCAGCTTGGTTTGGGTCATGGTGGTCATCACAGCAGTAGTAAACCTAACAAAGACGAGTGGTATGAACTGCTGATGTCTATAATTTTAACAAATTATGCAAAATTTTGTATGTATAAAAGCACAAACTTCTAGTCCTTATTTTTCTGCATCAACTAAAGGGAACTAAAAGAAGACTATTTTTGCTTTAGGATTAGATTCATTATAGGCATATTGGTTGATTTTTTGGATGTGTTTTCAGCCTCCGGGGGGAGAAGGATGTTCTGGCATTGTGAGGTTGAAGCCTGAGGTCTGTTTCGTACCTGGAAGCTTGTGCACACTAGTGTAGATTCCCTTAAGGGTCCCAGGGCTGGACCCTCACCAGAATGTCAGGGATGGCGTACCTGACACATGTACTAGGCTGCAATGATTTCAGAGTCTGAACCTGGCTTGGTCATTAGCATACAGATCTATAGAAGGAAAGCCAGCCTCGTGGCAAACATCCAGACACATAGGTCTATTTATTCCACAGTGTCAAACTGATAACCCAGATATAAAATAAAAATGGAGAACTGGCAGGATCTGGGTGGAGGTCATCTGGTCTGTGTGTAATAATTGTAAAACCAAGGTGTAGAAAAACGAAGGGCTTTCTCCAGTGCTGGGCAGCGAGCTCGTGACTGGCTCTTGACATAAAAGATTCAGGCCTCCGGCTTTTGGTCTGGCTATATTGTCTTGCCTTCAGGTGAAGAGCTACTTGGGTTTGTTATAAAATCATTTTTTTGTGTGTTTTTGTCTTCTGAATGCGAAAATATATGTTCAGGCCAAAAGGGACAAAGAACCACCACGATTATTTGACCAGGACAGGACCATGGAGCAGAGCCCTGTAGAGCTCAGCTGTGGCTCAGAAAACTCAGGCTCTGATGGGAAAATACAGACACAGGATACCAGAATTCCACATTCTTGTCATTACAGTGGCCTTAAAATAAAATTAAAAAAAAAAAAAAGTTACATTGTGTATGTTTGAGAGAGTGTGAGTGTGTGTTTGTGTGTGTGTGTTTATGAGTATATGTGAGTGTGTGTGTGTGTGTGTGTGTGTGTGTGGTGTAGTGGGGCATGTACCATAGTACGTTTATGGAAGTCAGACAAAAAGTTGAAGGTATTAGTTCTCCTCTTCCCTCATGTAGGTTTTTTAAAAGATAGATTTATTTATTATATGTATATGTGTAACACCAGAAGAGGGCATCAGTCCCCATTACAGATGGTTGTGAGCCACCATGTGGTTGCTGAGAATTGAACTCGGGACCTCTGGAAGAGCAGTCAGTGTTCTTAACTGCAAGCCATCCCTCCAGCCCCCTCATGTGGGTTTTGAGGAACAAACTCAGGTTCTTAGTCTTGGTGGAAAGTGCCTTTATCCACTGAGCCACCTTGCCAGGCCCATTCCCCCCAGGGGAAAAGGAAAGAGCTCCTCTGAGGAAAGAGAGTGTGTATCATACATGGTTTAAAACCTCCGCCACAGCTGCCGAGGTGCTCGGCACCTTGGAAGCTTCTCTTATGCCTTCTACATTATGGGAAGAATGTCACACTCCTACCAGAGCTTTAATGCAGGCTCTTAAGCAGGAGCTACAACCTGAATGTACCGTTAGCCAACAACCGTGTCCCCAGACTCCACTAGGATTCTAGATGGCCTGGACATTGGTATCCCATCCTTATTTCAAACTGCACATGTGAGCCTTCCCCTGTTCTTATTCTACATACAAATGGGATGATACAGGCAGCTTGCCAGGAAGTGGGACTCTACTTTGGAGAGAACTCGGCAGAGGAGAGAACTCGGCAGAGGTGACTGGCTTCTGCATATTGTAGCTTCGTTTTCTTTGCGGAAAGCCAGTATCGCTATAGCCGTTGACTGGTAGGAGTGCGGAGGTAGGACCGGCTGAAGCTTGTTCTTGTTGCCAAGATTTTTGTAGCTAAAATGACTCGCTGAACTTTACATTTAGTCATATTTTTTAGTTAGGCCGATATAGGTAAATAATACAAAAATCAAGGAAATTTTAAAAATCACTTTCTTTTGTTTGCTTTGTCTTGAATTCGATTTCTAGACACAATTTTATGTTCCGAGAAGAATGACAAGACTTTTAAGTACATTATCTAAGTAGATCAGAGTTTGGTGTTTGTATTCCTCCTGGCTAACCACTGGCCTGACCCATGCTAGGGACTTGGTGAAGACAGCAACTAGAATGAATGACTAGAGAGATGATGAAAGAAGCTGACACAGAAAGACACCACATGTATTTGAACATACCTGCCACCAGAATATGGATGGTAGTGGAGCCTTAGCAAAAAGTCTGTATCTTGCTTATGAACAACCATTTCTGCTGGGTCGGAAACAATAACAACAGCTACACAGTTCATAGGTGAGTCAGGCTGAGGTCAGAGCTTCCGTGCCCAACTGTTAGATGACAGAGTTAAACTTCCATCATATGAAGACACTATTTGTCTTTCTTTCTATCTATCTATCTATCTATCTATCTATCTATCTATTTATCTATCTACCTATCTATCTATCTATCTGTCTATCTATGTGTGTGTACATATATATATATGCATACACACATATGTGTGGATATATACATATATATATATACATATATATATATGTATGGGGAATCTTTAAAAGAGGAACTTAGCATGTGTTATAGTAAATATAGAAAATTGAAAATCTAAGTTTGTTTCACTGGATAACACAGTCAGACAATGATGTAGACACAATATTTACCTAGAAGCATTGTAACAATTGCTATGCCATACCATCTCAGAAACATGCCCTTACTTGGAAGATAGGCCTTGTCTTCTTGACGTTTGGCTCAAGGGTTGAGACTTCAAACAGGAGAACAGGCAGTGCAGGTGTTGCACGCAAGTCCTTACCACAATTAACAATGTATTAAAAGAGGAAAAGGAAGTTGTACTAACCAGTATTAGAGAGATCCATCTTGCCTGTGTCTTCTAGTCTAGTGACTTGGTCCTGAAAGACTGGGCTATGTAATCTTGGTTGTCAAATTGACAGGTAAACGGAACGATGAAGACTTCCTGTGAAGAGTCCTCTCCAGCCAGATCACAGAAGCTCACCCAGGGCAAAGATCACAGAGATGCCACCTTCTCAGCGATTTCGAAGGGCTGCCACTCAAGGCCGTGTGCTGAAAGCTTGGTCCCGGCTGATTGTGCTTTAGGGACTGCTCTTCGGAAGGTCCTGAGTTCAAATCCCAGCAACCACATGGTGGCTCACAACCATCTGTAATGAGATCTGATGGGGTGTCTGAAGTCAGCTACAATGTACTTACATATAATAAATACATAAATCTTTTAAAAAAAAATGCTAGCCAAATGTCTGCCCTCCATTTTCCCAGTATTTGGTCTCATCAGCAGGTTGATACCCAACCAAGGACAGGGAGGGCTAAGCAGAAAGACCAGTAAGTGAAATAGGAATTTGACTTACAGCTCTGGCCAGAGGAGGTTATTGCTTACTGTTTCTGTCATATGAAGATTAGAGGAGATTGGAATCCTACTTCAAGATGGGATGAGCGGGCTGCTCACCAAAAGGTGTTGGAGGCAGACATGGCCGAGATTGATAATTTACTGTAGATACTTCTTTATGTTTTCTTTTGTTGAGACAGGGTTTCTCTGTGTAATCCTGGCTGTCCTGGACTTTACTCTGTAGACCAGGCTGGCCTTGAACTTGGAGATTCACCTGTCTCTGCCTCCTGAGTGCTGGGATTAAAGGTGTTCTTTTACACACCACACGTTGGGCACCTGATTGCCTGTGCACTGCCTAAGTCCCTCAGACTTCTCCGTGAGTGGGAGTCCTGAGTGGCTCCGTGCTAGCCATAACTCTGTGAACGGGAGGTTTGAAGCTATGTGAAAATCGCTGTGCGTTTTCTCTAATGTCTCCTCTCAGTCGGCTGAGAAACGGTCGGCCATTGGATATGCTCTTGCCTCCAGAGAGAAGCGTCGGTCTGATACCAGCCGGAAGAGTCTACGTGGAAGAAAAACAACCTTCCGTCTCATTAAGGTGCTAAATTTGGGGGCAGTGTCAGCAGCTTAATTTGGTGCATATAGAAATGCAGGTTTTTGTTTTTTGTTTTTTGTTTTTTTTTTTTTTGACAGCCAAATCTTTTTAATTGGGGGAATGGGTCTCAAGGGGGTAGGCCCAGGGCCCTCACTGCACAGCTTGTTCATTGGCACTGCCTCCAGAATCCTGTGGCTTCATCACATCTGGAAGCTCTGGAGGGCTGGAGAAGGGCTCGATGCGCAGAGCTTCAAAGGCTTCATCTGCTCGGAAGGCCAGGCACACTGTGGCTGGGGCCTGTGGCCGTGCTGTCTGACTAGTGAAGCCACACTCGCCCAGAGTTTTTCCATCATCAAGGAGCTGGTCGTCCTTGTACAGCTGCTGCTCCTCTGGCGGCCGCTTGAGGATGCCCTCGACGATGCGCTTCAGCTCGAACACGGTGCTCGACTCCTTGGCGTCCATAAAGATGGTGGTCTTGTGGCGCCGGAACATGAGAAACACGTCCATCCCGGCGGCTGCTTCTGGCTCGACGCGCTGGCGCCCAGGTTTTTGTTTTTTATACAATACAGGGAAGGGGAAGTAATTGCACGTTAGAAGAGTTTTAATTGGGGAACTAGCCACTCGTTAAAAGCCTTGGTTAGAAGGGCTGAACAACCAGGGTCTACTTTGTTTTCTGATCATCCGTGAATTACACAAAGCTTGCCTACTGACCAGGAGTGTTATGCCTCTGAGCACATCCCAGGAGCTGTACTGCGACCTGGAACCTGTTTCTACTGCACTCGCTAGATAGGATAGCCTTCTAAGGACCAGACTGGAGCGCAAGGAACCTCACCCGGCCAAACAGTGGGCAGCGTGGGAAGGCGCATGCTTCGGCTTTAATTTCATTAGTTCAATTGATTTGATATTTAGAACTGTGTGTGTGTGTGTGTGTGTGTGTGTGTGTGTTGTGTGTCTGTGCCCGCACATGCGCACTTGCTCATGAGCATTCATGCTGTTACTCCAGTGTAGAGGTCAAAGGTCAACTTTGTGGGGGTCGGTTCTCTACTTCCTCCTTGGGTTTGCTATTCAACTCCTGGTTGCCAGGCTCACTCAGAGGCAGTGTTTTCTCTCACAGCCATCCTGTCAGCCCCTGGTTTATTCTTAACATAAAAAAAACAGGCTTCCTCAGGACATTTTCATGCATATTTTGTTTTGATTCCCTCCTCCCCGCCCCCTTCCTAATCCCATCTCCTACTCGCACCCCCCAATTACCCTCCCAAACCCTCTTCTTTTGGTTTTGCCAAGACAGGGTTTCTCTGTGTAGCCCTGGCTGTCCTGGAACTCACTCTGTAGACCAGGCTGGCCTCGAACTCAGAAATCCACCTGCCTCTGCCTCCCAAGTGCTGGGATTAAATGCCACCACTGCCAGGCCCAAACTCTTTTCATTAATGCCTCGTTTTTCTCTTCTCCTGTACCCATTTCAAATCTCACGACCTCAGTCCATGCTTTCACAAAAATGTACGTCTATAAAAGCTGGAAGAGAATCTCTGCTCACAAGAGAGAACTTCCGGTATTTCCCTATCTGTGTCCGGAATAGTTCACTTAGTATGGTATTTGCAGTTCCATCTATTTCCTGTAAATCTCATTTTTCATTTTGGCAGTATGTAGCCTGTTGTGTCTTCTGTCGACAGACATCTGGGCTGATTATCTTTCCTTGCTATTGTGAATAGTGCAGCAAAACCCTGGATGTGCAAACATCTTCGTGGCAGGGTGTGGAGTCTTTTGGGTGTATGCAAAGGGGTGCTTTGGCTGGCTTATATGGCCAGTCTATTTTTAGCTTCTTCAGAAACCTCCTATGATTTCCATAGTGGCAATACCAGTTTACACGCCCACTAACAATGAGAGGGTTCCTCTTCCTCCACAGCCTCATCCGCATCTGTCCGGATTTGTTTTCCCGTTGGCATCCATTTCGAAGGGCGTGAGACAGAATCTCAAAACAGCTTGAGTTTGCATTTGCATGGTGGCTATGGGTACCGAACACTTAAAAATGTTTATTGATTATTTCAATGTCTTCTTTTGAGAAGCGTCTGCTCAGTTCATTGGCCCTTTTTATGGAACAGCGGGTATTTTCAGTTTTCTCTGTTTTCTAGACTCTCACGCCTGTCGCAAGCTGGCAAAGATTTTCTCATGTTTTATGAGCTGGCCGTTCATGTTCCTCTGCCATTCCGAAGCTTTTTAATGTCACGTGTCCTCAATTGTCATCCGAAAGGAGAAGCCTCAATTGAGGAATTGTCTACATCAGATAGGCGTATGGGCTTGTCTTCAGGGGCTTATCTTAATAATTAATTGGTGCAGAGGGGCCCAGCCCACTGTGGGTGGCACCATCCCTAGGCAGATGGTCCCAGGCTTTGTATGAAAACCAGCTAAGAACAAATGGGTGAGTGAGCCAGCAAGCAGTATTTCTCCATGATTTCTGCAGTGAGTTCCTTAGTGATAGACTGTGACTTGGTGTGTGAGCAAAATAAACCCTTTCCTCCCCAGGTTGGAGTCTGTGGGTTCTTTTAGGTAGAGAGTCAGGTCATTTTTGGGTAACTTCACTGCTGTGGTGGCTTGAATATTCTTGGCCCTGGGGATGGCACTATTAGGAGGTGTGGCCTTGTTGGAGTGGGTGTGGTCTTTTTAGAAGAAGTATGTCACTGTGGGGTTGGGATTTGAGACTCTTCTTCTAGTTGCCAGAGGTAGTGGGTTCCTTTGGAGGAAGATGTAGAACTCTCATTTCCTCCTGTAACCATGCCTGCCTGGATGCTGCCATGCGTCCTGCCATGATAATAATGAACTGTACCTCTGAACCTGTAAGCTAGCCTAATTAAATATTGTCCTTTATACGAGTTGTCTTAAGCCGGGCAGTGGTGGTACATGCCTTTAATCCCAGCACTTGGGAGGCAGAGGCAGGAGGATTTCTGAGTTGGAGGAGAGCCTGGTCTACAGAGTGAGTTCCAGGACAGCCAGGGCTATACAGAGAAATCTCAAAAAAAAAAAAAGAGTTGCCTGGGCCATGATGTCTCTTCACAGCAATAGAACCCTAAGAAATCTTCTTTCTTTCTATTTCATTTTTACTCCTTTTTTTAACTTTCTTTTGTATTATTTCTATAGGTTGCACTTAGAGAGAGCACTAGGTTGAATAAGAGTGGAGAGAAGCTCGCTTACCTTGTTCAGATTTTAGAAGAAATGCTCTTGATTCCCCTCCCCCACTCATTAACCGTGGACTCTGCATTTACTGTGCACAGCCCCAATTCTGCTAGGGTCTGTTCCATTTATTCCATCCATTCCATTTTTTTCCAGATATTTATCATCTGGCTGTGCTGACCTTCGTTCAGTGTCATTCCTGCACCCATCGAAGTATGTTAGAGAGAGGGAGTTCTCTGGCCATGGCTGTTCGGAGTTCTACATATTTTCTTGATTTGACTGCTTTATCTCTCCATAGGCTGGGAAAATTCAGTCATCATTTTGTTGACTAGACTGTGTAAGTCATTTGACTTCAAACTCAGATCCTTCCACCTCTCGGACTCTTAGGTATGGTTGTCTGACTGGGTCTCAGAGTTCATAGCAGTTTTGGTCAAGTTCGTTTTATATATATCTCAGTGTGTTACTGCTTTGACTCTGTCCCCTGTCTCTGACATTCGATTTTCTGTTTGGGCTTGTCTCTAATAATGCTTTCTTATGTTCTTTACTGGACTGATTGATTCTTTCATTTCTGTTTGATTCTTTTCTGGCACCTCAGTATCCTTGCTGAACCCTCCCCTGGCTTTTGATATTTTCTCTCTAAATTCCTGATACGTTCTTTTTTTTGTGTGTTAGATCTGAATGTATTTGTGTAAGGTAAGAATCAGGCTTAAATAACCATACAGCAAACAGGGCAGATATCAAGAATCACGTAAGCAGGTGGGGTTTACAGCAGGGGACACAAGACTGAAATCACATACGCAAATCACCCCCACACTGAGGTCAGCAGGGTCCTCCTGATACGTTCTTCCATCTTGGTTACTTTATTTTCTAAGTCATAGATTGACTTAATAACTTCAATTCATAGGTCATGAGTTAAATTCCTTATTTGTTTTTTGTTTTGGGGGTTTAACTGTATTTTTTTTTTGTCCTCTGATCACTGGTCTGTTTTAGAAATGGCAGTGTGTATCAATATTTAAGTAGTAAAGTGAAAGAAGAATGGAGAAGCCAGCAACAGGAGGAAGAGTCAGGGCTAGGAAGAGGGAAAGCGTAAGTGTCAGACTGTAGACAGAAAGTGTAAATGTCAGAGTGTAGACATACTTAGAGGGCTTTCCCAATGAGATCCAAGTTACAACACGCAACCGAACACTTCAGGTACCAAAGTGTACCTACCAAAAGTTTTAAAGACAAAATCTTTTTAAAAATTTGGTATACACACACACACATATATATAATAATATAGTTATAAACATATAATAACATATAATATAGTAACATTAATTTAATAATCAATTCAATTCAATTTAATATTAAATAATGTTTAGTATATACCATATTAGTATATATTTATTATATTTATATAATTAATTATTTAATTATTCAATTATTTATACTGAATGTATAATAATATAAAAATATATATAATAATAAAAATTAAAAATTCAAGATTAAAATTATATACATTTCAGTGAATAATAAAATGAACTGGAAGGCATACGTTCCCAGTCACTGCTTCTTTCTAGTTGGAGGAGGACAGGTCCTGTTTAATTTTCTTAAACCCGTCATGAGTTGTATCCAGTTTCATCCCAAACTTCCGGTCACCCGTGGCGCTCCTCCTGTTATGATGGGCTGGGTAGCGCAGAGCCGTGGCTTTCGAACTCTCTGCTATCTTCACGGTGCTGCTTGGAATCAGTAGGTTCCGTCAGAGTGCTGGAATCAAGTTCTAAGATCTGTGCCACTCTTCCCAGCTCCCAGAAGATCCCTGGGGATCTAAAGAGCAATAGCTAGGGGTGGGGAGAGTCCTACTGTGTTGTGGTTTTCTCAGCTTTAGGAGTTCCGGAATTTCTCTGTGAGTCCTTGCTGAGCAAGGCTCCTCTGTGATAGACCCAGGCAAGCCAGCTTTAGCTCCATTGAGCTGTACCCATAGTCATGCAGCCACCTTATCGGAATCCTGCTTCCCCTGGCAACAGTGGGGCGGTGGGTTGGCAAGCATTGGCAGGCTCTCGTTTGCAGATTCCTATACCTTGTGGTCCAGGTTTTCTGTGGCTCACTTTCCAGTCTGGCCCCTGGCTTAGCCTTCCACTTGGGTTGACAGCAATGCAAACTATGTCTCACAGTGAGCTGTGCCAGGAGCTAGGAGCCCATTAAGGCACTTCTCTCTTAGCCGGCTGTGCAACACGTGGTATGGGTGCAAGCACCTGCTGGCCCTTTTAGTGCTGAACACTTCACCTAGTCTTATCTCACCTTTTATAGTTCTTCCTCTGTCTTATCTGTCTGACTTTCTTCTGGTTCTCTCAGCCTCTGCTTCCAATTGGCCATAGTGACTCCCGTTTGTTCTGGTTCAAAGATCATTTGTCCTCAACAAAACTCCTGTTGATGCCTGGCGTCACAATGTGTTAGTGTTGAATGAAGGCACCTAGGCGGACGCTTTAGGGTGATGGGGCAGAGCCCTCACAAATGGATTCATGTTTTCCTCATGTGCTTCTTGCTTTCAGAGAGTGGAATAGATTAATCATCGCGAGGGTTGGTTGCGGTTCCTATTTTCCTAGTCTGCAAGTGCCTATTTGCTTTCCCCCACTCCATTCCACCATGGTTTGAAACATATGTCACCCTCAAAGATTCCTGTCTGAGCTAGAACATTCAGTTCTGTGGCGCTCCTCCCATTATGATGGGCTGGGTGGCGCAGAGCCGTGGCTTGGGGACTCTTTTACTACTATCTTCACAGTACTGCTTGGCATGTGACCAACTAGCCAACTGGACCAGTAATTAGGTGAGAGGAAGATATCACCTCTTGTAGGGTTACAGCTGTGGATAAGGAAATGCTATCGAACATTGCCTAGGAATTAGATCCTGAGTATAAAAGTTTTCAAAGTATATATACTGTATCATATTTAGTGACCAAAATGTTGATACATTATTTTGCATGACCGGACACTGATGATTTTACTGAAGTTGCCCTGGCAAGGTGCAGAGCATAGGAAAGCCCCGGGGCAACCAACGCACCATGGACAGTTCAGCTGCTTCAGCTGAAGGTAATCCTGCCCGGCTCAGTTCCTCAATCCACGATGGGAAATGACTCTGGGATGGGACCCCTGTTGTTTCTTCCAGAAGGAGTAAATTCTAGACATAAAGTGTGCTGTACCCTGTCTCAAATACAAATGATGTCTCCAGCAATTCTAGGACATTGTAAAACTCCTGGTGAGGTCATCAGGTCAAACAAACAAACAAACAAAAAGCTGTGCAGTTCGATGGAGAAAAAGAAAGCTGTCAGCTTGGCTCTGGGCACTGACGGCAGGTGTCAGTGGCACTGGCATTCTTACAGGTAAAAGGTCAGTGACATTTTCAGCCGCCTTGTCTCTATGCAGTGTCTAAAATGTCTCCTATGCAGGCTAAAAATACACTGGGAGAAAGTCACCTGGATTACACCCTGAGAAGGAGACTCGGGCTTTGCTCTTTCCTCCTTAAATGGAGGACTAGTAAAGAAACGCAACCATGTAACAATCCCACCCCCCAACCGCTTCACTCTGTTAAATGCAATTGTGTAATTGGATTGATGCCTATGAGCATTCTGACAAACTGAGTTTGTTTGCAGCCTTCCAACCCTTGAATCTAAGGAAAGAAGTTACATTTCAGGGGAGGCATGGCTCTAGAAAGGATCTTGAATGACAAAATTTCAGAAGTTTGATTCCTAAAGATGTCGTGTGTCTGTGATTTTAACCACGCATTTCACAAAGTGGTTTTACTTGACATGCTTCCCGAATGCCTTCCTTGTGAGCTCTCTAGAGTGATGTCTCTATTGAGAGTGACTTCCCTTATTCTATACTGTCCCACCTTCTGATAAGGAAACTACAGGAAAAGTTGAGAAAATAAGTTGTCCCTGGGGACAGAGCAGACCCCCGACCAGAGTTTACAGAGGAGCCAGATGTTGTTACCCAGCATACCTCTCTTCCTTAGTCATTTTCATACCATGTAGACACTCAGAAAATGTAAAATAGATACAAATAAAATATAAAGTAGCATTCTTGACCAATATGGTAATATTGTTATATTTGCATGGAGTCCTTGAAATGACATGTTTAGTTTCTTTATCTACAAGAATTCACAAAATGAGCGAGGTGGATCAGTGGGTGAAGGTCCTTACCACAGAAGCCTGGTGATTCTAAGGACCCATGTAGAAGAGGAGAACTCACTCGAGTGCGCATACACACACACACACACACACACACACACACACACACACACCCTTGACATAAAGTACTAAAATGTCTTTTTTAAAAGAATATACTAAAATGAATAGATATAATGAAAAACACAAGGAAACTGATTTTGAAAATTTTCCAGATTTTTTGCTTACTTATTGATTTATTACAATTCTCATGGACTTATTTCTAGCTTTAAAATAACAGAGAAATACAAGAAGATGAGTGGTAACGTTTAGAAGTCTGATTTAGAGCTGCCTAGCCCATACTAAAATGTGCGCAAGTTTTTTTTATTCCTACTTTTGATAGTCACAACACATTTGCTTAAATGTCAGCCTTTTAGCTCTATTACCCCCCACCAGACTTACAATCTTTGTTTTTCAATTGCAAAAGAATACATGCCTATTCTTTTTTCCATACATGGAGATACTAGATTTTTTTTTTCTTCAAACCTCATTTTAATTTTTTTTCTTTTTTGAGATACTAGATCTTGATTCCCCACCCTATCCCCTCTCTCTCATGATAAAACAGAGACTAGAGGACAGGACAGCATTGACTCCTACTGTTCATGGCCCTTACCTCACCTGGGAACTATGCACTGACCATTGATTTTTGGGGTGCCTTTTCAGATCCCTTTCTGTGCTAGTAATTCCATTTTTAAAACACAACTGCACACTGCAAAGAAAAGAGCACAAACTCTTTCCTCTTTAGTGAGGCACAGTCTGCAGACTGAAGAGTAGAAAGCCAAAAGGGTTAAGTTCAAATGCCGTGACCAGGAGGAGCCATGACCTGAATGATTGGTGTCCTTGTGAAAGGAAGCACCGGAGCTTCCTGCTCTCCCTTCCCCTGTGCCTTCATGCAGCACCAAGATGGCGGCCTACAAGGCGGGAGAAGCAGCTCCCCCAGAAAGCAGCTATAAGTGTGAGCAGGAGTCCAGACCGACCCATGGTTCCCTGAGAACTTACCTACCTATGGCACTTCATTCAATCCTGTCTAACTAGCTCAGAACATGGAGACTTCTCTTCAGGCTCCAATCCTGTTTACGTCATGGGTTCAAAACAAAGTTTGGACAAAAGCATTTACTCATACAGACTCATATATCTCAAAATATAAATCTGTAGGATTTCAGAATTTGGGCAAGACCAACCCATAACCCCTCACTGCGGCAGAGAAAGATCACAGTGAGCTCAGGCCTATCTCCCCCTGGCTGCTTGATGCTCCCAGGGAACTAGAGTTTGGTTAGGAGTCTGTTAATTGCACTGTGACCACAAGAAGGTGAGCCTTTAGATAAATTGAATTTAGGAGAGTTTACTTGACAAATGAAAATAAAGGGTAACTCATGAGCCAGAATTTTAATAAACAATGTTTGTTATTCCAGCTATGCAAAGGTGGAAATGAGGCATAGAAAACAGCTTAATTGGCTGCAGCTGGAATAGCCACCGACCAATTACAGCTTAACTAGTTAATGAGCTAATATTAGGTAATTGGCTACAGGGCACCCCTCAACAAACCAAAGCAGAGCTAGTGTGAATTAACGGTTTGGTCTGTCTGCTCAGCCCTGGACCTTCTCCAGACTGATGGTTTCTCACAGTTTTATTTAAGATTACCATGGGGGAACTAGTCAGGGTGAAGTGACAGTGGACATAGGACTTGGGACTACTAAATAGAGGAACAAAAATGTCCTTTTGTGAGTTTTGACTCCGAACTAAAACCAACAAAGACAAGACCCAGCTCTTCCAAGAATGGACAAGAAGTCATTGTGTGGTGGCGGGAGTTGGCTGGGTCTGTTGATGGGGTCATAGTGAGAGACTCACCAAGGGTGTTGCGGCCGAGGACACAAGAGACAGAGATGGAGACCCAGGCATATGCTTGGCTGCATCAGGCCAGGTACAGGCATCTGCATTTTATTCTAAATCATGGGAAAGTCGCGCTATGTGAGGGTCATCTTGGTGGCTGTAGGACGATAGCTTTGAAGAAGGCAAGAAGGAAGACAGAAAGATAGATTTTGGCAGTGGTTGTAGTGGCCTACAGGGAGATGAGCTTGGCTCAAGGCAGGGCTGGGAAAAGCTGGACAAGAGGGATATTTAATTGGTTAGATCTTGCAAGAGTGCGTTATCCAGACTGTGAGATCTTTCAAGGGTGTGTTCAAGACCCTCCAAGGATCCCCCATAATCCGAAGATGCTCAAGTCTTCTGTATAAAGTTCATGATGTTTACACCAGATCCAAATGCCTGGGAGCACCTCAGATGTACTTGAGGTCATTTTTGTATTACTTACATGGTCCCTGATACAAAGTACACAGCATGCCAGTAGCTGTTATGTATTCTTTAGAGAAGGATGACAAAAACAGTTCATACATGCTCTATACACATAAAAATGTTCTGTTGACTGTTGCTATGAGATGAGGAGAGTTGACATTTTGTGTTAGTGATGAGGAAACTTCCAGGGAGATCGGATGCTTTCTTGAGGGAAAGAAAGCGATGAACCTTAGGGAAGAGTTGGATTTCAGTAGCCAGGTAAAGGATGAATATTTAAAGGGAGAGAGACCATGCTAATGGAGCAGATGAGAGGCAATGCTTATTTTAATAAAGTAACAATTAGTATATTATTTGGCAGAGATACTCCTGTGTGATGGAATTTTCAAATACTCCTGGACATTAATTTACATTAGGCGTTCTTCTCCCCATACAGAACCCAGTTAACACAGACTCTAGCTCTCTGTGATTAGATTTTGCTTTGCTTGATGGCTTACCTCATTTTTTCTCAGATCCAATTATTGCTTCTACGTTAGCCTAACAACTCATAGCAATGTTTTCTAAATTACATAGAACAGCTATTTTCAACATTTCCGATATATTTATATTCCGATATTTGCACTTCTCACGAAGTTCTGCTCCTCTCAGGAGACAGTAGAGCTGAGCAGAGATGACTTCAGACGATTAGGCCAGCCAGTTCACTGTGCGACTGGGGAAAAGGACTGAATCGCCATTGCTGCTTTATTGGAAGGATCTCGGGAAAGGAGGCAGAAGTTGATCTCACAGAAGGCTGATGACGACTCTCTTGCTGTGTCACTTGCGCTGGCTTTTGTGGCTCCCAAGCCTGGGTATGGTCACCGTGGCTCTCAGAAGTGGTGACTGACTGGGATTGGCCCTGAGCTTGTTTAAAGATTCGACTTGGTCACATCATGATGATTAATGCTTACTTTAATACCCGAGTCAGGAGATTAGCCTGTTAGCTCCGAAGACCGAAGTCTTCTCAGCCAGTGCCGAGTGCTTTCCAGAGTATCATGGCATCTGAAGTAACCGGAAGACAGGTCAATGTGTGTGCTCCGTATCGACATCTTCATGGATTCCAGGGTATATAATCAGCCATACTGTTTGATCTTCAGCTCCTGCTGAGTTCTCAATTAAGTTTATAATATACATTAACTACAGTGGGAGAAGAGACTTCCTGGCTGAGGGTAAACATACTCTCGATTGCGCAGCCAAGGTAGGACGAATTGTGTTGTCTCCCTTGGCAGACCTCTGTGGGGTACCTTAGAGAGAGGCAGTGCAGCGGTGCATGCGCTCTTGTGTCTGGTTATCAGGATGCTTGGGATGGACAAAAAGCTAAATATGTGGAGGAGCCTTCGAAGGCCTTGGGAGAAGTGCTGAGAGACTGAGGCTCACCCTGATTTCCCCATCACAGTTAGTCACTGAGGGAAATGTCAGTGTTGTCGCGTGGAGACTTCCACACGCTGGTGAGGTATTCACTAAATGCTTGCCGAATGTTCCAAATCATTAAGCGATATTATTATTGTTTCTATTCAAATGAAATTTCAATTCAATTCTTTTCTTCTTTAGGAATTTGATTTCTTTTCCTGGTCTGATTTCTGTGAAAACAATGAAATCTCAATCAAGTGAGACCTAGCGTATCCATTTCCTGAGGTGTCACGTGGTATTTATATAGCTTGGTATAGTGCTTTTTGAATTCTATTCACCTGATTTGGAAGAAGTCATTATTTTATAGGTTTAAACCGTTGGCTTTCAGCCTCCTTTGCCTGTGGTAACAATCTCCAGGGTCCACTTCCTTTGTGGCTCTCATGATCTCTGACATTCTGCTGAATGTTTGGAATGTTCCAAAGATGGTGACTTCTAACTGGCATCCAAAAGTCAGAGGTGAAGACTGAAAGCCTCTCTTTCCAGAGCCAGCCAGTCAATAGACAAAGAATAACCAAGCGCCCAGACACTGACTCCTCCGTGGAGATGAGGTAGATTAGATTGACTCCTCCATGGAGGTGACGTAGACTGACTCCTCCGTGGAGATGAGGTAGATTGACTCCTCCGTGGAGATGAGGTAGATTGACTCCTCCGTGGAGATGAGGTAGATTGACTCCTCCGTGGAGATGAGGTAGATGATCATGACTGAAGAACCAATGGCTCATCTCATGGGGTCATCTGGTTGTGTAAGGAATAAAAAGAAGTTATGGGGCTCAAAGGGGGTTAAATTAAGAATAAAAAAAGTTATTTGAGCCTTGGGATTCTGCGTTTCACACCTTGAATAAGAGACCAGGCAGGCCTCTCTGTTTTTGAGGTCATGGATATTTTATTAGTTTGCTGTTCTTAAGACGGAGGAGTAGAAGGAGAAGTGACATGAAAATCCACCCCCTCCCCAGATTTGGCTGTTTTTGTAGCTTTGCACTTATATAAAGTCACCTGTGTATCTAGAGAGGCCATCTTTAAGGATCAACAGTTGTCAGAGTCAACAATGACCTTAGGAATCACTGAATTCAGAGGTCTCTCAACCTGGGTGTCTGTCAGAGCCTCCCACACTGTGTGAAAATCTCTTCAGATGCACAGATTCTGTTCCCGGGTCACACAGGCCCTTTTCGTACATCATTCTTGGTTTGCTGAGGAAGAGAGTGGCATTCAAAGGGTTAACACGCTGCTCCCATCCCTCCTCCCCAACTGCTTTATCAGTTACTCCCCAGCTCAATCTTCATTGGCTGCCTGCCCAGGCAAAAGAAAAAAAAAATCATCATATTTGGGAGGTGTCCAAGGATAGTTTTATTTTAGTTTTTTTTATGAGAGAAAAGGAAGGAAATATACAATCAAATTAAGACAAAATTCTATGAATACATTTGTGGGTATAGTTGAACAGAGACGTTTACAGCTATAATTTTGTGATAGATAATGCTACAATTTCAGCTGGGGGGTGCTGGTGCACATCTTTAATTTCAGCACTTGGGAGGCAGAGGCAGGTGAATCTCTATGAGTTCAAGGCCAGCCTGGTCAGCAGAGCTAGTTTCAGGACAGTCAGTGCTACACAGAGAAACTCTGTCTCAAAAACCAAGCAATCAACCAGACAAAAGAGCCGAACTCTCTCTTTATCTGGGTGTGTAGCACTCACCTTTAATCCCAGGACATGCAAGGCAGAGACATGCAGATCTCTGAGCCTAGTCTACAATTGAGTTCCAGGACAGCCAGGGCTACATAGAGAAACCCAGTCCCTACCCTCTTTCTTCCACAGGGTCTCATGTATCCCAGACAGGTCTTGAAATCGCCAGGTTGTTGAGGACAGACTTCAACCCCTTTCCACATCCCCTTTTCCTAATCTCCCAAGTGTTCAGATTACAGGAGTACCAGACAAAGTCTATAAGTTCTGGGGGTCAAATACAAGGCTTTGAGAATGCTAAGCAAGCACTCTACCACTGTGCTCAATCACAAATCACTAGGTCCCCACCTGACCCCACACCCCAAACAACAGCTATGCACTTTCTTTTTTTGGTTTTTCGAGACAGGGTTTCTCTGTGTAGCCCTGGCTGTCCTGGAACTCAGTCTGTAGACTAGGCTGGCCTTGAACTCAGAGATCTGCCTGCCCCTCCCTCCCAAGGTATGAGCCACTAAGGCCTGGCCAACTATGCAATTCCTACATTCTAATTTTTTGTCTATTAAGTTCTGAAAGATGCTTATTTTATGAGTTTTCTACATCATGGCTGATAGAGCATTAGGCACAGAAATATGAATTACAGCACAACCCGAGCATAGGTGAATCAGGCTTACAGTTTTATATGATGAAGCAGAGAAATGATGTCCGACATAGCACATTAGGAAAAATTATTGCAATTATAATGAAATGGAAAGCTCTTGATATTCGAGTCAGCGCTGGGCCCACAGTCTGTCTCATCATCCACCTAGGGTCTAGCATCGGAGGTCCTGCACTGTACTCGTGTCCTTCTGACAGTGGTCAACACCATTGTTTACATGCATGCTCTGAAGTATTTTTTCCTCTCTTACCAAACAGAACTTCCTTTTTGATAATGAGTCAGCATGCTGAGTGTTTATAGCCCAGGGAACTGCTTCCCTGGTGGTGGAAACAGGGAACCTAGCTGCCAGGGTAAATATCCACATCTCAGTGTGGCTGCTCAAAGGAGAGAAACGTAAGACTTGAAATTGCTTCTCCACCTCACGAGCAGTTGGCTTTGTTTGACATCAGGGCCCGTGTGCTCCTCAAAGCAGCTGGAGTAGCTGTGGTCCCATATCACTGTTAGGTTTTCTTGGGAGTCACATTAATCCTTTCTTCTATAAAACGTGCCAGATTTCTTTGGAGACGAAGAGTAACCAGAAGGTCTAAGACCAGCCTCAGGACTGAGATTTTAACTGGTCTGAAATTTGTCTCAGCAGCCATTGTAGCTTTCTCTTGACTAGAAACAGAGAAAATGCCCCTCAAGTTTGGTGCAGGACAATTTAGGAACATTTTTCTTTGTTTTAAATTTTCTGATGCTGTTATTGAAAGTCACTGAAACAAACAAATCCTTTTAATTTACATGGGAACTAAGTCACAGTCACACAATTGTGGTTTGCTAGGAGCCCAAGGTTTGTATGTCTGCTGCAGGAATGGCTTTGTTCTGTTCTCTAGGGAGCAGGGTAACTATGTCCCTTGACTCTATGACCCTTGACTCTGTAACCCTTGATTATTCTCTGACCTTTGACTCTATGACCCTTGACTCTATCTATGACCTTTGATTCTAAGACCTTGACTCTATGACCCTTGAATCTATGACCCTTGATTCTATGACCCTTGAGTATATTAACCCTCGATTCTGTGACTCTTGATTCTGTGACCCTTGATTCTGAAACCCCTGATTCTGTGACCCTTGACTCTGTGACCCCTACTTCTGTGACCCTTGACTCTATGACCCTTGACTCTATGACCCTTGATTCTATGACCCTTGAGTATATTAACTCTTGATTCTGTGACTCTTGATTCTGTGACTCTTGATTCTGTGACCCTTGATTCTGAGACCCCTACTTCTGTGACCCTTGACTCTGTGACCCTTGATTCTATGACCTTTGACTCTATGACCCTTGACTCTATGACCCTTGATTCTATGACCCTTGAGTATATTAACCCTTGATTCTGTGATCCTTGATTCTATGACCCTTGATTCTGAGACCCCTGCTTCTGTGACCCTTGACTCTGTGACCCTTGATTCTATGACCTTTGGCTCTATGACCCTTGACTCTATGACCTTTGATTCTATGACCTTGACTCTATGACCCTTGATTCTGTGGTTTTGTTTCTGTCCTAAGAGAATATTAAGCATTATTGGTTACCTAGAATTTATGCTTAGAGAAAAGCCTGCAGAGCTTACATAGTCTTCTTGATGTTTCATATACTATTGAGGGAGCTTTGTGCTTCTAGGAGTTGGTTTATTCTTATTTGGTCTGGTAGATAATAGTTATACTTTGAGTTTGTTACCAGCTGTTAAAAATTCAATGTGTTCACACAGACTAGAGAAGCTTTTTCCTCTTCTTGTTTTCAGGCATCTGATTTCTTTCCAAACTATTAGTCCTAAGTTTCATATGCATTCATTTCTAAGTGTATACTGTATGCTCACAAGCATGTGCATATATGTACATATCTGTGCATTTACAAATCTGTTATGCAGATGGCTGCATGCTATCAATGCTATTATTCTCGGAATCATGTTAGATGCTGGAGGTCTGCTCACCTAAAGGCATCACATGGCCTTAGCCTTCCACCACGGTATTTAGTTTGTTTCCAGTATTTGGCTGTTACAAGCAAAGATGCATTTCAACCATGAGAATGGATTTACTGAATAAACACTGGGAGTCATTTCCAGGTCCAAATAAGCTCAGTGATTATTGTCGAATTGTCTTGGCTGGAGATGGATCAGCTCTTGCAGAAGATGGTAATTCAAACCCTCTCCAGGCCACGCCCACCTACCTGTAGCTCCACCTCTGAGGGCAGAGATGCAGACTTTTTCTGGTCTCCACATGTTACATGTACATATGAGTGCACAGAGCCTCACACATATACACACGATTAAATAAAATCAAATCTTCAAAAAATTTTAACCTTTGCCAGATTGTTGAATGATGATCTCATTGTAGCTTAAATATGGATTTTAAAGAACTACAAATGGCACCATGCCTCTTTGAAGTTATTAAAGGTTTTTCTTTTTCTTTTTTATTCTTTTTTTTTTTTTTTTTTTTTGAGACAGTGTTTCTCTGTGTAGCCCTGGCTGTCCTGGAACTCACTCTGTGGACCAGGCTGGCCTCGAACTCAGAAATCTGCCTGCCTCTGCCTTCCAAGTGCTGGGGTTAAAGGCATGCACCACCACTGCCCGACAAAGGTTTTTCTTTTCTCACTTTTTTCTTCTGATACTTCCATTGTTTCATGTTTCAATTTTAATATTTATTTGACTTCATGTGCATGCGTGTGTTCCTGAGCATATGAATGCACACTGTGTGCATGCAGGATCCTGTGGAGGTCAGAAGAGGAATTGAATCTCCTGAAACTGGAGTTACAGACAGATGCTAGCTGCCACATGGGTGCTGGGAACTGAACTGGGCTCATGTTTCTCTTTTAGATGCCAATTGCATTGGGATATTTTGGGTGTGGGGAGTGAGGCAAGAGTCTATCGAAGGTTTTAAAGGTCTTCCACACACTTGTCAAGCTGCTGTTTGGGGAAGCTCTGAGACCAGCAAGCATCATGCCAAAATGGGAGAGGTTATGATTCTGTCTTACTGAAGCAACTGTGGCCTTTAGAGAGGCCATAAGGTAGTGTGCACTTCACCGTCAGTCTGTGTGCAATAATGGCACCCAAGGGCTCTGCAGAGATGATAAGAACTCTGAGGCAGGAGAATACCAACTTGTGAGTGGGCAGTGGGCTGTGAAGGCAGTGGAGTAAAAGCACTTCCTATGAACTATAAGATCTGGTTTTATTATCAATGTGGGATTGACTTCCATATTTCCTATTCATATTGAGTAACCATTCAGTGAAGGGAAATGGCATTTACAAATCCAATGTGGAATAATTGAATAATTTAAATGTGGAGAGCTGCGAAGCGCCACACCTCAAAGATGGCGCTGGCCGCTGCCCCCGCCAGTCTGATGGCG
>NW_022196893.1:27831363-27832478 GCF_008632895.1 Mastomys coucha
ACTGCAGGAGAAGAGCCCGAGAGTGTGTTGCGTCATTCTTGCTGGTCGAGGGTGGTCGCGACATTTAAAAACTGTAGGTGTGTGTGTGTGTGTGTTTGTGTGTGTGTGTGTGTGTGTGTAAGTACTCTCAAGTGCTTGGGAGCCCATGGAGGACAGAAGAGGGTGTCAAATCTCCTGGAATTTGAATTACAGGCAATTGTAAACTGTCAGTAAAGGGTGGCAGGGAATCGTGGCAGTGAGCAGCAGGCATGGTGGCAGCTGGAGGAAGCTGGGAGATTACATTGTCAGTTGCAAACATGAACCAGAGTGCGCAAACTAGAAGTGGAGAGAGGCTGTGTGCCCCAAAAGCTGCCCCCAATGATGTTCTTCCACCACAAAGGCTACACCCCGTAATTCTCCTCAAGCAGCACCAAAAACGTGGGGCCAAGTGTTCAAGTGCTGAGCCTATGAGAGCATCCTAATTCAAAGAACCCCAGGAACTTTCACTGAAGGGAATAAATGCTCAAAACAGTATAAAACGGCACACTTTTTGCTTTGGATGTTATACAAGCAAGGCTCTGATAGATTCCACAGAATGTATATTTTTCTTTGGCTCTTTGCTGAGTGTTGGGTTATCTGCAAGTGTTCACAGGCAAGATGACACCAGGTTGTGGTTGGGAAATGTCCACTGTGTTAAACAGTTAAAGCAGATTGAGAGATTTCGATTATTTCCAGGAAGTGTGCTGACTGGTATCACTGGAAACTCATGGATGCCAGCCTTCCTGGAATCCTCTAGGGTATACAGTGACCCAGCTATCGCAGAGAGCTCCGCTTTTGTTCTTACCCTACTGGAGTTCACTTCTTTTGACATTGTGTATTTCTTCTTCTTAGGTTGTAATGGGATCGTTTTGGTTTTGTAGTTTAAGGCTATACATACATCTATATCTTGAATGTAAATATAGACTTGCTGATGTGTGTTTGTCTGAGACACAGTCTTGCTCTGTGGCTCTTTCCCTTATCCTGGATGAACCAGAAAGGGTACCCCAAGATTGGTTGAGTTGCTCTATAGCCAAAATTGGTTGAGTTTCTCTACAGCCAAGCCTGGTTGAGTTGCTCTACAACCAAGCCTGGTTGAG
>NW_022196893.1:27832488-27847179 GCF_008632895.1 Mastomys coucha
AGCCAAGCCTGGTTGAGTTGCTCTACAACCAAGCCTGGTTGAGTTTCTCTACAGCCAAGCCCGGTTGAGTTGCTCTACAACCAAGCCTGGTTGAGTTTGCTCTACAGCCAAGCCCGGTTGAGTTGCTCTACAACCAAGCCTGGTTGAGTTGCTCTACAGCCAAACCCGGTTGAGTTGCTCTACAACCAAGCCTGGTTGAGTTGCTCTACAGCCAAGCCCGGTTGAGTTGCTCTACAACCAAGCCTGGTTGAGTTGCTCTACAGCCAAGCCCGGTTGAGTTGATCTAAATTCATCTCTCGTTTACCCTCTCACTTCAGCCACTGCATTCTCAACTTACTGTTATTCTCATCAAGATTTCAGCTCTCGGAGCTATCAGTCTTCCCTTCCTTGAAGCTGGGACCATTTTACAATGCTCACCATTCTTTCCTCCTTCCTGGGATTTTATTCTGCTTACTCTTTTAGTGTCCCAGTGTCTTTCTCCCCTGCCCATGCTCCAAGGCCAAGCTTCTCCTCATTTTTCACACTGTGTGAGCTCGCTACATCCACCCATTCTAGAGTAGCCAGTTATGGTTTTTACAATGTTTATAGTCTGCAAGGCACGGATTTTACTTAGAAGTTTTGTTATCTCAATAAGGCACTTGACATGTATAGCATTAACTTTCTTATTTTTAAAATAGGCAGAATAATTCTGACTTCATAGAACTATAGTTTGTGGGCTCCCTCCCCCTTTGCCTCAAGAGTTGAAAGCAAAACGAAACGGTATCTGATACAGGGCTACGGATGCCTCCTGTGGAGAAGATGCCGGACTGCTGCACATCAAAGCCTGTCGGACTTTCTTTTCAAGTTCCTCCTCTAGTCTTGTGTTTATGTTAAGATTGGTTACTTTCGAGTTCCCCTTGGTCTCGATCCTGCCTCTGGTTATATAAACTCAGTTCTCCCCTAAGTAAAGTGACACCTCGATACAGCTACCTGGTGTCCGTGTCTCTGTCTCTCCCTCTCACCCGCTTGTATTCACAGGTACTCAATAATCTCCAGTCCGAGAGCAGCCAACGGAGTGAGGGTCCACTGGCCCGGCTCCCACAAATGGCGCCTAATGTGGGGCTTGGACGCAAGAGAAATTTATTGAGGGACCCCACCGCTGGATGCAGAATTTATTGGTGGTAATATAAACATGGATACAGAGATTTCTAGACAGCTTCCCAGAACTGGGGTAGGCTGCTTGAGACATAGGGGTAAGAGTGAAATTATTTACATTGAAAGAATTGCCATATGGCTTAAGCTTCTTGCCCCTAGATAGAGGGCAGGATGGATAAATTATTCCTACAAGAAAATAAGATAGGCACTTATATGTATAAAAATGAGACAGCCCTATCTGGGTTTCCAGATCTCTCTAACTTGGGGCTGGATTGAAGTAATAAGTACAGAGAGCTCTCATTTATGCTTAATATGGACGGTGGGAAATTCGCCGGGTGTCGGTGGGGGATTCGCAAAAGAGATTGTTGCAAGATTAAAGGAAGGTTAATGAATGTACAATAATCTCCAGTCCGAGAGCACCCAACGAAGTGAGGGTCCGCTGGCCGGACTCCCATAATAGGAGTAAATTAAATTACATATGTTTTAGAAGATATGGCATACAGAATCAACAAAAAACACTGAGCCCATATTACTATGAGTACTATATATAGATAAGGTTTTAACTATCACATAAACTAATAAGTATATTTTATAATCTCATCTAGGAGACATATATATGATTTTCTTTGACAAATTCCTGTATTTCTTCCATTTGATGTGATATGCATTCTCACTTTCTCCTCTATTTCAATTAAACTTCTATCATTTAGAAGCCACTAGGCTTCTGAATGAACTAATGTACTAATTGACAGTTTGGAAAACATCCCTGTGTCTCTGGGGATAGAGGGTGTCATGGTTTGAACATTAAGTGTTCCACATAGGCTCAGTCATTTGAACTTGGTCTCCAGTTGGTGGGACTGTTTGGGGAGGTAGTGGAGCTTCGATGGAAGAAGATACCATTGGGGGTAGGTTCTGAGAGTTCACAGCCTCCCTCACGTCCACTCCCTCTGCTTCATGTTTGTGGTTGAGAATGTGATCATATAGTGCCTGCTGCCTATTGCTACATTTCCTCCACAGAATGATATTCTTTTTAAAAAATAGTTGTTTAATTTTTAAAAACTAAAATAATGTGATTTGTATATGCTTAGCCCAGAGAGTGGTACTATTAGAAGGTGTGGCCTTGTTGGAGTAGGTGTGTCTCTGGGTGTGGGCTATAAGACCCTCATCCTAGCTGCCTGGAAGCTAGTATTCTGCTAGCAGCCTTCAGATGAAGATGTAGAACTCTCAGCTCCTCCTGCATCATGCCTGCCTAGATGCTGCCATGCTCCCACCTTGATGATAGTGGACTGAACCTCTGAACCCATACGCCAATCCCAATTAAATGTTGTCCTCATAAGAGTTGCCTTGGTCATGGTGCCTGTTCACAGCAGTAGAGCCCTAAGGCAAATATAATTACATATTTTTATTCCTATTCTTTCTAATTCTTCCAACCTTTCCGATATACCACCCTTGTTCTTGCTCAAGTTCATGGCCTCTATTTCTTTAATTATTGTTATACACATACATTATTGTTATTTGTTATTATTATTAATTAATTTAACTTTCCTAGTCTGTACAATGTTACTTGTATGTGTATGGTTTCAAAGATGTTCACTTGTTACTAGATATGTAATGGACATTTATCTCTCTAGAACAGTAAGCCCAAATAAACTTTCTCTTTCATAAGTTGCTTTGCATCATGGTCTTTTATTACAGTAACAGAAAAGTAACCAATACGTTTTAGGAAGAGAGGCTCCCTCTGTGGAGGTCATGTCTAAGTTGGTGTCAGAATTTGGCCATCTATACTGAGGAGATTCCTCGTAGAACAGTGAAAGCAAAGCTGTAGAATCAGACATGAACAAGTCCTGTGTGGCTGGATTGCAAGACAGTTAATATTAATAGAAGGTGGCTATGATGATGAACATGGAGAAAAAAAATTCAGGGTCCAATTCATCACCTTACTGCTAGATGCTCAGCCAGACAGCCTAGAGGCATCCCAGACTCATGACATACTGAGTCTTCAAAATTTGCTCTCCTCTGTGTGTCCTGTCTTAGTGCCATTGCCATTAAATCTATTGTCTTCCTCCCTCCTTTCTCTTTCTTCCCTCCTGTTAATTGCTAAGTCTTGTTATTATCCTTTCTAAATCTCTCTAGAATATGTCTGTCCTTAAATCATGGACTCAAGTGGTATCCTTCCTAATCTAGGTCTCATACTATAACCATATTAATCTCTGTAATATATGAATTCAATTATGTCACCCTTTTAAATTAAAAGCACACAGTGTTCCCTGGTGGCTCTGTCTTTCAAAACTTGAGGATATTTCTTGCTTTGTACTTGTTGGGCACCTGCAAATAATGTCCCTTCTATATAGGATTTATTTTGTCCAATCCTCTTCCACTCTCATATGGCATCCTTAATATACAGTGTATCTCCTCCCATAGCCTTTCCCACTTGCTGCTGTATGCTTGTTCTTTCCAGTAGTCTTGTGAGTGCTCTCAACTTTCCCCATCATAGCACCCACTGCAGTACACTGTAATGTGAAGTGGAAACCTAAGGGTTCTTTGGAAAGTCAGTTGTGTAGGATGGTGTTTTGCTGGGGCAAACACCGATGAAAGGATGTTTTACTAAGGCAGACTCATGAAGGAATGTTTCACTGAAGCATGCACAGGTGAAAGGATGTTTTCCTACAGCAAGCATGTAAAAGGATACATGATGAGGCTGCACATGATGAAGGATTCTTGGCTACCAACACACATGTATTGGTCTGTCTTATATTGCATAGTTGAGCTCAATTTGTCAGGACTTCATAGAGAGAAATGCACCAAAGAACTTCTGATGGTGTGCTGTAGCGTCTTGGCATTTCTGCAGACTCAGGATGATGGACAGAGTGATGTCAGCTGATACAGACTCATGAGTTTTGCTGAGACAGATTCACGTGCTGAGGCAAGACACATAGTAAGGTAAGACCCATGGAGGGCACATGATGTTTGGAGGGAGTATAAGACCATCCTGAATATCAGATATTTACACTATGATTCATAACGGTAGCAAAATTACAGTTATGGAGTACCAAGGAAATAATTTTATAGTTGGGGGTCACCACAACATCAGGAGCTGTATTACAGGGATACTATTGTAAAGGCAGGTGTTATCTTTGTTTTAGAAATTAAAAGTGGAAGTTCCTGAGAATATCTGGTAACTCACTGAGGTTACACAGTTCTCAGGTGACAAAGACAGACAGACAGCCTTGGGTTCCTAAGTGAAAAATCCATATTCTTAATTTCCATACCAGATGTAGGTTTGCTCAAGAACTTTGTTCTAACAATGCATTCACAGAAGGTGTATACAACCATATTTGTTCTGAGCAGAGCCCCTATTCATGCACTTAAAAGACTAGCTTCTGTATTTTAGGCTTGAAATGAAAATACCAGACCAGGCTGTTACCTGAGTCAACCTCAGAAAGCTTTTCTTTTAGATTTAGAACAAGTATCCTAGAAGGCACTGGTGGAGTGCTCCAGGAGTAGCTTCCTGTGTGTCAGCGAGGCTGCCTGTGGAAGGAAGGAAGCCTGGAGATTGGGAGCTCATGGGTGGGTCATTTTCTGCTCCAATGGATTCTACATTCTCTTTGTAATTGCCAGTCTATCTGGGTAGTGACCTTGGTTTTATTCTTACTTCAGGAACTACCGCCCTGAATTGTAATCCTGCGATCTACACCGTCATTGTACTTGGTGGACTGTTGTCATAGGCCAGTGATTTGACTTCAGGGCTTCTGACTGTGCCACGTTAGCCTATGCCTGTCACCCTTATGATGGATTGAATAGTTAAACAGAGTGCCTTTCATTTGTAAAATTCCAGGCCCTTGCCAGAATCCATTTCTTTTATTCTTTACTACCTCTATCTTCCCCAAGAGGGTGGCAATTGTTGCCTATTTCTTAATGAGACGGACAATAGAGGTCAGGAGGTTAACTGGCTTACCTCTGTGTAACATCCGGGTTACAGTCAGCCTACACAATGGTGTTATGCTTTGAGTAAAACTGTTTTGTCTCACTGGGGAAGAAATGTACACTTTATATTTAAGGATCCATAATGCTTTCAGGAATATTCATTTATTCCTTCAACAACTATTATGGAGACCTACTATGTGTCAAACAGTAAAGGAGTAGGGAATAAGACAAACACATTGAGAATGACAAGACTGCGGAGGTGGGACAGATGACATCTTGGAAGTATATGTGCTACATATATTCACAGCAGTAATGTTTTGTAGGTAAAATATCAATAACAGGATAGGAGATGTTTGGGATAGATGAAGAAATAGTCATCAAGGGCTTCCATGACATAGTGTCATGTGAGGTCGTTACAGAAGGACGAAAAGCCAGTTCTTAGACACTGGGAGGAACACTTCACACAGAACAAACCACAGTGACAAAAGCCCCTATCATGAAACTGGCACAGACAGGAAGGAGAATGACGTCACATGAACCATGGGTAAGATCGATGTCCTAGCACTCATTATGGTCTCGATCAAGGATGTCCTCAGAGACCCCATGTTGAAGATTTGGTCTCCATCTGGTTGTGTCACCAAGAAATGATGGCATCCTGAAGGCACTGAGTTCATCAATAGATTAATCCATTTATGAATTTAGCAATGAAGGGCTATTAGGACATAGGCTGGTCCTCTCTCAAAGATCACAGGGTGGGAGGGTGGGCATGCCTGCCTTTGCTGGGTATAGACTATCCTTTGTCCTTCTAGGCTATCATGAGGTGAGCGTTGTACTCTACTGTGGTGTTTCTGCCTTACCATGTACATAAAAGACCATGGATTGAACACTTTGAAATTATGAGTGCACATAGTGCTTCCTTTAACTTGTTTATCTGAGGATTTTTTTTTTTGTCATGGTGATGGACAACTGACAGTTTTAGGGGGGAGTGAAGGGAACCTCTTGTTCGTTTTTATAAGATCTCTTGGCTTGTTCTGCAGAGGTGGACTGAGGGAGATGGGATAGTTGACTTTTGAGTGTTGCTTTGTGTCAGACATTGAAAGAGCTTCTCATACATGTGTCTTAATATTCAGAGTCCTGCAGTATAATTACTTTCTTCATTTTTCAAATATTCAAACTAGAAGGCCCAGTGTAAATCTCCACCTCACCCAAGGCTATTCAATCTGAGTGACACAAAAGTTTGATTTCATTAATTTATTTTAGTTTAGTTTAATTTAATTTAATGAATGTACTATTATACTGTCCCTTTGAGCTTTGGTTTATCTTCAGAGTCTAATAGATTGTTTCCCATGTTTGTCCCCAGAGACTCTCAAATTGTTATGCTCCATGGTGGTTTAAAAGAGAATGTCCACCATAGGTTCTTGTATTTGAATACTTGGTTCCTAATTGGTAGTGCTGTCTGGGAAGGTTTAGAAGGCATGGACTTGCAGGATTTGAGAGCTTAGAGTCTCACCCTGTGATGGTTTGTATATGCTTGGCACAGGGAGTGGCACTATTAGGAGGTGGGGCCTTGTTGGAATAGATGTGTCACTGTGTGTGTAGACTATAAGACCCTCACCCTAGCTGTCTGGAAGTCAGTCTCTTCATACCAGCCTTCAGCTGAAGATGCAGAGCTCACCTCTGTCTGTACCATGCCTGTCTGGATGCTGCCATGGTCCTGCCTTGATAATAATGGGTAATTCTGATAATGATAATTGTGTCTTTAACCTCTGAACCTGTAAGCCAGGCCCAGTTAAATGTTGTCCTTATAAGACTTGCCTTGGTCATGGTGTCTGTTCACAGCAGTAAACCCTAACTAAGACGCACCTACTTCCAGTTTGCTCTCTCTCCTTTGTGATTGTAGCTGAGGATATGAGCTCCTGGCTTCCTGTTTCTGATGTCTTGCCTCCCACTTGCTCTCATGTTTCCCCACGATGATGGAATCTTATCTCTGTGGAAGAGTAAGCCAAAACAAACTCTTTCTTCCATGCTCTTGTTCATGGTGTTTTATTACACCAATGGAAAAGTAACTCATACATATTCCAAACCAACTCATTGTCTTCTCTCTGTACCATCCAAACTTCCATCTCCTCAATCCCATTAATGGCACTACCCAGACTAGTAGTAAACTAGGCCGGAGAGCCTTGCATCCTATGTCTTTTCTTTATCCTCTTAACTAACCGTATCCCTTTAAACTGATTTCTCTATTCTATTTCTCTGTCCCATTGCTTTTGTGTAAGCAAATTAAACTATTCTAGTAATTCTGTCTGTTCCCAAGTCTGTCTTTACCTTCTGCAATCTGTATTTATTCTACTTCTAGATTAATTTCTCATCCCACCCCCAGATCATGCTATCACTATCTTTTTCAAAGAACAACATGCCTTCCCTCCATCATGGGAATCAGAAGTATTGGGTATTTCACTATTCTAAAAAGAGTGATTTTTTTTTTTTTTTTTTTTTTTTTTAGCACTGGACTTACCAGTTTTTACCAACAATTCTTACCAAGTCTACCCATTCCATCAAGAGGTAAGTTAGGAACACATAGCCTAGCAACTCCTGACTAAGCTATGCAGCATGAACTGGGTGATAGTATGATGAGCTACTGCATTCACAGGCCAACAAAGTGACTCCATAGCCTCCGAGGAGAGCTTATTAACCCAACATCTATGGGAAGCCACTCAACTGGGTACCCTTTGTTGGACTGAACTGGCATCCAAGAAAGAACCGAGTTCTGGCATACAAAGTTCAAGTTAGCCATAGCCTCATGACTTTTGCTGGCACCTCAGGAGGAAAATGCAGTTTAATTTTTTTAATTAATATTCAAACATCAGCATACAGAGTTACAGCTCTCTCTTGATGGTGCTTTCATCCCTCCTTGGCTTTGGCCGATCCTCGCTGTCATTTCCCTGTCCTTGGCTTGTCCCTTTTCAGCCCTTAGCGGGTCCTTTCCACAGTCACATCTCATACATTCAGTCACCCTCCAGTTTCTTTCTTAAAACCTCTTTTCTCTACTTTGGTTCCCTTTAGAGTTGTGTGACACATACCTATCTCACTTCTACTAATGCACATTCATAAGAATTCGAGGGGCTGGAGAGATGGCTCAGCAATTAAGAGCACTGACTGCTCTTTCAGAGGTCCTGAGTTCAATTCCCAGCAACTACATAGTGGCTCACAACCATCTGTGATGGGATCTGATGCCCTCTTCTTGTGTGTCTGAGGACAGCTACGGTGTACTCATATAAAATAAATAAAACCTTAAAAAAGAATTTGAATATGAGACAGAATAGCTAATATTTGTTTCTGATGATAGTTAATTAATCTTATTAATTTGAGTATGGGATACCTCATTTAAATAAGAATTCCCAGATCCATCCAGTTTCATTAAAATCTCATTTTTCCTTATGGCTTAACAAAAACTGTTGCATATATGTATCACAATTTCATTATTGATTCATCCCTTGATAGATATCTTAGTTAGGGTTTCTATTGCTGTGGTAAAACACCACGGTTTGTACTTAAAGCAACTTGGAAGGACGGATTAATTTCAGCTTATACTTGGGTTGCACTCCATCACTGAGGGAAGTAAGGAACCTGGAGACAAGAACTGAACCAGAAACCTGGAGGAGGTCTGCTCACTGGCTTGCTGGCTTGTTCAGCCTTCTTTCTTATACACCTCAGAACCAGCTGTCCAAGGGTTGTACCTCCTACAGTGGCCTGGTCCTCTCAGATCAGTCAAGGAAAGTCCCCATAGACTTGCCCAGAGGCAATCTGAATGGAGGCATTTTCTCATTTGAGCTTCCTCTTCCTGGATAACTCTAGCTTGTGCCAAGCTGACGAAAACTTAGCCAGAACAATGGACATGTGGGATGATTACATTTCCTTGCTGTTGTGAATGGAGCAGCAACCAACCATGGATATTTGAGAGTCTCTGTGGTGGGGTATCTTTTGGGCATATGCCAGAGGGTGGTATCCCTGGATTCTAGGGTAGTTTCATGAGCAGTACCTACCCACACTAATTTCTATAGTGGCTCCAGTTTACATTTTCACTGACAGGGAATAAGGATTTCTTATTCTCCACACTCACATCATCACTGGATTCCACTGTCCTTTTTGATAGTTGTAGTCCAAATGAGACTCCAGTTCCCCAAACAACAGTCCAAATACCCAGAAATGGGCTCAAGGTGGACTAGAGGGGATTTCTGGTGGTTAGATAAAATTCAGCATTCCTCAGAAACTTGTGAAGCCAGTTCCTCTCTGCCAAAAGGAATCATTTTCCTTGTCACTGGCAGAAGGGACAAATGGCTGTCTGTGGTGCCTAATAGCAACCAAAGTGCATGCTGCCCTCCAGGCTCTCAGTATCACGGTTTCAGTCCATGCTGGGATCTCAGCCCTTCTCAACCTTCTCCAACTCATGGGCTTCCCTACCCACAGCTACTCATTGCCCATATAACCCTGCTATTGTCCCTATCCACTTCCCTCACCACACACGGGCACACACACACACACACACACTGACACAGACACACACAGAGACACACACAAAAACACAGACACAAACAGAGACACACAGACACAGGCTCACAGACATACACACAGCACACACAGAGACACACACACAAACACACAGAGAGAAAGACACACACACAGACACACACAGACATAGGCAACATACACACACACACACACACACACACACACACACACACATGCACGCACGTGCATGCAGACACACTCTGTCCACCCCCATCCCTCTCTCTACTCTGCTCCTGCTTTGCCCCTGGCCATGTATGCACTGCTGGCCGTGTTCAGCCTATTTCTTCCTCTCTCTGCTCTGGACATTTCCAGATGTCTCTGGCTTTTCTCTCATCTCTACAATAAAAACCTTCTCCTCAGCCAGACGATCAAGTGGCCATGTGGTCAGTTTCTACTAGCCACTTTGATTGAGGTGATCTGGGATCTTGAAGTACTTTTCATTTGGATTTTCCTGTTGGCTAAGGATGTTGAACATTAGAAAACAAACCATGACTATTGACCATTTTTGTTTCTTCTTTTGAGAGCTGTTTATTCAGTTCATTGGTCCATTTACTGATTGGAAGTTTGTGCATGTGTGTGCATGTGTGTGTTCATGTGTGTTTTAGTTTTTGCTGTTCTTTGTGTATTCTAGACATAGCTCCCGTCTGAAGCTGACAGTGTTCTCACACTGTGCAGGCCGCCTGTTCTCTCTGCTGTCACCTTCCCTGGCTGGACAGAGAAGTCTTTTAGTGTCATGAAGTGGTTTGCCTTCACATATTCCAGTGTTGCAGGTTTTAAGTGAGTGTTTTTGGTTCATTTTTTTTCCTACTTGATGTTCTGTGCAGGGTGAGAGAGATAGTTGACATTCTCTCTTCTTTATGTGTGTATATAATTTCACCAGCACCATTTGCTGAATAGTTGTCTCTTCTTCCCCCCCTTTTAAAAGCAAGTTGTCTGTTCCTGTGCTCCTTACTTCTAGGTCCACGATTTTGTTCCGTTGGTCTACAGAACTGTTTTTGCCGTCACTAAGGGTCTGTGTTCTAGTCTGAAGTAGAGTGTTGTGGGAGCGGTGGCCATGAGCTTTCTCCTTTGTCTTCCTTTGACTGCACACGATGGTTTACGTTTCTGTATGAATTAAGATGCCTTTTTTTTTAGTTCTGTAAAGAGTGTCATTGTAATTTTGGTGCAGATTTCATTGATTCCATATTACTCTGTGTGATAGAGGTATTTTTACACTGCTGTATCAATCTACAAGTATGGAAAGTCTTTCCAATCTCATGCATCTTCTCCAGTCTCTTCTCACAGTGCCTTAACTTTTCACCAGAGTCCCTTGTTCTCCTTGGTTAGGTTTATTTCTAGGTATTTAATCGTTCTGGATGGTGGAACTTTCCCATTTCTTTCTCAGCAAGTTTGTTATCAGCATTCGTAAAAACTACTGACTGTATGTTAACATTGTATCCTGCAATTTTACTGAAAGAGCTCATCAAATTTTAACGTTTTCGATTGAGTTTATGGGGTCTTTCACGTATAAACCTGTGCTGTTTGCTATCAGGGTAATTTTACTTCCTCCTCTTTTAGCATCTTGCTGGTCTTACTCTTCCAGCTAAGACTGTGGGTGCCATTTTGAGTGAGACTGAAGAGAGCAGGCACACTTATCTTGTTCTACATTTCAGAGGATGTGCTTTCAGTCTTTCCTCATTTAGTAGAAGGCTGACTGTGGGTTTGTTGTACACAGCTTGAATTCGTCGAGGTGTGTTCTGTTAATTCTTCTTTTCTTCAGACTTCTATTGTGAGAACCTGTCAAATTTTGTCAAATGTCCTCCCTACGGTGCACAGAGATGACCATGAATTATGTGCTTGGGCCAATTTAAATGATCCGTTATTTGTTGATTGGTGTACACTGAACCAACCTTGCATCCCTGTGATGAAATCAGTTTGGCCACCATGTATGATCTTGTTAGAGTCTGGAGATCGATCTGTAAGCATTTTGTTGAGAATTTTTGCATCCCCACTCATCTAGGAAAATGGTCTATAGTTTTCTTCCTTTTTTTGGCTGTCTTTTTCTGGTTTTGATTTCTCTCCTTAGTTACTTTCCTACTGCTGCCATGAAAGACTAAGCAGTGACCAAAAACAACTGGGAGAGGAAAGCTGGAGAAGCTTTATTTGGCTCATGTATTCTGCATCACAGTCTATTGTGGGATGCCATGGCATGAACTCAAACCAGGCAAGTACCCGACAAGAGGTGGGAGCTGACGCAGAGTCCATGGAAGAATGTCATTCACTGCTTGCTCCTCGTGGCTTGCTCGGCCTGCTTTTTAAATAGACTTTAGGACCACCAACCCAGTGGCTCCCCCAACCCCTGAATGGGCTGGGCACTGTCCCATCAATCACTAATTTAAAAAAATGCTCTACAGGCTTGCTTGCCTACAGTCTGATCTTATGGAGACATTTTTTTCAAGTAAGGTGTTTATTTTCCCTCTAAGATGACTTTAGCTTGTTGGCCAGGACAATATCGATATAATAATGGCTTCCCAGAGTGAGTTTAGTTTTTCATTCTTATTTTGTGGAACAGTTTGAAAATGGTTGGTGTTGGTTCTTCTATCAGAGTTTGAATCAGCAGTGAATTCATCTGGCCTTGGACATTTTCATTTTGTGGGAGAGTCTTACACTCTCTCTGCTTGTTATGGGTCTGATGAAACTGTCTATGTTGTTGGGATTTAATTTGATGGGTCATATGCAGGTAGAAATTTGTCAATTTCTTTTATATTTTTAGCTTTGAGGATTATAAGTATTCAAAGCCTTCCCAGTAAATTGGATTATTACTGGAGTCTGTATTGACAACTCTATCTCTAATTTAATTAATTTGGGTCTTCTCACCTTTTTGGTTAGTTTGGCTAGCTTTTGTTGATCTTGTCAATCTTTTCTAAGAACAAACACTCTGTTGATGAATTTTATGTATTGTCCTGGATCTCATTCACTTCTGCCCTAATCTCTTGTCATCCTCTCAGTCTGCTGCAATTGAGTTTGGCTTGTTCTTGTTTTTCTAGGACCTTGAGGCCCATCAGTAGGTTATTCCTCTGAGATCTCTCTGCTTTCTTTCTTTCTTCCCTTTCTTTCTTTCTTTCTTTCTTTCTTTCTTTCTTTCTTTCTTTCTTTCTTTCTTTCTTTCTTTCTACCATGAGCACTTTTAGCTTTGAACTTTCCTCTTAGGACTGCCTACGCTGTCTATCAGAGGTTCTGTTAGGTTATGCTCCAGTTCATTTGATTCTAGGAATTTTGAAATTTCCTCCCTAATTTCCTCAATGACCTATTTGTTCATTCAAAAGTCGATTGTTCAGTTTCCAAGTATTTATGTAGTTCCTGAGTTTCTTTTGGTATTGATGTATGTGTTTAGTTTATTATGGTCTGATAGGATACAAAGAGTTACTTCTTTCCTTGCTAAGTCTTGATTTGCAGCCTGTAATGTGATCTGTTTTGAAGAAGTTTCCATGAGCTACTGAAAAGACTATGTATTTCCTACCTGTTAAGTGGAATATCTGTTAGCTGTCTGTTAAGTCCATTGATTTGAGGTGTTATTTAGCTCTAAACTTTCTTTACTCATTCTTAGACTGGAAGACTTATCTAAATAGGATGGGGCAGAGGTAGTGATGTCTCCCTCTACTATTGTGTCAGGACCCATGTGGTGTGCCTTTTAATATTATTTTCATAAAATTTATAGCCCCAAGAGTCAATGAATTAGTATTTACAATGGTTATACCTTTTTGATGAATCACATCCTATATTAACATGAAGTGACCCTCTTTATTTCTTCTGACCAGTCTTAGTTTGAAGTCTACTTAATCAGGCAGGAGAAGCAGGATATTGGTTTCTTCCCTTCACTGGGTAGATTGACTGCCAGTACTCGACTCTTCCTTGATTGACTGCCAGCATTTAACTCTTCCTTTTTGGGTGTCTTTGGTAGTAATTGTGAGATTTTTTTGGAATAGCGGATAATTGGGTTTTGTTTAAAATTTTCGTTTTCATTTTCTGGGGCATGTCTATGACATGTGGGTGCGTGTGTGACATGGGACATGTGTGGAGATCAGAGGACAACTTGCAGGAGTCAGTCCTTCCCATCTACAGTGCAGGTGCTAGGACTCAAACTCGGGTTATCTGGGTTGACAGCGAGCACTTTCACCCACTGAAAGCTCCGGCTGGCCCCTACGGATCCCGCTTTACAATCTAGTCAGGTAGCCTGCGTCTTTTAATTGGTAAACCAACACCCTTTACATTTAAGGTCACTACTAAGAAGGGTGTGCTCATTCCTGCTTTGTTGGTTGTTGATCTGGTCGGGTGACCCGAGGCTGGCTCTTCCTTTCTTCCTTGGTTAGAATTATTCCCTTGTTGGGCAGAACTGGTTCCCTTTGGCCCTTTTCCAGGTACTTATCATATGAAATATATTCCATCTTGATTTGTTATGAGTGAAAGTACCAAACAGATGATCTGATGCCATCCTCATGGCTCTCCCTTTGTATGTGAGCTTTATTTTTTCCTTCATGGCTTCTAGCGTTGTTTCTTTGCTTTGTACTGTTGACATCCTGACCGTGATGCATAATGGAGAGATTCTTCTCTGATCATAACTGCCTGGAGTTCTAAGTGACTCTTGTGACTCAGGGCCAGACCGTCCCTTTTTCACCAGCACTGGGAAATTCTTGGCTATAATTTTATTGGCTAAATTATTTTCATACTTTATCTCAGCTCCTCCTCCTTACACCATGGACTCCTTTTAAAAACCTTTTAAAGTTAAATTCTATTTTATGTGTATGGATGCTTCACTTGTTTGCATGTCTGCATACCATGGGTATACCTGGTGCCCTTAGAGGCCTGAATGGAATATCTACTCTTCTGGAACTGGAGCTGTGAGCTACCATGTGGGTGCTAGGAATCAAACTCAGGTCCTCTGGAAGAGCAGTCACTGTGCTCTTCACTGCTGAGCCATCTGTAGACCCCTTTGGTCTCTTGAATACACCTCAGAGTTTTTGTGAGGGCTGGCCATGCTCATTAATTCTGTATTTGTGAGGGCTGGCCATGCTCATTAATTCTGTA
>NW_022196893.1:27847638-27848267 GCF_008632895.1 Mastomys coucha
GAGGGCTGGCCATGCTCATTAATTCTGTATATGTGAGGGCTGGCCATGCTCATTAATTCTGTATTTGTCTATAGGTGTTACTGTCAGACTTTATCTTCATTTTTTTCTTCTATTCTACTAGATCTTCTTCTTGATGATGTGTTCTGATAATGGCTTAATTCTTCCTTCCTTCCTTCCTTCCTTCCTTCCTTCCTCTTTCCCTTCCTCCCTCCCTCCCTCCTTTCCTCTATATCTTTCTTCCTTTCTTCCTTTCTCTTTCTCTTTCTTTCTTTCTTTCTTCCTTCCTTTCTTTCTTTCTTTCTTTCTTTCTTTCTTTCTTTCTTTCTCCCTTTCTTCTTTTATTCCATTCTAGATTTTCTAGTTGGTTCTTTTTTGGCATTTACACATCCTTGCTAGTTTTTTCCTCCATGTTTTAAAATCTTTCCTTAAGTTTCTGATCGTTTCATTCACCTTGACGTCTTTCCCGTGCAGGTTCTTGATTGATTTTCCAACTTTCTTATTTAGGTCCCGAACTGATTCTCTTCCTTCCTTTGCTTATTTAACACCGAGACACTGGTCCTTTTAAAAATTGGATCTGAAGCCGGGCGGTGGTGGCACACGCCTTTAATCCTAGCACTTGGGAGGCAGAG
>NW_022196893.1:27848277-27861643 GCF_008632895.1 Mastomys coucha
AAATTGGATCTGAAATATATTTCTGGTTTTCTGTTCGTTTTGTTTTCTGAGAACAATCTACAGTAAGACTGTGTGTGCATCCTCTTGGTAAGTCGCCTTTGCTTGCACTTACGCTTAGGGAAGCCAGTTGCAGTAATAAACACGGTGCTTTGATCGCAGTCCATGAGCTAGCCTCCAGAGAAGACGCATGTGTTCTCCTAAGGCACATAGACTAGGCACTGCACATCTGGCGGGGGATGTCCAACCAGAGTCTGTTTGCCAGGCCTCACATGAGAGCTGCTTACAGCTCCACTTCTAGGGGACCAGGCACCCATTCTGGCCTCTCAGGGCACCAGGCACACACCTGGTATGTAGCTTATGGTGTTTTTTAGGGATAGGAGTATCAGTATTTAAATCGTGTGATCAGGAAGGAATTGGGGGGGGGGGGATAGGGGACAAAGAAAGGATGTTAGGGGTGTGAGAATCACCAGAGAAGATACGAGCATTAGGTTCAGAGAAAGGAAAAGTCAGCAGAAAATCCTTTTCCAGCGACACTTACTTTACAGCACAGCACATGGAGAATTAAAGTATAAAAGTGTAAATAAAAAAAACACTCTAAAAACAAAAATAAAACAACATGAGCAATGTAACGAAATAGAAGATATTGTGCCCCAAGTTAGTGTCTCATCCTGGTTGGGGCCTCCTGTCTCATAGGCTTGCTTTCTCTATGCCCTTGCCTCCCCCTCCCCCACTGCTTGCACCTTAAACCCGACTCCAAAGTTAGTGGAGAGTGTTGCTGGTCTCTGTGGTTCAAGCATGTTAAATCAGCCATTCCTACCAGAGAGAAGGGTTCTGTGGTTGAAGATACCTGTGCTTTTAGGTTTCTCCTGTCAACTTGACATACGTTTGGATCCTCTGGGAGGAAGGAGCTTCAGTTGAGGAACTTCATCCAGCAATCCGTGGAGCATTTCTTGATTAGTGATTGGTGTGGAAGAACATTGTGTGGGGTGCCACCTCTGGGCATGGGATCCTCAGAGCGTAGCTGAATGTGAGTCCAAGAGCAAGCCAGTAAGCTGCTTTCTTTCCTGCATGGTTCCTGCCACTCCTCCTGCTTGAGTTCCTGCCCTGACTTCCATCAATGGTGGTCTGTGATTGACTGTGTAAACCAAACGAACCCTCTCCTGCTCTAGTTGCTTTTGGCTGCGGTGTTTATGACAGCAAAAAAGAGTGAAGGCCAGGACAGCTGCTTTTCACCAGACCCCCTGGTGTCTGATTTCTGAGTCTGATATTTCTGTGGGATCATTTAGCCTCTGTAGGGTTGTCTTTGCCTGGGACCCTGAGGCCATATGAAGGGTCTATCCACGTACATTCACCTTTCCTCGGGATACTGTAAGAAGTTCCATCTCACCCTAGTCTCCACAGCTTGCTCCTGGTTATTGTGGACATGGGAGTGAAGCGGAGGTCTGATGTGTTATCTCCCAGCTTCAGACTCCTAACAGTTCTGCAGTCTATGCCATCTGTGCTGGTGGGGATCTGCTGTCATCAAGGTGGTACCGCAGGTTCCAAGTTCTACTGTGCCCTCCCTCTCGTGCCTCTAATCCCTTGCTCCTGTGGGTGGAGGTGAGGGGACTGTGGGCATTGCTTGCCTCTTAACTAGGGACTCCCTGCCCCTTTCCGACCCTGTGCCTACAGCTTCGTGTGCCACAGTCTTCTCTCTAGTCCAGACAGACTGACTTCTCTAATAGCGGATTTCTAGTAGTGGGCGCTCTTCCTCCTGCTGGGTCTTTATGGCCACCTGTGCTCAGAGTTCTTGAACAAGCTTCTCTTGGGGTCGGGGTGGGGGCAGCTCAGTGTGAGCAGCTTAAGGAGGCTGGAGGTGGTAGCTGGCCTCTGTGGGGGAAAATCCCACCCAGTCTTACTCCTGTTTTCTGTAACTGTTTTCCTAACTTCTCTCTTGGTGGCTTTTCATCGTGACTTTCTTTCATCTGATCCCACGGGGTGGCTTCCAGTTCCTGTCCTGCCACCGCGGGAAGCATTGACACTCTGTTTTGGCTTTCTTTTGCTTGTTGTTTTGAGACAGGCTCTCGATGGATGCATAGTCTTGGCTCTTTCAGAACTCTCTAAGGAGAGCAGGCGGGCCTCTAATTCACAGAGATCAGCCTGCCTCGGCCACTCGAGGGCTAAAATAGAAGATCTGCCCAGATAACAGTCTGTTCTTAGGGGTCGGAACCGTTTAATTTAAAAGGCAGATATCTGGAATGAAAGGAATGCCCCTCCAGGATCATATGTACCCTAACTCTCTGTTCCGTGCTGTTTGCTCGTCATGGGGGCGGATGAAGGACTGAATAAACAGTCAGGAAACAGGACAGTGCAGTTTTTTTTTTCTAAGTTCAATCAGCAGACCTGCAATTTAGTGATTCACGTCTGGCTTTTTGCATCCAGCCAGCATCCTGTCTTTCAGTGCTTGTCATAGGCAAATAGAAGATAAAATATTTTCTGGGCTACTCCCAATAAGGTTTCCTCGAATTTGTGGTAGTCCTTCTCCAGCCCCCAGGGAAGTTCTCTGATCTAGGATAATAAAAAGCAAGCTTAGTAAGAATGACTTTGGCTCGACCTTTCTCCCTGAAGGAAGTCGTTTTGTGGCTGTTGTCTGTGATGCTAAAGAGATGAAGGAAGTTCATCTTAGCTGATTAAAAAAAAATAGTCTCTGTTGTTCTCTGTTTTATTTTGTAGAATAAGTAATAGCTTTCTGAAGAGCAAGGAAGGAACCTCTGTCTCTTTTACATTCAGTTTTAAGAAGGTGGACTACAGTTTTTAATGTCTGTCCTGTAAGTATATTATGATCTCCCACAATAACTTAAGCGTAGTGTATATGCTCGGCTGACAATCTTTTAGTGTGCTAACAGTATTGTAATGACAAGAGCAGAAATCAAACAAGAGAAAGAAAAGGACCCTCTCAGATCTGCCACTTCAGTAAATGGCCCTTGGTGTTTTTTTCCCGCTTCCTGCCAATCTGTCTGTCTAATCTTCGGATGGTTACAATCTTTCACACTGGGCTGACTTTGCAAGGCGAAGGTTGCTACACGTGTTTTGTAAACCTTTCCATAGCTGCTTCCCACTCTTAAAAGCCAAGACGTTTTTGTTAGAAGGTTGCGGGATGGTGATGGGTTTCTTCAAAAAGTGCCTTAACCTCCGGGGTGAAAGGTTTCAGTTGTTAGCATCAGCGCCACTACAGAACCCTGCTGGGTTGCACTTTTATTGCTTCAACAAAGACAACAGCGGGCCAGGGCCCAAACAGACAAATAATCTGAGGACACAGGACTGTGCTCGGGTCCATGGGAGCCGAGAAGACCTCAAGACTTCCCCCTCTGTTCTCAAAAACACAAAGGGAAAGATTTTTCAGTACTGCTTGACTGGACGGGAGGTGGCCTTCCAGAGGTGACACGTCCAGCTGGACATCTAAGATTGCTGGCAGCCAGTCTTGTAAAGGCATCTTCGCACGTGTGGAGCCCTCCTCTAAGATGACTACAGCTGGTGTCAATTTGACATAAACTAGCTAGCACTCTGCTGGCACAGGTATTGTGGTAGGGGCTGGCATCTCCGGATGTGCCAACCTTACAAAGCTCTGCTCTGAGGAAGTCACCAGCCAAGGAGAGAAGACAGAAGTAATCTCAAAGCACGATATAAATTCAAAATTAAATCTATGATTGGTGCAATGAGCCAGCATGCAAGGGGACTAGGGTTCACAAGGAGGACCGTGATCTAGGCATGAAAGTGTCTCCGAGAAGCGCTGGCAGACTCACTAGAGAGAATAATCTTGACTAGGTTGCTATGAAGTTGTTATGAGTTAGGTCCAGATGCTAGTAAAAAGTGTCCTCGTGAGGTCTGAGCTCGTATTACCATGTGGGTAGGCATCAGGTTAGGGACAGCATGGGACTTGTTACTGAGCATAGAGGATAGGATTAGAACTCAGTTGATTCCAAAGCCTGGGCACTGGCCTTGCTTGCATCATCCTGTCTTCTGTCTTGTCGTCATGGATACCAGCAAGTGAGAAAGATGCTGGGAAGGAGGTAGATACCAGGCCTGTGGTAGAACAGCATGTGGGGAGCTTTCTGGTGGAAGAGACCTGGCAGCATATGCAGAGGCAAAGGGAGGGTCTTTCCCCACTGTTTTAAGTATTATTGGTGGAATGTAGAGGCATTTCAAAGGAAAAGTCATCCCTGATCGTCTATTCTGTGTTTGTTAGGTATAAACTAAACCAACCAAACAAAAACAAACCAAGACTGATTCTCAGTGACAAGTGGAAGACTTGTGATCACTGCCCTGGGACCAGTCCTCCACTGTCAAGAACTACTCCCTGGACTTGACCTTTGGGGAACTGGGGCTGCAATTTGCTTAAATTTACTGTCACCCAACGTGATGGATTACCTGTGACTGGTTCTTTGGTTTTGGTAGACCAAAATTAGGCGCCATGATGCACGCACGTGATAGACACGATGCCTTCCACTCTTGAAGAAAAGGAGTCAATAGTCAGATCTGTGTTTCTTTTACTTCAGTAACCTGAGGAAAAGTGACAGTGTTGGTCTCAAAGAACTGGAAAAGGGATGGTGTGGCCATGTGGACTGCCGTGTGACTGATTCTGCCAAGCGGCATGGAAGAAAATCGAGAAGCCGTGGATAATAGATGTGTGAAGGTTTGACATTGCAGGCAGGAGTCCCCGTGGTGGCAATCTCTGGGGGATTCCTTCCCTCGCAACCTACCAGCCCTGCTGGCAAAAGGGCTTTGTGTAGAGAGGGGCTTTGTTTCCAGTAAGGGCTTGAGGAGTTGGTTACACAGAACTTTGTTTTCGGAAGCCTGTGCGTATGAACTGAGGTTGGTGATTCCTCGGTCTCTGAATGGAAAAGGCTACAACTCTCATGCCCCCCTAAAGGTATAAAACGTCTAGTACCTTGCAAGATTTTTTTTTTCCTCTCTAGGACATGAATTCCTCTTCCCCTCCCTTTTCAATAAACCAAGTTATGACTAAAACCTTAGGATGGAAAAAAGAGCCCCAGTGAGCCTGCCCTCCACAACCCTCCCAATGTGGCCACTGAGTCACAGGAAAAACATTCAGGATGAGAGAGCTCAGGCCCCAGAAGGCAGGGGTGGGTGCAGCTATTGATAAGCATCTTCTTTTTATCTAGAAACTTGCTTTGTTTCCAGCGAGGTCCTTTAATGGTGCTGAACCACTTCAGTTCTGTCCTTGGCCACAGACATTAGCTCGGTGGTTGGCAGGAGAGCATTTTGTTCTCTACACGTGAGAGACTGATTTGTCTCTCTATGACTCGCAGGTGGGTGGCATGATGCCCAGGGTTGCAGTACAAAGGCCACTCCTAGATCCGGTCAGGCTTCATTTGAGCACAGAGGACCCATATTTGAGGAACGTCAGCACCAAGGAAAAACATGTTATTTATCTGTCCCAGGATATTTATTTGTAAAATGGGAATAATAATAAAATATAACACAATAACTCCAGGGCCTGAACTATTTTGCCAAGTGACCACACTGACCAAGTGACAAATAAAGGAGCAACACGGCTAAACCGTTATGAAAACATGAAATGCTAAATGTGTCACACCAATGCAGTGTCCCCTTAGGCCCTCTGCCGAGCACCCCGAGGAGTAAGTGTGTGCCTGCCTGAGAGTGTAAACATCACTCAGAGCCTTGCACCCTGTAGAAGTGAGAAACAACTTTTCTTAAGCTTGAAGTCTTTGCCTAAACACAGTTTGCAATGTTTTGGGAATCCGATCCAAGTTCTGTTGAATGCTTATGAGACATTTTGCTTATTAAATAATCTTCTGAAATCTGCCAGGTTTTAATGACTCATGGATTCATGCAAACGGACGCATGGCGGTTTGAATTATGGAATCAGAGGGCAGAGAGACTCAAATGTGCATGTGACAGGAAAGAAGCAGCCTGCCAGGACAGCGGAAATGGTTTGCTCAGACCACGCCCTGTGAAGTGCCCACGGGAGAGCCAGGCTGGAACCCCCAACCTCCGAGCTCAGGGCTCTTTCTTCCGAACACATTTTCCCATGGATATTCTGGCCACGTGGCTCTATACCCACAGTCAGCACAACACTCTAGAAGGAAATCAGAAATGGCCGTCCTCCCTCCCCACCCCCAAGCCCTACTGATATTAGGATGAGAAAAATGTTTAGGATTGCAAAGCTGCGTGCTCTCAAGGAGTACATGATATGCTGTAAAACTCACAGCGTAAAGGGGACCGTAGGTGCGTTAGTCTTTACAGCCACCTGGTGAGATCGCTATTCACACCGCGTGGGGAGAGGAACATGCGAGAGGCTTGCTCAAAGTTCCACAAAACCAAAAGCGGGACTCAGAGGCAGGTTGGGCTTCCAATTTTGGAGTGTTTTAGTGCAACATGACAATAGACAAATTGTATATAAAGATGACTTTTGCCATGGAGATAGGACTCTCCACCCTCCTCTGTGGCCGGTGAGGGGAGCTGTGTCCCACCATCTTCTCGTGTAGCATGTCGCAGTTCATCAGCAAGGAGCACTTGATCCATGAAGGTCTGTGTAGATTGCCTGAATGCTGGCAGCGGCCATGATAGTAGTGATGATTCTTACTAAATGCGCATTTCCAGGCTCTACCTTAGGTTCCTTACTAACTGATTTGATTTTACTTAGCAAGATCTCTGTTATCTGGAGTTTACACGTGATGGAGTTGAGGAACAGGCAGTCGAAATAAATTGCTCCAGGCGACACAGCTAACAACGGCTAAGAAATAATATTTACTTTTTTTTTTTTTCCTTTTTCTTTACGGTGGGGCCGAGTGAGAAGGCTCACTGGGTAAGGACGTGCCAACAAGCTGTGACCTGAGCTTCATGTCTGGCACCCACACAGTAAAAAAAAAGGAGAGCTGACACTCTCAGGCTGTCCCCTGACCTCCTCAGGAGGCTGTGGCATGCACGTGTCCCCCCTCCCCCCAACACATTCATGTGAAGAACAGGAAATGTTTTCAGTGATGGATCTTTTGCATGCTCAGGTCTTTGTCTCCTATCTTCAACTTCAGCTACACACAGCTAGAGCAGCTAGTTTAGCGAACCGCAGTTCTATGTATCTAGCGGTCCTGTCCTCATGTCCCATTGTGTTTGGTAAGGGTGTAGGGTGACCTTTCTCTACCTGCTCCTATACCTCCTTCTAGCAGTGGACAAAAGTCACAAGTCATTATGACTCCTATGCTAACCCTTCAAGACATTTGAACTCATTTGAAGAAAACAAATAGGAAACAACATCCCCCTGCCCCCCACCCCTCCCCACACCACACACACCCTGGTTTTTCCTTTAGTCAAATGAGTTTATCCAGACGAAATCAGGTTGAAGTGAACAGAGGGCAGTCTGATGCAAAGGAAAGGTGGTGGTGTCACCAAGGGTGTGTGCGTGTCACAAAGGGTGTGTGCGTGTCACCAAGGGTGTGTGCGTCACAGCTTGGGTGAAGCTTGAAAAGTCCGTTCCGGCGGCGATTTTTGCAAATGAATTTATACTCCCTTCCAGAGTCATCGATGACAAGACTATTCACCTTCCCACGGGTTCCAGAAATGACCGCCAGCCGCGAGCTCAGCCGCGAGCTCAAGGATAGGAACTGTGCAGGTTGGAACTGAGGCCACAGAGTAGAACCTCTTCACTCAACACACTTAAAAGTAATGAAAGATGCTTAAACGTGTGCCTTTCCATACACAAAAGGATGGTGTGCCTACCAAGTCTTGAGACAAAATCCAAGTACTAGTATAAGAAGTGTTCAGGTGCAGAACTGGTCACCCGTGGGGGAAACTGTCACAGTTGCATACCCGTACGTTCGATATTGCAACCAGAAGGGAACCAGAAGGGTTAAACACCGCCCCCACCCCCGCTTTGGTCCACACAGTTTCCTCTTCATGAATTAATCAGGAAAGTATGTCCATTTCATCATCTTCCTCACACACCTCGCTCTCAGCGAGCTCTGTCTCCACTTGCCTACAGACAGCCCTCTCCACAGGTTTTTGACCTGGAGCCATGAGCCCTCCTGATGAGAGAGTGTTGGCTCAGGAGGTCAGATGTGAGCTGTGAGCATTCTGTTTGGCTGTCAGAGCCATGCCTGCCCTTTCTGTAATGCGACTTTTATCTCCTGGGTGAGAACATTGTTCTCATGCCCTCCCCCTTTTTGCTCAGGGTTGCTGTTGATATCTAAGGACTCAGTGCTTGAGGTGAAGAGAGCGGGATGGATCCTGGAGAGTGGGTGATGATCCTCCCCTGCTGTGTCTAACCCCCTCCCACAGTCTTTTTAGGGCGTAGGGGTGGTGGCCTTGTCCCCAGGAAGACCGGGATCACTCCTGCATTGTAGAATGGCTCTGTGTAAGTGCTGACTGACACCTACATTTCCTTCCTTCTTTCCATAGAGGAATTCTAGGACTCAACTGGATTCTGTCAGATAGGAAGGGATGTGCTGAGCTCTGCAAACCTCCTTCCGTTATTGACAGAGGAGCCTGCTGGTGAGGGAAACATGACCTTCACCTGCTCTGCCTTCAGTCGGTGACAACCCAGAGACAAACATAATTATTTCGTGTACAATAACCACTTAATTTTGTGCACCACTCTATTTACAGTCAGAAAAAAATAAACAAACCAAATTCTGTGATATGTATTTTTTTTTCAGTCAAGGATGTACCACAAATGTCAACAAAGTATCCTTTTAGTCAATCCTTGCTAGGGAAAGTACAGGGTGTTCTTGGCATTTTTATGGTACATAAGGCTTCTCACAAACTAATGAAAACATTGAATTTGTTACATAGTTATACACAAGTACTATGGGATGTAATAGGAGGCAAACTTCACAGATCTACATTCTAATAAAGCCCCACTCACACATACACACATTCACACAACTTTTTTTGTATTTACATCAACCATGGATGGAATTTTCTGCCCAGTCCTGGGGGTGGGGGTGGGGGAAGTTTTAAATATTTCATCGGAAAATTAGAGTACTTCTTTATTCCCTTAAGACGAAACGGAATGGATAAATAATGCATATGTCTGAGGCCAGTTTTAAAAAACCTCATGATTTGTACTGACTGAGAGGAACCAACTGACACTTGAAGCCAGAAACTATGAAAACTGAAAGGAAAATGGATGGAAAATTCCACAACGCCAGATCCCAGCACCCAGGACGTCAGGGTTGTCACCTGAGAGGCATCTGCTGAAGTTTTGGCATCCTTGCATTACGTTGCTTTGAAGACAGCATGTAAGCACCCTTTCCACCACTCTCCGGGGCTTTCAGAAGGAGACTCAAGGACACCTGTTGGGAGATACCATCGATTTATCTAAATCTATGTCAGTAGCCAATATCGAGAAAGACTTCGACCCTGAAAGTTTAACTTTCCAACCAGGGACAAGCAGTTGAGGTGCCCATTTAACATAGTCAAAGTGGACCTGGCTGCCAGGTTCCCCCAGCATCCTTCAGTCCCTACTTCTCACAGGTATGGCTGGCATACCCTTCCCTCTACTCTGAACTCTCTAGCCCGGGGGCCGCACTGCCTTCCCCCCTAGGTGATCCAGACATGTTGGTCCCTTACCCTCTTTTGCTCCTTTCGTACCTTTGGCTTCCTGGCTGCTGTACTTGGTTTCCTTCTTTCCCTTGCCCTCCCTCCCTCCTTACATGGTTCAGGGTCATGAACTCTCTGGACTCTCCCAGATGCCTCTCTGCTCCCAGCTATGTTCTCCCACATATCTATAAAAATTTTTTTCTCCACCATACCTAGGAGCAACACGTCCTGTCCTTTCCACTTTTTTTTTCATTCAGAGAGCACTGCTTTTTTTAGTGGGAGGGGACACCTACCCTTCAGATCTGTGTTACAGAGCACTTGTAACCATGGATGTAGGCAGCTGGCTCTTACTGCAAAGGCTTTCTGAGCTTGTTTATACAGCACCCGTGGAATACAGGGGAAGGTTCACCTGTCGTAGAAGTTGGGGCTTCCCGCAGCAGGAACAATGTCAGGCACTGTAATAAATGTGTCCTTCGGACTTTCGTCAAGTGCAGAGACAGTTCATGTATGAGGAGGGTGAGGCCGATAAACACTCAGCCATGTGAGTTCAGTTACCTTGACTGTTTGCCACAATTTGTTACTTTGTATGCATAAGAAACATTGTACCTAACTCTTCTAGCTAATACTTTAAAACGTGTTTAAGACAAGTACTTTTACGTCTTTTTTTTTCACTCCTACACTACCCTGAGAAAACATTTCTGTAAATGTTCTATCCCTTCTCCCCCACCCAGTCAAGCTTTTGTGCCTGCTGTGTTCCGGGCCCTTGATGGAGAGTTGTGATCCCTTTCCCCCAGGAGCAATAAATCCTTTCCCATTTCCTGTGCACATAGTCTTAAAAGATTAAAAGGTTAGCCAATCACCAACGACTGTGAAGTCGGATTCCAGCCAACAGGGAAGAGACATCGGCACTGCTTACATCAGAATAAAGCCAAGCACACTTCCAGTCCTGGTGTGCTTCCGGTCCTGGTGTGCTTGCTCCTCCCATGGTGAGTGACGCTCCCTCTTGACGTAGAGTAAGGTTTACCTTAACTTTTAGAATGGCTATCTCATTCTTTGTGGCCCTGAGTTTAGTTCTAACGTAGACAGCTGAAGTAGTTTTTTGAGGAAGAATCTAATCACAAAGGAAATATAGAATAAGAATCCAAGCCCTTCTTTCTTGGATATTTATTTAAGTAAATAGAGAGAAGACTTCTTTTGGAGAACTTGGGAGGGTTTTTTGTTTGTTTGTTTGTTTTTACTAATTTTTATTTTAAACTAAAAAAATATTTTATGTGTATGGGTGTTGTGCCTATGTGTACTATATGCATGCCTGAGTAGCTGAGAACAGGGTGTTGGATCCTCTGCAGCTAGAGTTACAGATAGTTGTGAGCTACCATCTAGGTGAAGGGAACCCTGGAATTCTCACTAGAAACAAGTTCAGAGTGGCAAGGAAAGAGGCTGCCACTCCATTGGAAATGTCTGGAAGAACAAAACTTTACTCTTGGTCAAGAGGACAGAACTCCTGTAAAACCCAAAAATTTCAAGGAGAAAGATAAAATCCACAATTGCCAGGAAGATGGCCACTGACCTGGTCCATACCTAGAGTCCCCAGAGAATGGAACTGAATTAGGTTTGCTCATGTGCTTATGAAGGCAAACCTTGCAAGGGTACAGTATTCCCCACCTTCATCCAGTGAGGGTGCAAAGGAAACGAAGGGAGAAAGGGTTAACTTTAATCTGAGAGTGGAACAGGCCCTTTGTGTAAAAAAAGATTTCACCAGGTCAAGGGTAGATTAAAACATTTGCATAAAAGTTTTTCAAGGTGAGAGAGACAAAAAGTTCTACATTCCTTATAATAAAGTTTTATAGTATCCTATAAAAAGACTCATATTTAACTCTTCTTACATTCTTCAAAAACCACATGTGCTCTTAACCACCAAGCCATCTATCCATCCTCAAAAGGATAGTTTTAAAATAAAATATTCAATCCAACATCTGGGATTCCAATTTCTAGCCCTGTATTTGTGTCCATAGACAATCACCTTTTAGAAGTAAGTGTCTTTTTTGTTTACTTGTGACAAGGTCTCACTATGTAGATCAGGCTGGCTTCAGACTCACAGAGATCTTCCTGCTTCTGCCTCCTGAGTGCTGGCATCCAAGGTATGTGGACCATCAAGCCCAGCTAAAATTACCTTTCAACACTGGTTCTTGGACAACTAACTTTTACTCACTAGAGACTTTGCTACAATGCAAAAAAGGTCAATTTGAAGAACATTTAAAAGACCATTTAATGTAACTAGGATAAATATCAGCACATAGGGAGAATAAAAAAATTAGCAAGACTTTTATATGTGTTCTGAATTCAGAGATGTTCCTTATTGCCTGAACACTTTAAATTATGGAACTGAATAGGTTGTGATAGAAGTTTGCTAGCTAGATCAAAGCTGTGGTTAAGTGGAGCCAATCGATATTTGAAAAGAGGGAAATAAAAGGATAAATGGTGGGAAACTGCTTACTCAAAATACCACCCCCCACCCCAACCTAGGGAGGACTCCGAAGGAAGAGATAGTTTTCAAAAGGTGCTGGCTGTGGCCGGCCAGATCTCCAGCAGAGTCCTCTCACCTATGTTAGGGCTACTATAAATAGAATTGCCCTACAAGCACAAAGGATCCTGTAGGTTTTTTTTTTAAGTTGTATGTATGTATGTATGTATGTATGTATGTATGTATGTATGTATATGAGTACACTGTAGCTATCTTAAGACACACCAGAAGAGGGCATTGGGTTCCATTATAGATGGTTGTGAGCCACCATATGGTTTCTGGGAATTGAACTCAGGACCTCTGGAAGAGCGTTCAGTGCTCTTTACCACTGAGCCATCTCTCCAGCCCCTACTGAATATTTTTAAATGATCCTAAATGCTTTTACAAATCCAAAAAAAGGAGTTAGACCAAAGGGCCTTGGAAAGTTGAGGCTTCATGGAGATGCCACCATGTCAAATGACTCAGTTCCAAGGGACATCAAGTCTTTTAGAAACAGATTCTCAGTTCTTTTGTTGAGTCTGATTAGGCTTTTGTGGAGAGAAAGGACCATGCAGTACATACAGCTGCGAGCATCACCCAGCACATACCGCCGTGAGCATCACCCAGCACATACAGCCATGAGCATCACACAGCACATACCTCCACGAGCATCACACAGCACATACCGCCGTGAGCATCACACAGCACATACAGCCATGAGCATCACACAGCACATACCACTGTGAGCATCACACAGCACATACCGCCGTGAGCATCACACAGCACATACAGCCATGAGCATCACACAGCACATACCGCCGTGAGCATCACACAGCACATACTGCCGTGAGCATCACACAGCACATACAGCCATGAGCATCACACAGCACATACCTCCGCGAGCATCACACAGCACATACCGCCGTGAGCATCACACAGCACATACCGCTGTGAGCGTCTTGAAAGGAGGAAGACAACTTACCAGGCAGCCACAGTGAGAGGTGTTCAAATCACAGCTTCCAAGTTTATTGTGAAAGACATGTGTGTATGCGTGAGGGCACACACATACACACACACACATACACACACACAGAGAGGAACACACATGCACACACACTCCATGTAGCCTCTTACTCACATAATAGCGGTAGTTACCATAGTGTATAGGGGAAAGCTGCGTTGATATTTTAAATCTCATAGAAATCAAAAAGTAGAAGTGAGAACCAGTGTCACATGCATGCCATTTAGTTTTCTGACCTCTTTGTGCTCGGAGGGTGTCTCTAGAAACCCAATCCCCTCTTCCCCTAC
>NW_022196893.1:27861653-27887774 GCF_008632895.1 Mastomys coucha
CTCTGTAGTTTGGTGGTTGTTTTTAAAATTATTCACTGTTTTGCTGTTGAGGGTTAGCCTGGGCAAAACACACAGGCTAACCCGAACCTTTCCTCAGTTGTATGTGGTGACTTTTCAGTTCTCTTCTTTCTTTCTTTCTTTCTTTTTTTTTTTTTTAAATTAAATTAAATTAAAATTTTCTCTGAAGACAGTCTTTCACCCAAGGTTATGATTCCAACTGTCCTTGTGGACTTTGAGGGAGGTTGTGGGCAGCTGCAGCTGGTTCTCTCAGGGTGTGTTGTCTGTTTGTCTGTCCGTCTTTCTTTCTTTCTTTCTTTCTTGCAGATTTATTTATTTATTATATATATAAGTACATTGTTGCTGTCTTCAGACAGACCAGAAGAGGGCATCAGATCCCATTACAGATAGCTGTAAGTCACCATGTGGTTGCTGGGAATTGAACTAAGGACCTCTGGAAGAGTAGTCAGTGCTCTTAATGGCTGAGCCATCTCTCTAGCTCCATGTCCCGTCTTTTCCCAACTTTAAGAGCTGGATTCCTGGTCACCTTGTTTAAAGGAGCACAGCTTGAGCAGTCTCAGAGCTGGGGAAGCTACCAAGCATTGGGGACACTTGCTCTGCAAACAGCCTCCGTGGGATTCTGAATGATGAAGCCCTTCCCGCGTGGGCTCACATCAGGACAGCTTCACGTGGCACAGGCTGCAAGTGGCTGTGGCCCCCTTTTGGCTGTACTGTTGTTTCTTCTTTGCTTGCTCATCTCAGAGCCAAGTCTCTGATGAATTGAGTTTAGTTTCTCTTTGATATGTGGTTGCTTTCAAAGACCTTAATCTTTAACATGTCGCTCCAAACTGCGGGATGGGGGTTGGGGGAGAAAAATAAATCTTTGCTTAGTTGTAGAGAGAAGGGTTTGTAGCCATGGGAAGATAGACATGTACAAACTGGTGGTTACAACGTCTTTATCTAAACCCGTGTGGTCAGAAGCAGAAGTCAGAAACTAGAGTATAAATACATATCAGCATAGTATGTGGGTCCCTTTTTGAATGTGTAGCAGTCTCTACAAATGGTTCTTGAGGGTTAATATGTATAGCTGTCTGGAGCTGCACAGAGCAGGAGTAAACAGCTGTTCTTAGGCTGAGAGCCGAAATGGACTGAAATTAGTCATATTTATTGTCTGGTCTTTACCTAAAAGTCGTGCTCCATAGATTCTGCCTTCATAATTGTTCTATAGGTAGGAGACTCAAACCTTCCACTTCATTAACTTCCTAGATTCTTTCTAGGTTTCTCTTTGAAGGCGATATTTTCAGGAATAGATACGTATGTATATATGTATGTATACATGTATGTATACATGTATGTATTATGTATTTATTAATTTGTTTGTTCTAAATAAATATTTATATAGCCCAGGCTGGATTTATCAGCTCCCTGACTCCTGGAGTTAGAGGCATGCACCACCTTGCCCAGCTAGGTTATAATATTTTTGTTTGGTTTGTGTTTTTGTTAGCATTTTGAGTATATCATTCTTCTGGTTTGTCTTTTGATAAATCCGTTGACAGCCATATGTAGTTGCCATGTAGGGCATAAGGTGTTTTTGACTTACTGGTCCTATCTCCTGGATGTTTTGGGCTCACTGGTCCTATCTCCTGGATGTTTTGGGCTCACTGGTCCTAACTCCTGGATGTTTTGGGCTCACTGGTCCTAACTCTTGGATGTTTTGGGCTCACTGGTCCTAACTCCTGGATGTTTTAGGCTCACTGGTCCTAACTCCTGGATGAGCCCGTTTGCTTTGCAGACTTGTGAGGTTTTGGTTCGACTATTGTGTTCTGTTTCTTTTGTACATTTTAGTATTTTCTCTCCCTTTCTTAAATTCTCACGTTGCTTGTACATGTCTACCTTACTCCAATTAGAAGTTTTTTTTTTTTTATTTTTAATTCTCTTTCAGATAAATCACATGATTCCATTTCATTGGGGCCAATCTCTGGTGATACATCTCATTTCTTTGTTCAGAATATCTTTGCCCATTTCTCCTGCTTCCTTACTTCTATGTTGCTTGCTGGGCGTTCGATAAAACCTAAAACTACCTCAGTCCCAATGGGGTGGCTTTATGTAGGGAAATAGACCCTCCCAAACACAAACACACTTTCCACCCCCTTGCAAACTGTGCTGGAGGGTTTTAGTGCTATAGCGACTCTGTCCTTCCTCAGGGAGCAGCAAGCTGCTGTGGCCTTTGTTCATTTTCTATGTTGAGCCTGGGACTAGGGGGAGCTAAAGGTATCCTCCAACCCAAGCTACTCTCCTTGCGCTTTGTGATGGGACCCTAGCAGTAGCCTTGGGGAAGTAACTTGGGAGCCTCCACACTTAGTGTACTTATTCTGTGCACATTAACCTAACAGGTTTTCATTGACACTACCGAGATAGGACACTTGGGTGGCTGACCCCTCTACAAGGACATGGCTTTAGGCAGAGGACTCTAACTTACTTACTTAATCATATGAAATGGAAAATAGCGATGTCCCCTTATTTGGCAGAATTCAAAATTTTACAAGTTAATGATTGTAAAATTTCCTGTGGGTCTTTGTACCATCCCATCTAGACAGAGAAACTATTTTCTCTATGGCCAAACGTGTTTTCTTAATACTCGTTCAAAGCTTACCAAGCTTGTCAACACAGCACTGAAGACCTTTCATTCTGCCAATCCTGTACCATGTCTGCATTGTGGCCTTTGGTCTCTCTACTGTTCTTTCCTCCTCTCTTTTCTCTTCTGCTCTCTTAGATACTCTCTCTCCTTTACTGCCCCCTTCTCTTCTTTTGATCTCTCTCCCTCTCCCTCTCGCTCTCTCCCCATCCTCCTCTACCCTCCCCCTCCTCCCCTCTCTCTCCTCATTCTCCACCCAATCTCCCTACCACAGGATCCATCTTTTTTTCTCTTCTTTTCTCTTTTTTCCTTATTGCCTCTCTTCTCCCCTTTCTGGTTTGATCCTGTTTTTCCCCCCCACCTCTTAGAGCTTTCCACATTTGAATAAAGAGGAGTTTAACCTCAATAGATTCAAGATTTCACCAGCCCTCTGCTGAGTGTGGAAGAGGAGGCTACTCCACTCTGGGCATACATCTATAAATTACACGGATTAACTGGTCTTGTTGATGTTTAGACTTCCATGTCAGTCACTGAGGCTTGAAGAATGAACACTAAGATGGAGCCCACCCTGGGTTTGGTTCCTGGAGACCAGAACTATAATTATTCTGAGTGGCAGTTACCTCAGAATTAAAAGGAGGAAGAGGGAGAGATTTGTTGGGTGCACTCTCTCCTAACAAAGTGTGGGAGGTGATCCAGGTAGTGTTCTTATCAGAGAAAAACAAAGGTGCACTGGACAGGGGTAAACAATAGCTGTCCCTATTCATCATGTCTAGAAGACAGTAATTTTCAAGATGATACCACGCAAGTATGACCTCAGGGACTGAAGGACTGTTTCCAGAGTAAACTCATGAACATGGACAGACGTCCACAAATATTTTCATATGTCCTTGTATGGAATGTGGTAGCTAGAATATTTTTTTTTTGTTTTTTGTTTTTTAACATCTAGTGAGAGTCACAGTCACCAAGAATAAGCTATTTTAGTACTTTAGTGCATAAGAACACAGTTTGTGAAAGCCATCATAAGCAATGGGAATGAATAAATAACTGAGATCAATTTAACTCCACTCAGAGTATGTGGGTTTGATCAAAATTTTAAATGTTTCAGGGAGAAAATGAGGTGAACAACTAAGACGCGTGGAAAGTAAGGACCCACCGAGTAGTTGGTTGTACATTGTCTGCCTCAGCCTTGGGAGGTAAAGCTGGGTGTGACTCTGTCGGTGAGTGAGCCCCACCCGTTCTCTGCATCTCGGGAATGCTGGGTGTTCTTCAGCCATGCTTAGCATGCTTCCTCTTAGCCTCTCTCGTGTCATGTGATAATAACACTAAAGGTTCTCTTGAGGTAGTTTGGTCAATAACCTACCTTCACACTGGACTCTGGGTTATTGCTCAGTGGGTCAGCCAAGGGAATTAGGAGCAAAGGAAGTTCAGGGAGGTGGAGTGCACTGCCTGCAGGACTGGGGAGAGAGCCAGGACGCAGTTGAACTTTTCTGAGTGCATCACCACCAAGTTCTCCTTCATAGTCTTTCCTCTGTCCCTTCTTCCTTAGACTATGCGAGGTTCATCTTTGGCTCATTTCCTGCTCTTCCTTAGCTTTCCAAAGGCAGGCACCATTTAAGGCAGGGGGATGCTGTAGCATTTTCTCTGTCCAATCACATTAGGGCAGTGACAGACCTGTGATTGGACAGGAATAGAGAGGTGAATCGAGAGTTGGAGGAGGAGAAGGGTCAGAGGAGCAGGAGGAGGTATCGTGATCATGGAGGCAGACAATGAGGACGAGCCAGATCCCACGAGCTTATACAACCAAGCAAAGGTTTTTACAAAATAGATTAATTGGGTTAGAACATTGTCTTTATTATTGGGTTCTGAAATTACTGTATTGGCATCTTGTAAATTGTGATTTTTATTATTGTATAAATCTGATTGGATATTAAGGCCTTAAGAGTCATGCTTTACTTCATATCTTAGGCTCTATTTAGATAAATGATTGTGGGGGTGTGTAAAGAGTTGCATGTGAGTGAGATGTTTTTAATAGCTGGGAGAGAATAATAAAAGCCCACCGGGATGTGGTGATGCCGGTCAATACTGGCTCAAGAACATGGCCCGGTGGGAAAGAGAGTTTGTGGGGTAGATTCATTTTTCTTTAAATTCCTGAAACAGGGGAACTCAAGGTTCACCAAAAATCACAACTTCCTTAGGGGACTCAACATTCTTCCCAACATGTCTCCATCATCCTGATCCAACTTCATCTGTGCTTCTTCTAACATTTTGATGGTGTTGTGGTTTACAGAGTTCAGAAACCAACCTCTGGCATGGGCTTGTGGAGGAAGGACAACGAAGAAAGGAAAAGGAGATTCAGGCCCAGGCCCAGGAGCCACAGAACTGCAGAAGGATGGAGCCACTGCTGTTCACAGGCTGGCCAGAGTGGCCACACTCACTACATAGATGACCAGGCCCTTACTGTTACACTGCTTCCTTACGACATCGTCCCGAGGACTCCTGAGAGGAATCTGACTTGATCTGGAAGCCCAAGAAGCCAGTCAGCAGTCGAGAAGCCAGCAGTCAGCTGAGAAGCCAGCAGTCAGTCGAGAAGTCAGCAGTCGAGAAGCCAGCAGTCAGTCGAGAAGTCAGCAGTCGAGAAGCCAGCAGTCAGTTGAGAATCCAGCAGTTGTGCAGTGAGGTTCTCAGAACCGTGGTCCACAGACATCTTTGCTGTGGTGACTTGTGATGGTTCAGTTGCTTTATGCTTTTAAGTTTTATCTTGGTAATAGCAGCCTAGCCTGATTAGGAGTTGGGGCTATTTTATGGGATTAAGAAAACACCCTCTCTACAAAGCAGCCTGGTAGATTTCCTATTAGGTCATTGTTGGAGTTGGGGAACAAAATGACTAGCTGCCCCCAGAATAAAAAGAATGACGTCTTCAAATATCCACAGCAGAGAGATAAATAATACCTCTGTTGGAAGAACCTGACAAGTTGGGACGGAGAACAAATGATAAATATGGGCTTTGTTTAAAATTTAATTAAGCTTCTAAAGTTTCTAGTCTGTTCAATGGTAAATATTGCATACTCGCTAGTGGAAACGAACTCTGGAAGTTTATAGTTGGAAGATGAATAACTCTAGGGTAGCAACGAGCATTGGCCTTAGATTTGACTGACTAAGGCTGTCTCACTAAAGGTGGCTTTCTGTCCTGGTGGAGGCTGGATCTGCTGCAAGCAATCAATCCCAGCCTTTTCTTTTCCAATGAGGCCGCCACTGAACTTCTCATTAATCTCAGCCTTAGGATGAATCTAAGGCCTGAGTGTTCTGAGGGAGCCTTCCCACAGGAGAGGGGCTGAGTATTTATGAGCGCTGCCAGATATTTCCTGTCATCCCCTAGCAGTGTTTCCCCATGTTAAACCTTCCTTATTATACAAAGTAATCCTTCCGACTCACTTCATTTGATGGTGCAATTTAAAAATACATTTCCCCAGGGGCAAAATATGCCTGATAAACAGAAAGAACTATCTTTTAAAAAGGGGATTTTAGTGCACAAACAGCTGTCTTCCATTTTTGGCATTAAAGAGGAGAGAATAAAATGACTAATCTCTCTACGTATTAACAATAAAAGTGCTGACAAAATCTTAACTATATACCTCACATCCTTAGTAACTCTGTAATTATAGCTCTGGCTAAATACACATGTGCAAGCACACACACACACACACACAGAGTTCTCACGACACCCCCAACACAAGCATACAAGCGCACCTGTGGTCTTGCCCATTTGCACACATAAGCACATGCCCCTGAGCGTGTGTTAGAGCATGTATGATTACTGTCCACTCTCACCACTGCCTTCCTCCCCTCAGAGGGAGCATACTTGAATGCTGACTCTCCACATGAGTCATTCAGCTGCTCTGAACAGGTCAGTATGGCTTTTAATAAAATGTCTTAATGTAACCCCAGTTACAGTAGATGATATTCCAAACCAATGATTATTGATAGATATTGATCAGAACTGGGATTCACTTACGCATACATGACTAAAGCATAAAGATGCATTTGTTTTTATCTTTTCCCCCACAGCGACCGTGGTTTTGGGGCTTATTATTAATGCAATAGGATCCTGATATGAGGGTGAGCCAGTGTGGCCCAAGCTGCTGAGAAAATGACACTCTTCTGAGAGGTCGGTCGCAGGCAAGCCGGCAGCAGGAGGCTCCAGGGCTCAGGGAAAGGGCTGACCCAAGAGAAAGGCTTTCCGAGTTCCTTTGGCCCAGACCCTTGCAGGTCTGGTTTTCCTCTCTGTTCTGGAATGGGAGGTGGACTTTTGTCTGTGAGTTTCAGCCAAGTTTCATCCCCCAAGGGCACTGAATTCTGCAGAGAAACTGAACCAGTGCCAGCGAGGAGAGGGTTCTGCAGTTCAGCTAGCCAAGGAGCGCATCTGCAGAGATCCTTGGTCTGGAGATACTGGCTGTGGCTATAGTGAGACGTGCAGAGGCCTCGGGAAGGAGGCCTAGGCCTCGGGATAAGTACAGCATCCAAAGTCTTCAAGTTTTAACAAACATCTCTACACATGCATGGTAGGCAGGAAGGGTGGTTGACCGTATGACTCTCCTGTCTCACTTAGCTGTAATTGCCCTTTTCCCAAAATAATATGATTCATAGGGTAGAGTGGATGGGACAGGTTCTGTCTTCTTTTCTTTTCTGGGCGGTACCCACCTTACCTTGGCCAAGAGAGTAAGCTATTTGGGTCATAGGTCAGTGCTCATCTGCCAGAGAAAAGGGTGATGGTGAGGTGGGGCTGGGGGCTGGGAGCTAGGGGCTGGGGTTGTCTGCAGATAGAAGTGATAATTAGTCAAGAAACAATAACGGATAGTATTTATTTAATGTTTAGCTAAACAGCATGTACTTTCTTCCTGAAGCAGCCAAAGCATCCATTGAAATGATTGCTGAAGGAATAGATAAAGGAACAAAGCTCAGAGAGATTAAGATGCACATCCAATCCCACACCCAGTTCCAAGTTCTAGACTGACTCCAGGTCTGCCTGGAGTTTGAGTGACATTTGTCGTTCGTCTAGATTGAGGCCCTAAAAATAATGGAGGACATAGATAATAAGAAAGGAAAGACATTGGGTGGCAATGGCTCATGCATTTAACCTCAGTATGGCAGAGGCAGAGGCAGAGGCAGAGGCAGAGGCAGAGGCAGAGGCAGAGGCAGAGGCAGAGGCAGAGGCAGAGGCAGGTGGATTTTTGTGAGTTGAGGCCAGCCTGGTCTATAGATCCAGTTTCCAGACAGCTAGGGCTATACAGAGGAATCCTGTCTTGAAAAAATCAAAAAATTGAATTGAAGACAGAAATAAACCCACACCCCTACAGACACTTGAATTTTGACAAAGAGGCCAAAACCAGATTGTGGAAAAAATAAGGTTTCTTCAGCAAATGGTGCTGGTCTAACTGGATGTCTGCATGTGGAAGAATGCAAATACATCCATATTTATCTCCCTGCACAAAACTCAAGTCCAAAGGGATCACACACTTCAACATAAAATTAGGCACACTTAATCAATCTAATAGAACAGCAAATGGGGAATAGCCTTGAACTCATTGGTACAGGACACAACTTCCTGAACAGAACACAATGGCTCAGGTCAAGAATTAATAATGGGACATCATGAAACTGAAAAGCTTCTCTTAAGTCAAAGGACACTATCATCACTACAAATCAATAGTCTACAGATTGGGAGATCTTCACTGACCCTACATCCAAATGAGATTTAATATCCAAAATATATAAAGAACTCAAGAAGCTAGGCACCAACAATCCAAATAATCCAATTTAAAAAATGGGGTACAGAGCTAAACAGAGAGTTCTCAACAGAGGAATCTTGAATGGCCGAGAAGCACCTAAAGAAATGTCCCCAAACCAAGCCAAACCAAATCAAACAAAAAGCCAAAAAACAAAGACAAACCAACAAAGAGCAAAAAAGAAAGAAAGGAAAGAAATTTGGCTTGGGAATCGAAGCCAGAAAGAAAACAAGTGACCGTGCCAGTGAAAATAGGAAAGGAAAGGTGGGAGATGGACAGTCACCATCAAGATGTGACCAGAATACATTCACCAAACAGCAAGGTCAGTCACCTGCACTGCCTGGGCAGAGGAGGAAAAGATAGAACAGGTTAGACCCTCTGCTAACGGAAGAATGACATCTGGTTGGAAGATAGGAAAGGGGGAAAACTCAAAAAACAAACAACAGTAACCCATCCACTCCAGGATTACAACAGCCACCCCTCCATTTACCCCAGGATTACAACAGCCACCCCTCCACTTACCCCAGGATTACAACAGCCACCCCTCCATTTACCCCAGGATTACAACAGCCACCCATCCACTTACCCCAGGATTACACGAATTCACAATGAGTGCTCTGTAGAGTTCAGAAAGGGAATGAAAGGCCCCTTGGCCATTTGGTCATGTGTTGTGTCCCCATTCTCAAACCCTATGTCCTACCCCAACCCCCAACCCCACCCACACCAAGAGCAATGCACTTATCAGCACCAACATTGCTGAAAGTGGAAATACTCTGGGTAAGACTACATTTCAAAAATATCTAAGTAGGTGCAAAGATGCAAGGTCACCTGAGACAGCTAACAAGACCCTTCTCCCACCCATCCCTGGCCCATCCTATTAACAGCAGATCTGTGGAATCAGGCCAGTTTAAGGTTACATGCTAGGCACTCGTGGGCTTCTAAGATGTGACCTCTTCTGTTTGGGACACTTATGATTTTTACAGAAATAATTGTATTGAGAAAAATTTGTGGAGACGTTATCTATATTCTGCTGCTTGAGTGATAAAGTCCCTGAATTTCTCTATTTATTCTGTATGAGAATATGGACTTCGATTCTCTCCATCTGAACACAGTAAGCAACTTGGGGATGAAGCTTTCATAATAAAGAACGATATCTTATTTCAGTGAATGTCCACAAATTTTTCAATACTTTGGATAATTTTGTCAGAGAATGGTAGATCTAGGAATATAATCACTACACCAGTGAGATTAGCCAACTCTTAGAACTGTTGGCTCATTAGAAAACAAAACAAAATAAAACAAAAACCTATTTACTTTTCTTTTACATGCATGGTTGTTTTGCCTGTATTCCAAGTCGGCACACTATGGGCATGCAGTACCCTCAGAAGCCAGAAGAGGGCACTGGACTGGCTGGAACTGTAGTTACAGATGGTTGTAAGCTGCCATGTGGCTACTGAGAATCCCATACACTCATCTGGAATAGCAGCTAAGCTCGCAGCTGACAAGCCATCTCTTGAGACCTCGGAAGTTTTGATCTGCATATCTCTGCTGACTACCTTGGATAGTCCTTGGCTAATTGACCTTGTGCATTCCTATCTTTTTGTCTAATTTTTTTGATTCAGTTTTTACCACCCCTCCCCTGATTTGTAAGAACATTTTACTTATGTAGATACAAAGCAATTGTCAGTTTTATGTTTTGCTAACGTCTCTTCTCCTTCTAGTACCTGTCTCTTTACTGTTTTTAGTGACACATTTAGAACGTTTCCAGTTTCATGTCATCTTACTTAGCAATATTTTCAGACATAATGATTAAAAATCTACCTTTATCCCAAAGTCATAGAGATATTGTCTTGTATTTCCTTCTGAAAATGTAAAATTGTATTTTCCTCAGCAGGTATTTAATCTAACAGCGCCCCCCGCCCCCCGCTCCTGCCCAGCCAGTTTCTGCACTTTGTGCGTACCCACAAGCCTCTTCACCTCCCTGTTGTATAACGTACAGAGTCGGCTGATCGAAGCCACCAGCTAATTTATCTCCAAGAAGAAAAGAATCACATGATTCTGTCCATAGGCACAGGAAGGGCATTTGGCAAAGTCACATCTATTCGCCATGGAAGCTTGGGATAGTAAGAGAGACCGCTCAGTGGGTAAAGAGCGAGCTTGCTGCATATGGAAGGACCCAGGTGTGGCTCCCCAGCACCCGGTGAAAAGCCAGGTGTGGAGGAGGCATGCACCTGTGAACCCTGGCACTGGAGAGGTGGGGACAAGCACGTTCCCGGGCTTGAGGACTAAACTGGTGAACTCGAGGCTCAGTGAGAGAGCCTGTTTCAAAAAATAGAGCATGTAATAGAGGGAAACACCCAGCCTCTACATACTCAAGTACATGCAGATGTTCACAACTGTCTACATACTCAAGTACAGCAGATGTTCATAACTGTCTGGACTCATACATGCATGCACAAATATGTATTAATATGTGTGTACATATATATGTATACAAGCATGTACATATACATATGTATTACATATATACATACACACATGTGATATATACACATATGTATACATATACACAGATATGTGCATATATGTATATACACATCTATATACATGTGTATAGGTGGGTATATATGTTATATGTAACATACAGATTTATGTGTATATATGCATGTGTGTACATGTATACACATGTATATATATGTAATATACAGATGTGTGTGTATATATGTACACATATGTGTGTACACACACTATATACACATATATGTATATATATAATATACAGATGAATGTGTATATATGTATGTATGTATATATATGTGTGTGTATGTACATATATACACACATATATGTACATGTACAGATATCACATTCTCCCTTCACATTTCTTTTTTTTAAAGATCTAGTTATTTTATGTATATGAGTACAGTATTGCTGCCTCAAGACACACCGGAAGAGGGCGCCAAATCCCATTACAGATGGTTGTGAGCCACCATGTAACCAGCTGGGATTTGAACTCAGGACGTCTGGAAGAGCAGTAGGTGCTCTTGACCTCTGAGCCATCTCTCCAGCTCCCGCCTCCCTCACATCTCTACAGTTAATGTCATGGTCAGTGTTAGAAATGGAAAGCTTTCCTGCTAAGTACCGCAACGACCAAAGCCACTTACCAACTAAAACATCTCTGTAGACCAAGACCTCACAGACTTCACGGCCTGCGGGCACAATGGACAGTGGACATGGATAGAACAGGCAAAACTGTAAAGCTCTCAGGACTTAACACAGCAGAGAGGTAGAATGACTTTGGGTTTTGGTAATACGTTTTAGATACAGCACCAAAGGCACGGACATAGATGGAAGAATCCGTAAGTTGGCCATCAATAAAACTAAATGGTTCTGTTCTGCGAGAGGTGCTGTCAGGGACATGTCGATGAGTTGTGGGCTGGAGATAAGTATTTTCAAAAGACGTGTTTGGTAAAGAAGCAGCACACAGAACAAGAAGCTCAAAACAAGAAGTCAAACACCCCAGCTTGAACAGTAGTCCAAAGACTTTATAGGCATTTGGTGAAGTGTATACACGTGCACACCTAGGGTATGTATATTATGTACGTATACAGGTGGCAGGCAGCGGTGAGATGCTGTCTATCACCTAGAGTCAGGACACTGTGATTTTAAGCAGCAGGATGTTGCCATACTAGAAACGGACAGTGACAAGTGCTGGAGAAGGATACGGGACAGCAGGAAGTGTTTGTTATTCACTGTTGATGGTCAGCACTGCAACTCTGAAAGGAAGTTTGGCAGTTTCTAACAATCTAAACAGACTCTCACCATGCTATCTGCTTATTGCTGTCTGGAGTTCGCTCAGAGGATGAAAACTTCTATGGTCACAAAACCCTGCACATGACTTAATAGCGGCTTTGTTTGTAAGTGACCCTCAAGATGAGCACATGTACATTGTGATACGTCTACACAACGGGATGGTATTGATGGAGCTGTGAAGGTATGAAAAGAAACGTGAGGGGCGTGTCTTAGAGGTATTTTTAGGAAGTGAAAATAACATCAGAATGTAGCCGGTGCTACATTCTGAACAGCTGTGGCAAAAGGCAAACCTGTGAAGACAGGATCAGGTGAGAGAGGATGACCAGGGAGGGAGAGTGTGCATAGATGCTCTCTGCGGGGAAATCACTCCATGCGATGTCTCCACAGTGATTATGCAGTAGACACTTCTCCACATCCACAGAGTGAACAGTGCCAAGAGCAAACTGCAATATAGACCTTGGGTTTCGGGGTGATGACATGTCAGTGTGGGCCCCTCTGCTGAAGTGTGGGGTTCATAGGAGATGATTTGTATGGGAGAGCAGGTGGGGTGCGAAAGATGCCTGCCTTTTCTGTTCAATTTTGCAGTGTCTAAAAACAATCTGCTTAGAATATTCTCTACACATAGAAGTGTGTCTACTCTGGCATCATATAGACTCAACCCCTCACCTTATCTCCTTTGCTAATGATGCCCTTCCCAGTCCGATACCAGATTTTTTGGCTTAACCTTTTAATACTATTCATTTCCCTTTTCTGTGGATTTGTTTGTCTTTCTATTCAACTCCCTAGAATCTCTTTGATATATTCAAAAGTTCTTACTGGTTTTATTTGCTCCCATAAAGTTTTGGAGATTAAAAGTGTTTGGATTTTCCTTTATCTCTTCCTTCTTGTCCTGGAATTTATTTCTCATTTCAATGTTTTCAGTATTTTCTCTTATGGATATTTATTGATATTTATTCTAGCTTTACATTACTGATTCATCCTTGTTCCTAAAATGAATGAGGTTCTGGTAATGGCAAGTTTTAAAAGGTGTGTGTGTGTGTGTGTGTGTGTGTGTGTGTGTGTGTGTGTGTCCTATGTGTATGTGGGTGTTTGAATGTACATTGGACACAAGTTGCACTAGTTGACATTAGATGTCTCCCTTTACTGTTATCCACCTTATATATCAGAGCAGGGTCTCTTGGGGAATCTACCTTGCTGTTTGGTTAAGTCTAGCTAGCGAATTTTCTTGAGACTCTTGTATGTACTGAGCCATACTGAGATGACAAATGTCTGCCACGTCCTCCTGGCTTTTGCAGTTGGTTCCAGGGATTCGAGCTACCATCCACTGGTTACACGGCATGGCACATGCCCTTTCCCTCTGCCACCTTCCCACTCCAAACCTATTTGTTTTCATGTTGCAAGCCTTCCTTCTCGGTATGGAGTCAGTCTCTTCAGTCTCATTTCAGAGCAGCACTGCAAAGGCCCTGAGAACCGAGGGCATCCTTGTGGGATGCCAGGGAATACTAGTCCCTCTGTGTGGGCATGAGTTTACTCGATTTCCTTCATCCACAGAGGGATTCCATGACTCCAACCTATCCTAGTTAGGTTTTATTGCTGTGAAGAGACACCATGGCCAAGATGACTCTTACAAAGAACAACACTTGATTGGAGCTGGCTTACGGTTTCAGAGGGCCAGTCTGTTATTACCATGGTGGAAGCATGACAGCATGTGGTCAGACATGGTGCTGGAGGAGACGAGAGTTCTACTTCTTAATCCAAAGGCAGCCAGGAGGAGGTTCTGATTCGGGCAGAGGAAACCTCAAAGCCCGCCTCCACAATGGAACACTTCCTCCAACAAGGTCGTGCCTGTGCCAACAAGGTCACACCTCCTGCTAGGGCCATTCCCTATGGCCAAGCATTGAAACACATGAATCTATGGGGGCAGAGCCTGTTTGAACCACCTCATGCACCTTACAGGTGCCTGTTTGTCTGACAGTGGAGGGCTGGGTGGGCCCTTATTTTTCACTTTTACCTCTCCTCTTTATAATCCTAGGCTTTGGGGTCACCCCTGGCTTTTTAGCCCGCTGTTTCTGTCCTCTGACTCTGCCGGGCAGTCAGCTGCTGTGTTTAGGAGACGCTTGATCTACTTTCTGTTCTGGGGTGAGATGGGTAGGCACACTGGGGTCTGGTTGTCCATTGCTGGAAAAGATTTGAAGCTAGTTTGTCTCAGTTGCGTGTCTCACTGCCACATCTGGGTTTCATCGTAGGGACTTAGGAAGAATGTTACAGTACCTTGCTTCCTCCTTGACGAGGTTGTCTGTGAAAGATGCTTGGTCTCAGCCCTTTCTGTTCCACGGGGCATCCATACCTTCATCTGATTTCCAATCTCCCCAAAGGGCAGGCGAGGCTGACTCTTCAGTTCTCGTCATAGGTTCTTGCTTTTTTAGCAAGCAGCAAAGAAAGCGAGTGTGTGATTTTAATCTACCATGCTAAATGATGGCTAAGATGCCCGTCCCTGCGTGTGCACAGGAAGAGAACATTTTTAGTTTGTCCAAAGATTAGGAGAGAGAAATTGTGCAAGGAAACATGCCAAGGTTTCTCTCCAAGTTGCGACATTACTCATGATGGTTTATCATTTCTTTAAAAAACTCTTTCAGTACTTCCCAAATTTCAATCTCATTAGCAGAGTGCAATTTCATAGGAAGGAAACTTAAAGTTACGCTTAAAACATTCTTCCACTCAGCCAGAAGAATGAGTATTAGTGACCTAGAGAAGGAACCGGAGATCATGTTTTCCAGATCAAACGTTAACGTTTCAATAGCAACTGAAAAGCAAGGGACAGAGAAACAAGCTCTCCTGTTCCGCTATGAAGTGAAGCACATTCTCCTCACTGCTAGTGTGAACTCAAACCCTGTGGCCGGTGTGAGCAATGCGCACGTTGGGATGATGAAATGCATGAGTCGGGGATCTAGTGGAAGGGTATGATCTTACGATACACTTTCTGTGGTATTGGAAGATGATTTTCAACACCTAGCTGTAAGTCAGAACACTCCAAAGTGCTCCTTTTCATTGAACACTTGGTTCTCATGGCTCCTCTGCCAAGAACTCCTGTGGCTTTAATCCACCATGCTTAGCCATGGACACTGTGCCCGCGTCTGACAGTTGCATGCACCGCTGTGCTTTCTTGGCTGAGGCATTTGGAGACTGTGTGTGACCTGGCTAGTACTTCTGTGAAGAAATTTGATTAAGTTTCTTCCTTTATTTTTGATCAAATAGGAATTTTTGAAGCTTCTTTCGACCACAAATCCCTTTTCCGAAAGACCCCTCCATGTGGTTACGGTATGCTCTGTGGCTAGTGGGTCTGGGCAAGGATGATGCCCTTAAGTTCAGAGGTGAGAGGAGGATTGGCTTGGCTGGCCCGTCTTGCCGCCACCGTTCTTGTGGCCGACTGAGATGTGTTTTATTGCTGTCGCATGGGGAAGAGGAGGAGCTGTCTTATTTTTTTCTCGGCGTTGCTTTGAGCTTTTGGACACATCTTAGGCGCTTCCCAGCTGTTTTCCAGCAGTCAGCCTTTGTAAACATCTGAAGCATCTGCGGGAGCCGTTTGCTAAAATACATGTTTAGGTGCTGGTAATTTTCAAGTGTACAGCTGGAGCCCGCAGATAGGACGGTTTATTGTCTAAATTTCCAGCAAACACAATTTTCATGAAAGCAATCATTCGGGGACTTCCCCTATGGCATTTGCTTTCTCTGCCTGGCCCCCTTTCATGAAATGAAATGGGGAAAATAATTCGGGAACCTAAAATTTCCCAGACTCTGTTGATTCTTGAGGGTATGTGCACACTGGGTGAAGTGCCGTCAAACAAACGGCTTGGAAATGATCAGCAGTCCTAACGGTTTTCAAAGCCATGCTGTAGGGACTTCTTCTATAGTGGAAAGCCACCAGGATATTGGAAAGAGGTTCTAGTCTCAGCACTGCCTCTGAATGGCCCTAGACTATTACCATTGGCACAACTGCCGTGTAGCACCTTTTACTGCGAGCTCGGTGCCTGCACGTTCCTGAGTTACAGGGCTGTCATACCAGTGTGTCTGTAATGCCAGGGCTTTGCTCGGCTGTGGGGGATGGAGTGTCAGGGAGTGAAGCAATCTCAGGCTAACTAAGAGGGGTGGAGCCCCGGATTCTCATACTTGCTAAAAGGGGTGCCCCCCCGAATCTCATATTCACTGAAAGGGGTGGGGCCTCCGGAATCTTATATTTACTAAAAGGGGTGGAGCCCGCTAGCCTGACTTGAAGCTCAGCCCCGTTTTGTATTCCAAACCAGTATACAGCACTGGGTGGGTGGCCTATATTAGCACATTAGAATCAAATGCCGGAAGTGGCTGTGTGTGTTTGGTATGTGTTGTGTGTTTTACGCTGGAAATGGCATTTACTTTCATTACAGTTTGTTGCAACTGGGTCTGCCGGAAGTGGCTTGCATTCCATGACCCATCATGAAGGATCCTAGGTTTGGCAATGGAATCATGGGTTCTTTCAAGAGAGTGTATCTCTACAGAGTGATGTTATGGCCTAAGACGAAGAATCAATGGTCCCTAGATTTCTAGTCTGAAATACTCCTTGTGTTGTTATGGGTCCGGAAGAACTTAAGTGTTTGTTTTCATGTCTCAGCATGGACCCTGTCACCACACAGTGGGCACGAGGAGGAAAGACTGCCTAAGGTCCTATTCTCAGTTCTGATCCAGCAACTTATAAGTCACTGCCAATGGCATAATAGTTTCTACTCAGCTTCTCTGCTTTGGCAGATGTGAGGGGCTATCTTGGCGTAGGGATGGTTCGACAAGCAGAACCCTGTATCCGAGTCTTAAGCACAATCTATTGCACCCTCATTGGGTGGTAGGTACCATTGGGGAGTGTGTGTCCCTTCTGGAAGAATGACCCCTTTTGGGAGGTACACCAATCAATTTTGTCTTCCTGAGAGAGCTTGCACATACTTGGTGAGCTTTGCTGTTCTCTGGGAGAGTGAGCCAGATATGTGTTGGCTGCTATTTGAGATCATCCATCCTCACACTTACTGTTTTGATATATGAAATGCTGAGGTGACTGGGGGGTTCCCCTGAGATGACTGGGGCAGGGGAGTTCTCCTGAGATGACTGGGGGAGGTTCCTCTCTACGCAGTTGCTAAGGTTTCAAGATCGCAACTTCTCACACTAGAGACAAACACTTTAAGTTCAAAAACAAGAAATGTAGAACTTTCTAAGCTTTTCAATGTGAGGTCTTGTTTTTATTTTTCATTAAATAAGCAACTTATTTCCAGGGTCTTGTTTGCTTTTGCTGTTTAGACTGTGGATCTCAAGCTACCACCTAGCATTGTCTGAAAAACCACTGTATGGTCCACAGTGGCTGAACTGAAGTATCCTGTATCTTTCAGGCCTCGCCACCCTCACCCCTCTCTTAGTAACATCCTTAGAAGTTGTTACTCTGGTTCACTTGCTCCTTGGGTCCCATCATTGTGCCCCAGATATGCTGTTCTTTGTCTGAAACAGTGAGATAGCCCCATTCCTTCATCAGTTCTGCCAACTTTACCCCCTTGTGAAGATCTCCAGACTCCTGCTTGACTCTCTCTTCTGATTAATTGGTTTCTTAGAGCCCACCAGAGAGCCCACAACGGAAGAAGGGCGTAGAGGAAGTCGCTATTGTTTTCCTCCACAGTAGGGGTGGTGGGAGGCTACGTCTGGGAAAAGGCAGGTTGTGGGACTGTCTGTGGCTGGAGATGAGAGTGGTCTAATTCATTCATCCATCTATTCAACAGTGTTTAGTGAGAACTTATTGTGTGTGACATATTAGCTGAAGGGTGGTGTCTTAGCGTTCTATTGCTGTGAAGAGATACCATAACCATAGCAACTCTTTCCAAAGAAAACATTTGATTGGAGCTCATGGTTTCAGAGCTTTAGTCCATTGGTGGGGAGCGTACAGTGCACAGGCAAACACGATGCTGGAGAAGCCGCTGAGAGCTACGTTCCAATGCACGCGCAGAGAGACTTTGGGTTTGGCATGGACCTTTGAAACCTCAAAGCCCACCTCAGTGACACACTTCCTCCAACCAGGCCACACCTCCTAGTCCTTTCAAATAGCGCCACTCCCTGAGACCAAGCATTCGAATCTCTGAACCTATGGGAGCCATTCTCATTCAAGCCACCACACATGGAAAGAGTCATGGTCTCTGGGACTCCAGAGTAAGGAGAGCTGAGGCTGGCCAGTGAATAGCTCAGTGCTGTGTAGAAATGTCACAGTTACAGTGGGCAGAGGCAGTGGTGCAATACCAGGTGAAGGGGGTGTTGTGGAGGGGTAACAGAGCCAAGATGGCAGATGTTTGATTTTGTACTTCCAAAGCAAATAGAAATACTTGCCTAGAGGACAGTGAGAGAAGTAGCCACTGAAGAGGTAGCCTGGACAAAGGGCACAGTCTTAAGGAAGAGCTTGTGGGTAGGGGAGTGAGGGGTCATAGGGGGATCATGCTCAATGGTGTCACTTATAGACCCTCACCCTCATGGTAGAGTTAGGACTCATGGGGGGCAGCTCTGATCCAGAAAAGGTGCTGACTAGACTTTCAGGATTGAGAGATGAGTCTGGACACCCTGAAGCTGCTGGGCTGGAGGGAGAAGTGCAGAGTCTAATTTGTAAGGAGAGCAGGGCACCACTGTGTAACACATGTAAGCACACACTGCTCCCTTCTCTGTGGAGTGGGACAGGGTTGCAGAAATGCTGTGTCTACACTGAGCACAGGGCTAATGTTTAGTTTGTTGGCTTTTTTTTTTTTTTTTTTTTGACAGGGTCTTGTGTAACAGAGGCTGGCCTTGAACTTGCTGTGTGGGCAAGGATGGCCTTAAACTCACAGCCCTCATGTTTCTGCCTCTAGAGTGATGGGATTACAGGCATACATTTAGTTCTTAGGATGTAATTCAAAGCCCCAGAAAGCCACGAAGACCTATTAGGACACTGGAAGTCAATGAATTAAATGTCAGACGAGGGGTAGTGTTTGTGTATGTGTTATTTTTCTACGTTCAGGCCAACGGTTTCAGGTTATTATTAGCCCATTTGAACATCCCACCAACATGAGACTAATAACAAGGTGAATTTGATTTTATTTTATGTGCATTGGTGTTTTGCCTGCATGTATGTCTGTGTGAAGATGTTAGATCCCCTGGAGTTACAGACAGTTGTAAGCTGCCATGTGGGTGCTGAGAATTGAACGCAGGGCCTTTGGAAGAGCAGCCAGTGCTCTCTTAACCACTGAGTCATCTCTCCATCCCCAACAGTGTGAACTTGGGTTAAACCCACTCTAACTGGGATTTAAGGAAGGCATTTCTAAAGGACATCTCCAACAGGGCTAATGAGAAGGTTCAATTTTACTAAAAACCTGAGCTTGACACATGCATTTGATGCAGTTTTATAAGTATGTTTGACATCCAAGCCCCAAAGACACATTTTGACCAAAGATTCCATTGCCCTCAAAAGAAGGAAGGAAGGCCCTGCTTAAATCTAGGAGCTAGTTCTTTTCTTTCTTGTCCTCACCTTGGCCATTTCTGTGACTGAGACTCTGAACAGGGAGTGCCGGGGTATAGCTCCTGTAGCAATCCAACCAGGTCAAGGGTAACAAGCAGACAACGAAAAACAAACATTTAAAGGCAACATTGTTGCAGAAATGAAGCCAGAGCCACAAGCCAGATCTTCTTACTTTGACTGCGAGGAAAAATCCTAACAGGTGCTGGGACTTGGGTCAACATTATTAATAGAATGGAAATTCTAATGGGAACAGCAGAGTGATTCCGGGAGCGAGGCACTAAGACCCTGGTAAGGAGCAAATGGTCTCAAATATCCCCTTGTCACGAAATGGGTCCTAGTCTCCAGCCACACCTTCCTCTCCTACCTCATTTATGGTCGGTGCCAGGCATCAGTTTATCCTACCTTGCATGCTGTTTGGTTTAGCTGGAATCTACCAACACGCTTACTTATCTCATCCCTCTGTTGGGGTTGCTGTTGGTATAGCATAGTAAGGCCTTTGAAACAGACTGGCATGTTACTCCAATTGGTTCTCAGCAGCCAGAGCTTCTAGATAGCAGACACCCATCAGAATGGCAGGCGATGAGTGCTGGCTCCTGACAGCTTATATGTCTGGCTCTGTCTCTTAGGCATGTGGCCCAATGATAGTTCAATCCTTCTCTGTCTGAATTTCTCCCATTACATAAATGGTGAACTTCTGTGGCTGTACTTTGATTTTTTTATTTATTTTTGAAACATGGCTTCAGTTTTAGCCCAGGCTGGTAAGAACTCAGTATGTAGCACAGGCTGGCTTAGATCTTATGGCAATCCCTCTGTCTCAACCATTTGAGTTCTAGAATTACAGAGATGAGCCACCTGACCTGGCTTGAATGACATACTTTTAAAACCCAAGTAGGTAGCATAAAATGTAATTTCCATTGTCTGCTATTTAATATCGAGCCACTACTGTTATATGCATTCAGTTTCAAGATAAAAGTAAAGGGAAAACTTCCTCCCTCTCACACCTGTGAGTGGCTCACGCCAAGAGAGCCTACAGACCTGACAATGCAGTGGCTGAAGTACACACTCAAGAGAGCAAAGAAAGGGGCATGGTTAGACTGCCCAATGCACAACAGAGAAGACAGTAGTTCCTCAAATAGCCTGTCAAGTCCACCCGGGACACATGGAATCTTCATTTGGATTAGAAGCAATTTGTGTGTGTGTGTGTGTGTGTGTGTGTGTGTGCACGTGTGAGTATGTGTATAAAGCACTTCCATATTTCACACACAGCCTCATTAGTTGATGGCTGGCAAAATCTGCATTTTCTGGGAGTGAAGGTCTGTGATGCCCTGGGCAGCGGTCCTCCCAGTGGCCTGGATGGCTGGGGTCAGGGAAGTCTCTGCTGAAGCTTTGGGGTTCCTGTGCAACCTTAGCATCTATTTTTCTTCTACTCAGGCCAAGCTGCCCTCAGAAAGTACGAGCCACAGAACGAGCCGAGGCCTGAGCTTTTGGGACAGTATTGGATTCCCTTGGGACCTAGCTAGCTGCTGACTCATGTGCCTATGATTTGAAAGTCATTTTCATCCTGGGAGCATTATCTTCCTGACCTTTCAAAGAGGGTGAATGCAAGTTCAAAGATGTAGAGACGGCACGGCTCGTAGGTGAAGAGACAGTGACTTGGATTCTACATCCATAGCTCCTCTGCATTCAACTCTGCCTCCTGCCACACAGGGGAAGAGACAGTGACTTGGATTCTATACCCATAGCTCCTCTGCATTCAATTCTGCCTCCTGCCACACTGTCAGGTCACTGCCCAAGGCACTGGCACAACTTTGGGTTGCTTGGTCATAAAATCAAAATAGTATCTATGTTGCAGGGTTGTCGTGAGAATACATTTATTCAGGCAGTTATCCAAGAGTGTTTGTATCTACCAAGGAGCATTCAGGCTAAATGGATGTTTCAAAGGGATATCTTAGATAGACAAACCCTGCTTTCCCATATAACCAGTATAACAAAACAGTGTGAACTGAGAACAGATACGCCTCTAACCATGTGTCTAGTGCACAGCACAGAGGGGGTCTCTAGCAAATGTAACTGCGCTCCTGGTTTGCCATGTAGCAAGGTACATACATTTCCCTTCTCAATAAACCCAGCTCTGCACAGGGGACAGGCAAACAAAGAGCAAAATCAGGGTAGTACAGGGATTATAAGAGTTGTTTCTTGGGAATTGACTCTAGAGGCTGTGTTTTAGAGGTTATATGAAAGACAGAGAGGAAAGGGGAAAATTATGTGTGAGAGAGTACTATGGGCAATGTGGGAGCACTATGGGCAATGTGGGAGCACTATGGGCAATGTGGGAGCACTATGGGCAATGTGGGAGCACTATGAACAATGTGGAAGCACTATGGACAATGTAGGAGCACTATGGACAATGTAGGAGCACTATGGGCAATGTGGGAGCACTATGGGCAATGTGGGAGCACTATGGGCAATGTGGGAGCACTATGGGCAATGTGGGAGCACTATGGACAATGTGGAAGCACTATGGACAATGTAGGAGCACTATGGGCAATGTGGGAGCACTATGGGCAATGTGGGAGCACTATGGGCAATGTAGAAGCACTATGGGCAATGACATACAGGCAGGAGGGCAGCTTTCAAGGTGGATTGCTCTGGGAGGGGAGAGTGCATTAAAGCAGGGAAGGGCTGGTGAGACTCGGGTGCTAAGCCCTGAACGCTGTGCTAAAGGACCTGGATCAGGTCCAGAAAGTAATGGTCCAGTCCCTGAAGGCACTATTTAGGGGAGCACAGGGGCACATTTCTGTTTTAGGAAATCCACATCAATGGGGAATGTGCAGGATGGTAGGGATCGAAAGAGATGAAGATACAAGCAGGGTTAAAAGGCTTTAATGGTATTTTAAGGGAAAACATGATATGGGCCTGAGTGATTACAGCAGAGACAGGGAGGGGAGATGGACCACGGCTGTGTTCCAGAGGACAAGGTCATCGGACTAAGGTCACATCCACTCTAGGGAAAAGGAGAGAAAAAGGCCCATGCCTATGCTGAGCAACTAGATAATATTAGAAGCAGACACACAGTGTCTCACTTGAAGAAATTCACTGTTGAACGGGAGAGGGACAAACAATTTTTTAAAAAGCACACAGCATGAATTAGGGTTCAGGAATTTCCAAGCCTATGCTATGTATGTGGCAGGCTGGAGAGCACTTTGCACATGCCTCTCCTCTTTATATTTATCTCCATCTGTAAAGCAGGCGCTCCTAAGTCATCAGCTGTGTGGAGACAGAGCCTTGGTATGATTTTTGAGGCCCTAAGTGACTTTCCTTTTGGATTTAGCTTTCTTATATATATTTTTGAAGCCTGTGATTCTACATCAAAAATTCCCCCTTTCCCTTACAAAATGTAACTCTTTATTCCAAAGAAGAGGCTTGTGCGAGCGCCATCAGTCATTTGTCCACAAAGAACTGTCCCTGTCTTGGGTCAGGTCTTGTGGAGCTGTTTGTGAACAGGGCAGGGAATGGATGAAGTTTCTGTTATCAGGTAGAAAGCCAGGGAAGTATGATCTACCTGGAGTTACCCATTACGGCGTATTGTAGGCAAATCAGCTCGTATGATTTAGTAAGTTTTAGGCAGATAGAAACTTAATTCATACGTTTATTCTTAATCCTTTGTTATAATTTAGACCAGCCAGAGGAAGTCAAAGAAGCCAGATCCTGAGCTCTGAGCTCAGACCTGACATCTAGCTCTTGCCCCTAATGGAAAATCGAGGTTAATGGTAGATCTTCCACTGAGATTTGAGGCTATCTTTGAAGGTGTGCTAGCATTGAGTGGATAGACTGTCTTTGTTGTTGTGTCATTGACTTATGCTTGTGTGTGTGGAGGGGTGATAGGTAGGATACAAGACAGGAGGATATCAAGAATGAATGGGCACAGCCCATGAAGACAAGTGGACTCTCAGTTTACTCTATCTGAGAAGTCAACCTGTACATGGAGTGGAACATCTCATGCTCGTGTGTGCTGCTGTTGGTTAACTTACTGAATTCTCTCTTCATTGCTCTTCAGAGTCCTCAGAAGTTCATTCTCCTCCCTCGAAAAAAATTGCAAGAATTTCTGCCTTGAGAACGTGGGGTCCCCTTGACTAACCTTCTCACTCATTCCTAGAGGGGGACATCACCTCTTTTCCTACAGACAGGAAAAAGGCTAGGGTGAAGTGTCTAAGTCTGTAGGGACTAGAGCACAGCCAATGATGTGATCAACCAACCCTAGGATGACATACACCAGGATAGCCTTGAACTCCAGATCCTCCTGCCCCCACCTCCTAAGTGCTGGGATTAGAGGCGTGTGCCACAGTGCCAGCCCCAAATCCTTTATAATTGAGGAACATGTTTATGCAGAAATCTAGCAAACATGATGCAATTTTGGGGCCCAGTAAGTTTACCTACAAGAAGAATAATCTAAAAATCCAAATATGTTTGTTTAAAGCTTATAGAGAATTATAGCTACTTTTCTTTGTGGTGATTATTATTTTTCTAGGCAAGTAGTGGTAATTAAGATGAACCATACCTAGGGCAGCCATGTATTATTGGGTAAGCTTCTTCCCATTGCCCTCCTTTGCCCTTCATTGTTGATTACACTTTCCATTTCTTCAAAGGCCTACAGAAAAGGCTGGCAATTTTTTAATCATCAAATCAAAGCTCCTTATTAGAACCATTTCATTTGGTGTAATGCAAGACGAGCTGTGGGTAATTTGATCAGCTCAGTCATTTCCACAATTAGAACAAGATCATTCCTTCCTGAAATATTTGCTAGGTCCACTGTTGGAGTCACACAAAAGCGATGCACGCAGTCTGGATATCGTGTGGCCCCAAACCAGCTGTTGCTTAAAAACATTACATACACAAGTAGACATGTGAGTATTACCTCTGGAAGCTTGTCTATCATCCCAGCAAGCCCTGTTTGCTGTTCCTCTAGATGCTTGGCTTGTTAGTTGGTGACTAAGGACTCACAAGTCAGGACATTTTTTTGTCTTCTCTGTTTGGTGGGTGTGTTGTGGTTGTTCCCCCACAGGAAATTCACCATCTTCTCTCTGTTTGGTGGGTGAGCTGTGGATAGCCACCGAAGCCTTCCCGGGATTCAAACGGTCAGGGGAAAGCCATGTTGAGACCCACCAGGTGCTGTCTCTCAGTGCTGCTTTCCTCCTGGGGGCTCTGTGCATATGCTCATCTTGGTGTGTGGTGTGAAGACAAAGCCTCCTGGGGTCACAGTGCCTGTGGCTATCCCATCTTCATTTTAAAGAAGGGAATGGCTGGACAGGAAGTACGTTTACCTGAGCCTCTTCTGCTGTCTACCTTAAAGTGCTGTGCTACAGAGCTCAGGGAAGATGCTCAGGGCAGATGGGGCTCAGCACAGGTCAGCTTGTCCTGGCCTCTCTTTCCTCTTATCCTCACTTTCACAGTAGTTAGGATAGTCGTCCCGTGCACACACTCATCACAGCTCTTACTGTTCTCAAGGTGTAAAATTTCGACACCTCAGCCACTCTTCCTTCCAGCTGCCCCCATGTTGCCTAGCAGTAGCCTGGTTTGTACAAACCCCTCAGTACATGTCTTTAAACCTTCCCAGTTGTCATTGGTCTAGTGACTTCTAGTGACTTCTTTTCTTCACTTCCAACATGAGTTCCTTTTTTCCCCTAGACAATAATGAGAACTCCTGTTATCCACATTCTTGGACATCTCCCTGATGGTGTTGAATACTTTTTCTCAACCATTCACAAATTGGAGAAGTGGGCATCTAAGTTCACAACAACATAGATAGGAGTTTTAAAGACTCCACTGTAATATTTGGGTTGTTTGGGGTCACTTCCTAGGCCTTCTATTGAAAGACAGACACGGGCACCATGGGTCTTCAAGAAAGAGCCATTTCAGTTTGAATAGTTGTGAAGTTTTTATGTACCAAACCTGGTACCTTCACTGAAGTTGCCAATGAAGAAAAGCAGGCTTAGTGAGGCTCCCTTATTTCATCATTTCTACTCACCTTCTGGCAAGTAAACTGAGTCACTCAGTCCTCCATGTCACACTTATCTCAAGTCCCATAACTTTAAAACCCAACCCAACCCAACCTAAGCAACCAGCCAACCAACCAACCAACCAACTAACCAACCAATCAGTCATCCAGCCAATCAACCAACCAACCAATCCGCCATCCAGCCAATCAAAGAACCAATCAAGCCACCATCCAGCCAATCAACCAATCAACAAACCTAGCAAACAATCAGCCAGCCAAACAACCAAACAACTAACCAACTAGACAACTAGACAACTAACCAACCAACCAACCAACCAGCCAGCCAACCAACCAGCCA
>NW_022196893.1:27887784-27888022 GCF_008632895.1 Mastomys coucha
CAACCAACCAACCAGCCAACCAACCAATCAACCAGCCAGCCAACCAACCAACCAGCCAACCAGCCAACCAACCAGCCAGCCAGGCAATAATCAACCAACCAACCAACCAATCAGTCATTCAGCCAATCAACCAGCCAGCCAGGCAATAATCAACCAACCAACCAACCAACCAACCAGCCAGCCAGCCAACCAACCAATCAAACAGCCAGCCAGCCAACCAACCAATCAACCAACCAGC
>NW_022196893.1:27888084-27893120 GCF_008632895.1 Mastomys coucha
CCCCCCCCCCACACACACAAAATCCCTGAACTATGTACCCTGTGTTCCTTACCCTCTCTATAAACTAAGATAACTTTGACAACATCATAGCCTTTGCCAGATACAAGTATGTCCTCTGTTTGGAGTATCTGCTCAGAGCACTTAAATTTTTTTAGTGGTATGTAGCCCGCGCGGTCGTTGCCAGCAAGAAGACATGCGGACACACTAGGTTCCTTCTGCAGCAACGTTTTATTGTCTCCATCCATAGGGAAAAAAGGGTCAAACCAATAATCCGCACTGCTTATATACACCACAGTGCGGCGTGTCTGCCCACAGCGTGGAGTGTCTGCCCATGATTGGCTGTTCGCTCATTACCCTACGTAACGCCCCGGGATGGGCCGTGACATGACATCATTTTCACTCTACGCACATGCGCAAACAGTTCTCTACGCACATGCGCAAACAGTTGTTTACTAGGAGTTGACAGCGGAAGTAGGTGCCATCTTGCCATGGGGAATGCCTCTCCAGCTTCACCGCTCCCCACAGTGGTAGAAGTAACATTTGACATGAAGGGCATGGTGAGGGCCTTAGTGTCACCCTGACCTGCATAAATGCCCTTATTTTTGGTATGATAATGTGGTGGACTGCAGAGTTTTGGCCTTGTCTTTAAGTCAGCCAGTTGCCATTGTTCAACCTGATCCCTCTGCTGAAGAAAGATATACCTGCTTAGAGCTAACATTTTCATGCCAAGTTTGGGAGATCCAAATCAGACTGACTGTAAACCCCATATTCAGGTATATATATATTTTTTAAAGCTAATGCTTGCTGTTTTAGAGCTAATCTTTATTTCTAAAATGAAGATTAACCACAATACTGCATGTATTCCATGAGGTTGTATCTCATGAGGGGAAAAAGTAATTTTAAAAATTCAATCAGAAATTCTAATCCAGGTGTTATGGCATCTGTCCTGTTTGTTATCTGTCATCTGAATTTTCAGTCTCATGGTAAAATTCTTCTTCTCCAACACACCTTTCAGCAGTTGCCCCAGGGATCTCTGTGTTCTTAGACAGTGTCTCCTTACAGCCCAGGCTGGTCTTGAACTTGCTATGTGGCTGACAATGATCTTGGACTTTGGATTTTCTGCCTCTGACTCCCAAGTTTTGGGATCAAAGGTGTGTGCTACCTCACCTGGATCATACTGTCTTCTAAGCTGTACTGTGCTTACCAATCATTAGTGGTATATATAGGATGTGTGTGGAGGGAGGGAGTGGGAAAGTCATTCCTGGAAACCAACCTCCAGGCCTCTCAACTGCTAGGCAAATACTCCGTCATTCAGCTATATAAGCAACCCAGGTTATTTACTTATTCCAACAAGCATTCTGCTGTTTTAAGAAGTGATACTTTTTAAAGAAAAACTAAAGCCTTTCTATATGGATTCTCAGATTGACTGAGGAAGGTTGTTTATGATGGTGGTTGAATCTTCAACTCAAGAAGAGAAAGTCCTGACACCGTGAGAGCATCAATGGCAGCTGTCCTAGGTCAACCCGCCCCAACACACCTCCTTTGCGTGTGTTCTCTTCTTCCACTCTTAAAATCCTGCCTGGCCAGGAAGGGGCATGACCTGACATGGCAGGCCGAGGCCTCGAGAGTCCATGGGATGCGGCCGATTCAGATCTGGGTTTGCCACTTTTCGAGTTTAACTGATCTCATCTTGTGCTGCACTAGGTGTTACGTAGAATCATTTCTTGCAGGGTTGAACATCATATCAAACCTACAATCAATTTACTGTGTGGTGATAAAGGGAGTAGACCTTTCTCTTAAGCCTTGTGTTCTTAGAAAGTAACCGTACAAGCACCATCACAAATCCCAGCATACCGAGCTTCTCGTGGAAAAGAACTGGGCATTTCGTTTTGCTGCAATTGGGATTCCTACCAGGGTCTACCAAGTAGGATTTATTATTTAGACATGGAAAAGGATAGTGTTACTGGGTGGACAGAATACATTATTGAGACAAGCAACAGCAAAACCTCCACGATTTTTGACCTGTTCTAGCAGATGCTGTCAGTGAGCTGAGAGCTGGAGGGGCTGGAGTCCTGGCTTTCTTTACTGGTTGTGTGGATTCCCTCTGCACCTTAATTTTTCCCATTTGTAGAATTGGGATAGCACCACCATGATTACTTCTCTGGAGGGCTGATTCAATGATCGAATAAGTCAATATTCAATAAACAACCAATAAAGCGCTAAGAATAGCACTGTGGCATAAAGCCAGCTGCTACTGTCACCACAGATAAAGGACTTTTTATTTGCAAAAGTGTATGATGAATTTATGATATAGAATATGAGGCTCTGAACTGTGAAAGGGCTAAAGTGAGCTAATTAGCATATATATTACTTTACATGTACTTTAGAGGTGCAACATTTAAAACCTACACTCAAGTAAACAAAACATTGCTATTAATCATAGTCGCCGTTGTTCTAGTGACTTTTTATTGTTGTGATAAACACCAAGACCAGAAGGCACTGGAGGAGGGAAACATTTATTTCAGCTTAGAGTTGTAGCCCGTCACACAGGGAAGTCAGGGGAGGAGCTTGGAGCAGAGACCATTGAGCAATGCACTGGTTTGCTCACTGTGACTTGCCCAGCCAGCTTCTCTATACCAGCCAGCATCACCTGCTCAGGGGTGGCCCTGACCACAGAATGCTGGCCCTTCCTCATCCATCACTAGTTAAGAAGATGCTCCACTTATTTGCCTAAAGGCCAATCTGTGGAAGACGTCTTCTCAACTGAGTTTCCTCTGCACAGATAACTTCAGCATGTGTCAAGTTTATAAACCAACTAAACAACAGCAAATGAGCAAAGAAATCTCACAAACAAAATGAACCCTTCCCCCCCAAAAAAAAACTAATGGGAGAACAACAAACCTCTTGAAACTTTCCTTTTGCCTGTGAGTTTTTACTCTGACCACGTCTCCTTTGTTCTCCACATACTCTGCCAGCCCCAGTAGCCACCATTCGGCCCATTGTCTCTGTGAGTTTTGTATTTCTGATTTCATGTGGTATTTGTTTCTGGCTTGTTTCGTTTAACATGTGTGCTCCAGGCTCGACGTACAGTGTTGCCAGTAAACTGGCCCAAGATTCTTCTCCTTCTCTGGTTTGAACTGTGTGCCAACATTTCTTCTGTCTCACCCAGTGCAGACTCAGTTACATCTGGGAATCTCATTACCTAAAGCCTTAAGTGACAAATAGCACACTGTGTTGGGGCAGCATCTTTTAAGCATCAGTCAGTGCTGACGACGAACTGACACAAAAATTAGGGAGCAAACGAGGGCATCTGATATTGAAACCATGGCATTGTCTGGGTCATGAAGATAATGTGCTACAATTCTGCACACATCAATTTGTAATTCTCTCTGTGTGATTATGTGACCAGTCCTTGTCTTCGCTATTAGGTTTTAGACCACAAGCAGGGGTTTTGTTCAGCTCTAAAGTCTTGTGACCAACATCTGATACATGCGCATTCAGATATAGATGTTACATGGATGGATGAGAAGCACAGGTCGGTGATGGTACTTATGTACTAGCTTTGAAGGTAGATAATACTGCGGTCTGCACTCAGGTTTTCCTAAGAAAGCCGATGGCTGATGGAGAAACTGAGGTACAGTAAGGACTATCAATCGAGCCAAGAGGTGGGCTTAAGCAAGGACCTCCAGTCCTGGGAGTCCTAGTTTTGGATGTGTTTCTATAAAATGAAAAGGGATTTAAGGAATCAAAAAAAATGAGGCGGATGAAATCTGTAATCTCAACACTCCTATAAAGAGGTGGAGGCAGATGATTCAGCTCACAGAAGCAGTGCATCACACACACATAACATATACAGGAACACACATATTTGCATACACACGAGCACACACATATGCATTTTAAAAAGCCAACCTTGCTTCTTTTTTAAAGCAGATTCCTTTCTTCTTGCCTGCAGTAGTTCTGTGGCTTGGGATCTATAGATGGAGAAAGAGAAACAGGCAGTTGGCGTGTTCTCTCCTGGAAGAAATATGGATATCCAAAGACACCTGCAACACAGAGCCTTCTCCCAGAGGCTGGGTTGTCACATTTCCTGGAGTGCTGATAAAATTAACATATACTGATCCTCAGGCAGGTAGTTGTCTTAAAAAACAAATGCATATTATTTGTAAAGACTAGGCATAATTTTAACATTTTCATAATACATATAAAGTGCTTTTATCATGTTCCTACCCCCATAACCTTCTCTTATCCCCCTTCCTTCTCCCTGGGCCTCCTTCTTCTTTCCAACCTTCCAGGTCTTGAGCACTTAGAGGACAAGTGTCAATAACAACAATTATAAATGAATGTAGAGTCTTGCAGAATATTTACCAAGTAGGCAAATGTCTGATTTGAGATCCTCCATTGGTTCCTGAATTGACATCCTAAAGCCAGACTCCTCTAGTAGTGCCTCTGATGCATTGATGGGTCAGGCTCTTTAGTTAGCCTCTGTCCTCTCTGACCTTCAGGTCGCCCTTTGGTTTTTCTCTAAGTTCCATATTTCAGACACAATCGTCTGAGCTTGCTTACTGCTCTTGTCCCATGGGGATGTGGCTTCACTGCTGAAAGAGGGTTCCTTAGGCATTTGTTTTTCACAGAATCCAAATCCCATGTGATCAGAGAGAGTTCTTTCTGTCTCCAGAGAGTATAGTCATAAACACAATCAATTCATTGATCAATCAATCAATCAATCAAACAAACAAACAATCAAACAAACAGCAACAAAAATGAAGGCGGTCAATAGAATGCTGTTCTGAATCACCTGGTGGGATTTTGATGTTAGGCAGTTTTAGTAATTATTGTTCTGGCCTGGTAGGTCAAGGTGGGGGCCTAGTTGTGTAGGACATGGCTGCTTCCATTCTGGAAGGCTCCACAAGACTATGATTAGCTGGAATGTGTCACTAACGAAGACGTACATTTATTTAACTTTTGGTTAGCTGAGGTTTAACCAGAAGACTGGCTTGAGTTCTTGATGGAAAACTTTCTAAAATTATTTTGAG
>NW_022196893.1:27893130-27912936 GCF_008632895.1 Mastomys coucha
GATAGTTAAGAACATTGCAAGTCTCTCGGGATCCTTTTCCAGTTACTAAAAAATTGTCACAGCTAGAGAGCTGATTGGCTGACAGAATGTGGAAACTAGTTAAAAATGAGATCCCTGGGGGTGTGAGGGAGGAGCAAATAGTTACACTTGACTTTTCAAGTTGGGTCAAAAGTAGTATTCAGTGATCACTTTTACTACTTGGTAGGTCACAGACTCTTTTCTTGAGGAGCCTGTATTTGAGGGAGGAGCTTACATAGTTACCACTTAAAAGATGCAGCAAGTGATGCTAGAGCTCAGAACAGAGAGCCAGAGGAGTCCTGAGAAAGCCAGGACCATCTGCCAGGGAAGATGCCAGGGTGGTCCAGGCCAGGGGCAGGTGTGCATGGTCTTTCAGAGTACCCAGGGACCTGGTGTGCAATTCTATGTGGAGACTCCAGAGGAACGCTGGAGCAGGCTGGGGGATGCTATTTTCTAAATACCGTCTAGCAACAGCTAAAAATTTGATTTGTGTTTCAGAAAGTTGATTCTGGCAGCAATGGGACAGAGCTTTGGGAGAAAGAGACAGCTATGATGAACTGCTCAGTTAATACTAAGAAAAGGCTTTCACTGTTTTTAATATTTATATATTGGCCTGAATTGTAGTTTATAATGCTGATTTTTCTCTATGTAGGAAGCATTTTGATAACACTTAGGAGTCTATTTTTATCTTTGCTTAAATGTTGGGAAACTGAGGCACAGTAGACAAACCCAAGTTAAAAGGAAGTCTTATAGTTTCTTCCAGTTACTGCTAGACCATTCCCACCAGCCCTACCCCCACCCCAACTATTACAGCACATTTATGATATAATTAACTTGCAGAAATCCATATGGTTTTTGTTACAAAGACTAAAGGAATGTGCTTGTCAGAACGAATGGCCCATGGCCTACAATAGTTGTCTGCTTGCATGTTTTAACAAATGAACAAGGATATAAATTAGACGCCTCGGGTCAGTGAGACAACTGAAGCTGATTATTCTTTGCTCTCCCTAATTGAAGCTGCATTTCTGACAATATCAGGCTGTGGGTGTGAACACACATAGCATAGTTTGAGCAGGCTTTTCCTTCCATGACCCAGCCCCTTTGAAGAGCCAGCATTTGCTTGTATTCCAGTCTAAGTGATAGCCAGCTGAACTCTGACATTTTTTAGGTGCAGCTTCATGGTTTTGAAAAATTTATTTGACTTACATGATATAATTGTAAAAACGATAACAGCAACAATAACCTCACAGCAAAGCAAAACACAAAATCCAACCAACCACCAAACAAACAAACAAACAAACAGCTAGCCAACCAACCAACCAACCAACCAGCCAGCCAGCCAACCAACCAACCAACTAGCTAGTGAACCAACCAACTAACCAACCAGCCAGCCAACCAACCAATCAGCCAGTCAGCCAACCAATCAACCAACCAGCCAGCCAGCCAACCAACCAGCCAACCAACCAACCAACCAGCCAGTCAGCCAACCAACCAGCCAACCAACCAACCAACCAACCAACCAACCAGCCAACCAGCCAACCAACCAACCAACCAACCAATCAGCCAGTCAGCCAACCAACCAACCAGCCAACCAACCAACCAACCAACCAACCAACCAACCAACCAACCAACCAACCAACCAAAAACCTACATTAAATTGAAGGAGAGCCTGTGAATTACAAGCTGACTTTGTGCTTGGTCACTTAAATGGTATAGGAAGGTTAATTTATGGGAGATGCTGCCATGCTGGGCAAATGTCAAGTGGACGGGCTCCCACATGATGTCTGGAGTTATTTAGAAATCTTCCGCTTTTAGGTGGCAAGCCTTAGAATTCTGCTTTCTTAGTGCACATTCTACCTCATCCTTTGTTGACCTAGCAGGTTTCCTGATGTAGCCTGAGAATGAGGCCTTTGCAGCTTTCACACTATGGTACTATAAAATCCATCAGTGACTATTTGTTCTTGAGGTCAGTGACATTATCTCATTGGAATTCCCTGGACTCTGAATTTATAAGATAGTCCAAAACTGCTTTTTGTCTGTGATGGAAAAATACAGCATAACAACTGTAAGCCAGTTCGTTTACAGAGTATTTGTGGTTCAAATTTAGCTACGCCTCATACTGGCGCATTGCTGGCTTTTAAAAAGTGCTTGTATTTTTAGTCCACTAATAACACAGTTGATTAAATTAGATAGAAGTGTATCAACCATAAAAGGAGATTTAAAACAGATACAATTATGAATTAAAACAGCTCAGAAAATAAAAGAACATTTTAATTAATATTAATATGGGCAAGCCTATTTTCTATTCAAAAGCCCAGGAATTTTCCAGGAAGAAAAACACATAATTTAGGATAATTAATTTATTAGGAGTAAACCCAATAGTTCAAATAATAAAATTTTAGTGTCTGCTTTCTATCTGAAGTGACACGGTAATTTCCGGTGTTTGTTAACTTACCTTCTAGCTCATCTTGTATTTACTCTACTTATTATATTCACTATAATGTAGATCCCTTTTGGGGCAAGTAGTAGATTCTCCTCTCATAAGCTAACAACTTCCATTACGATCTAATGGTAGACACAGGTGATTGGTGACTCGGAGACTAGTGGACTGGGTCCTCACTCTCCTTGTGGGCCCAGGGCATCTCTCACCCAGGCCTGAGCAGCAAAATGAGCAAGAGATGTGCTTTGCCAGGGACGTGGGTTTAGCCTACCAGATCTCCCTGGTGTTTGTCAGAAGCTCAGAAATGTTGGGGGAAAGGCTAACCTGGGGACTCTTTCCTCCTTAGCAAATTACTTCTTCCTTTTAATTTTCTCTCTTTTTTCCAAAGAGAGCTTGCCCCAAACTGAGTAAAAGAATCAATACACACTTCTCAGAAACCTGCTGTAGGTTCACTTCGTATTTGAGAATCAGAGACCAGTATCTGCAAGGTAAGCCATGTTCAAACCCAGAAATCATTCCTCTGTAGGCAGAACTTACTACAAGACTACAAAGTATAAAAATCAGCTGCTCGGCACAAAATTTGTAAGCGAATTGATGCCATGAACCTCTGCAGAAAGCCAACACAATGGCAGAGAAGCAATTAGGATAACATTTATCTGCTAACAACGCACCTGGAAGGTGGCATAAAATGTTATTTTTCCCAGCTCTTATATGTCGCTCATAGTAAGATGGCTGCTAGTTTGCTGACAAGCCCCATAGTATTTCAGATAGCTCCAGATAGCTGTGCCAACCTGGCTCACTATTCAGAGAAGAATGGACAGAATCACAAGGCCACAGGGAGAGCCACGTGCATTGTGAAGCTGCCTTGCATTTGAATCCTACATTCTAAACAGTTAATGCCATGAGACCTCAGTAACCACTTCCCTATATTTGCAAATCCTGCACCAAACTGTACTGGCAAGAATGGCTCCAGTGTAGAATGGGGACATGAGCCACACCATCTGTAACTGGCTCCCAGGAGAGGTGAATCTTGTTGATGGGAGATAGATGCACTTTGTTCTCCTGACGACCATGCTGATCTGATTGCACTAGGCGGCCCAAGAACTCACTGGTTGCTGGACTTGCTGGGAGCTGAATCTGAGTTGGGAAGACGGGAAAGGAAGGGTAGAGGAAGAGAAGTCACAAAAGGGGAGAGGAGACAAAGAGCTAGGAGAAGGCCATACTGGTAACACAACGTGAAGGCAGCGCCTGAGACTCCTGGCTATGAGTGCCGAGTGCCTGAAGGAATCTTAATATCAAGCATGTCTAACATTTAACAGGGATGTTTTTGATGGGCACACCTTCCTTCACCTTTGGCGGAGTCAGCCGTAAGTACTCATTCTCTGTGGACTTCCTTTTGTTGTTGGATCAAAAATTATGGGAAAGGCTTTACTCCCTGGGTGGGACAGGGTCCGCCTAAGTAAGTAGAGAGACTCTTACAGAGCAGAGGATGTTTGCAGAACACACCACCTCTCCCAACTGCTCTCCCTGTCTCGTCTACTCCAAAAGGCCAGCGGCTCGTTGGAGGCTTTGGTTCTCGGGCAACCCATGGAAGGATGGTTGAACCAAGGAGAAAGTAGATGTCAGCTGGTGCTCCGTTGTATTTAAGAAGCTTGAAAATGTGCTTCTTTATGAAAGGAGAAAGTAAGAATGGAAATTTTTGTTCCCCAGAACTGTGCTTTCTGCCCCAACATTAATTATTTGTGGCACATGATGCTGCTGGTGTTTTATGATATAAACATACCAGTCAGTCAGCCTGCACTTTGATTTTTTAAAAGTCAAGTTGAAGCTAGTCAACGTTGTGTCAAGCAGAGCAAACGGATCGCTGGAGTCTGGCGACGGTTTCGAAACCATTTCGTGCATGTGCATTTAATTTACTGAGGCATAATCGTAGGCTGGCTCTCTAGCATCTGCCATGCAGCAGAGGAGAGAGCCTGTGTGTGGAAATCTCTATAGGAAGCAGTATGATGGTGCGAGGCTTGGAGACTGGTACTTACGTGTTTAAAGAGGCCACAGTTTTGGGCTTGTCATCGATTATGAATAATAGCCATGGTGTATTGCTGTTCCAACTTGTTTTCTAATGAGTCTGAGGTTTAATTTGTTTACATTGCTTCTGTGGATGCCCTGGCATTGAAAGGGTGAAATATGCATATGGACTAAAGAAACTGAAAGAAGAAAGATGGGGGGGGGGCAGACTGTCCGGGTCCTTGTCACAGGGAAGCTCCTGTACTGTTTCTAACTGACATGCCTGGAGCTGACACTGGTATTGGGGAAAGTGTTCAAGGAGAAGCTACTTATTGGAACGATCCCTGTATGGTATGTCTTAGTATTTGAGAATCTTCTAGAAGACACTTTTGAGTGTACAAACAGAAGAAACGCTTGACTACTTATCGGCATTTAGCCACAACTATTCCAGTCTCCTAGTCATGGGGAAGGCTGACTGCCAAGTTCCAGGCTGGGTCTACCTGTGGTCGAGTCCTTACATGCTTCTGTGAAGCTTAGGGCAAGATTTCACTTTCTCATGATTCATCGAGCTCCCTGTTCAATGGCACACAAATTATACACACACACACACACACACACACACACACACACACACACACATTCCCCCGAAGGAGAACATGACACAACCCAACAGGTTTCATGGAAATCAAGAATGGGAGTCACATATTAGGCCATCTTAATCCAAGCAAAGCACTACCCACAGAACCCTGAAGATTGTTAACTAAATTTGTAATGGTGTAACTTTGTAGACATCCCTGCTGGGTTTCTAAACTTTGTCCTCAGAAGTCTGCCTCTGTCCTGTGTTTGCCCACCTTTACCCAGCAGAGCTGTGCTGGGTGGGGAGGGGGCGAGGAGTTGGGGGGTTGGGGAGATAGGGTGGATTCATGCTTTTAATATTAGCCTGTACAAAAATTCACCTTCCTAAAGTCTGTTTCCTCCTCCTCTTTTATCTTCCTCCTCTCCTTCTCCTCTTCCTCCCTCCTCTTTTCCTCCTCTTTCTCTTCTTCCTCCTCCTCTTCCTCTTCCTCCTCTTCCTCCTCCTCCTCCTCCTCCTCCTCCTCCTCCTCCTCCTCCTCCTCCTCCTCCTCCTCCTCCTCCTCCTCCTCCTCCTCTTCTGATGTCAGGCTCTAGAATCATTCATTCATTCTCATGTGCCTGCAAGTTCATTATTTATTTCTCCCAGACTGTCACCATTCACAAAATAGCAAGGATGACGTAAGCAGATTCACTGAACCACTGGTGAGAACCGATGTAGAAAGCAGGGCAAAGCGGAGCCTGTGGCATGGCTCTGGTGCCTGCCCTTCTGGAACCTTCTCTCTGTGGGGGTAGTTGTTGAACAGCTTAAAAATCACTTGTTCAAGGAACACTGGCTGCTGCCTGAATCAAGGCTTTGTAGAATGAAGCTGATCCTGTCCTGAACCCAAGTGCCCCTGGGGTGCAAGGCATACAAACCCGATGCCCGTTCACAGCTCGCTTGGGTCTGCTGACAACTATGTGTTCTGACATAAAGGTTTATTTAATTAAAAATAAATTATAACAAAACATAAAAAATAAAATATAATGAAGATGTACACGGTGTACCTTTTACAGTTTAAGCCACTTGTGAGCTTACACATGAAAAGCAGCATTGAGCAGCCTCAAAGACAAAAATTGTCTATTTTTCTTTAGATATTGTCTTACTATATAGCTAATGCTAGTCTATAGTTCACAGTCCTCCTGTGTCAGCCTCTGAGATGCTGGAATTACAGGTGCACACCATGACACTTGGCTTCTCAATATACTCTTGAAGATTTTCAAGTGCCCAAGAAATACTTCAGCTGTGTTTGAGAGAGGACGAGCAGGCTACGGCTGGAGACGAGACACGGCAAAGACTGACAGAAATGATTTGTTCATCTACCTAGCTATGTTTCTTATCTCAGTCTGTCAATTTCTGTGTCCATGTTAGATACTCTATTCCAATTTGGATCGAAATAAATAAACTGAGTGGGGTAAGACCTTTCTCTGCAATCTGTTCAAAATGTATCCACTTTACACTATTAACACTTCAAAAATATTAGAAACAGCTTGTTAAATTACCTAGAAAATCCTACTAAAATTTGGACTATAGTTGCATTAAAACATTGGCTTTCCCAATTCAATATTCTATTTTGTTGTTAAGTTTATTGCTAATGTTTGTTTTCTGCAAATGAATTTATGCATGTGAGGACCATTTGTAGGAGGCAGTCTTCTACTATATGGGTCTTAGAAATAGAAACTGTGTCATCAGGCTCCTTGGCAAGTGCCTTTACATGCTGGCTCCCAATTCAGGATTTTGACCAGGACCATGAAATAATAATCATGTCCTTGCTGAACAGAGGAGAAGCCAAGCAGGCTTTGAGACTGAGTCGCTAAGAGGATTGTGGTGGCCATGTCTGTATAGGAGAGGAAAAGCAGACACAGTAGAACAATCATTCAGTTGTGCAACTGTGTGTTTGAAGTGTCCACGTGACAGAGATGGTACTGATCTGGGAGTTGGCACTTAGAAAAGAAGGCCAGGCCAACCAGCCTTCCTGTCAGGCCTGTTGGTGTCTCTGGAAGTACGGACAGGATCATAACAAGAACAGACAGAGCACAATGAATGCGCTTGCATGTGCCTGCCCTAATTTGCTTTCTGTTGCTGTGATAAACGCCATGACCAGAGGCAACTTGGGAGAGGAGAGAGTTTGCTTGACTTACGCTTCCACAGTACATCCCACCGCTGAGGGAACTCAAGCAGGAACCTTTGTAGACATTCCTACGGAGGAATGCCGCTTACTGGCTTCCACCCAGGTTCAGGGCTAGGTTCTTTTCCTATACAGCACTGTCTCATCTGCCTAGGGATGGTGTCGCCCACGGTGGGCTAGGCTCTCATATCAATTAGCGATCAAGAAAACGTCCCCACAGACATGCCCACAGGTCAAATGGATGGAGGCGGCTCCTCAGCTGAGGTTCTTCTTCTCCACGTGTGTTAAGTTTACAAGTTCAGGCCTTGTAGTGCTCGTTTGAAACTCTCCTATAGTTTTCTCTTATTGTTGATAGTGATGCAGTTGTGGGAATGTAAAACTTACCACTAGAGCCCTTGTAGACTGCATGTCACAGTCATGGTGAGTATGTGTACACACTTGTGTGCTTTCATGGCTGCATATCTTGTTGGTAGAAATGCGTTTTCAAGTCCTCTCCCATTTCCCAGTCAGCACCCTAGTTGCCCTGTCATATTGTAAAAGCTTTTCAAGCCGTCTGGAGAGTCAACAGTGTGTGGCCACTTGGCTCAGCTCACCCGTGGGGTTTCCATGCACTACATGAGAGGTGTGTCGTCAGGGGTGTACCTGCCCTGGCCTCGTTTCAAAACAGAAAGGCCTTTGTAAAGGCTGGGGCAATCTGTCCTCCATATCTTATAAATTGTAGAGTGAACTCTTTATTTATTTTAATTATTTGCAGCAAACAATTTTCTTTTGGGAACCAGCCTGTGAAAAACAAAACAAAATGAAACAACAAAATAACCCAAAAAACAAAAAACAAACAAACAAACAAAAAAACTGAATTAAAATGCAATCCAGTGGAACTAGGTCCAGCCACCTCTGGCGCGGATCTAACTCTGTCTTTGTCTAGCTGTGTGCCTGAGGTAATATTCCCACATACTAAATCAGTGCTTGTGGGCTGTGTCCACATTCACAGATATTTCTGTACTCCGTTGGAAGTTCTCTGAACAAGTCTCAGACTCTTGTCTTGTTTACAAAAATACCAGATAAATATATACAAATGCTAGTTGCTTTTTTTCCCTTCAGGATATATTTGGCATTAAACTGAGGACAAAGGAAGGGGTAGACGTTAGCCTGTGGTTGGAGTTCTCCGAGCCCCACAGTGGAGTGAGCTCCCACTGCCTCGCTGAAGGTTTCCACCCACCCATGGCCCCTCGGAAGAGGCACTGCTGTGTGCTCATCCGACTCCTTAATTTGGGAAGAGAAGTGAGAAAGAATGTGGATTTTCTATTTCATGACATTTTTGTGGTGGCATAGATGTTTTCATGAAACCTAGCCATGAAATGTCTCTACTTCTGAAAAGATAACACATGCAGAATTGTTTTAAAGAGTAAGCCACTTAACTAACTGCCCATGTGTGCGCCAAATAAAACCACACTCAATTGTTTGTAACTGGCTTAGTTGGCTGACACGGGGCCAGTAAATTTTAATACGTTTCTATGATATTCAGCTATTTCTATATCAACAAAGAGAACCATAGTCCTTTAAAAGCCCCTGGGGGTGGAGTCATGTTTATAGAAACACTCCGTAAAATGTTGCTCTGTAAATGTCCTAAAATCACTTTCATATGTTATCATTTATTTATTCCCGAGGTTGTAAGCAACTCACAAGAGCTGTTTTTAATCTCCCTTTATTGCAAAATATAATGGTATGTACAGTGCGGACTGAACAGTCGCAGCTGCTGATGGACTTGGCACTCGGCAAAAACTCTTACTCAAAACTCAAAAGTTGTTCTAGAGTTTCAGCGGAAGGAAAGGAACTTAAACACTGACAGCGTTTCTGTTCAGAAACCAGTTGTAACGCATTCTGAAGTGTGGAGATGTGACGATCGGTGAAGCTCAGTGGCCTGAGGTCTAACCTGTCCAAGCTACTCTTTGGTCACGTTCTGTTGTCTTTCAGTCCCTGCCAGCTAAGGAGACTGATGTTCTTCATCAGCCTGTGGTCCAGCCTCTGTCCTCACACACGTGAGGTATATTAGAAGGCTTCATCGGGCGTGTGCCTGCCATGGTGTTGTTTAAAGGCCCATTTAAAAGCTGGGACAATCATTTCTCTCATGTCTTATAAGTTGGAGAGAGAACTCTCTCGCTATCCACAAAATGAAATGTATATTCCAATCTTCTCGAACAACACTTTCCAGATGGTAGCCACCACCTGAGTGCGACCGTTCAGTGTCAGGGATGTGGCAAATCTGAAATGATCTGCCCTGTGTGAATGACGTCTACACCAGGAAAAGACTATACAAAACATCTGTGAAATGTGTCAACTATTTGAAAGTATTGATGGAGCGTGGAAATGTAAAACGTTGGCTATGTTACACTAAATAAAATATTTGTTCTGTAATTACTTTTCAGTTCCCCTTTTCCTTTGTGATTGCGGGGCTGCTGGACATTTGGAATGAAGGGTGGGACTCAGGTTAAACTTTGCTCTGGTGCGGTTCCCCACCCTCAGCCCTGTTAACATTTAGGGACAGGTAATTCTTGCTTGTGAGTTCATCCTGTGCTTTGTGGGTAGAATATTCAACTCCTTCCATTGTGAAAACTCAGAATGTCCCCAGGCTTTGCACAGTGGCTCGGGGGTACAAAGTTACCCCAGCTGAATGTGAAATAGTTTTACACAAACGCCTACTGTGGTTTGCTTTGTTCAAGTCCCAAGGTTAGCCTCTCTCTGTCTCTCCCCGTCTCTCTCTGTCTCTATCTCCGTATTTCTCTGTCTCAGTCTTTCTCCCTCTCTCTCTGTCTCTCTCTGTCTCTGTCTCTCTGTCTCTGTCTCTCTCTCTCTCACACACACACACACATGCACATGCATGAGCACACAGAGAGAGAGAGAGAGAGAAAGAGAATTTATGAAGCCTGTTTTTACTTTCACTGTGCATATATGCATTCCCTGTGACATGTGACCAAATGCTCTCTAAGCATTCCACGTTCTCAGTTCTGGTGTCCACGCCACTGTGTTCACTGCTCAGTTCATTATGGAGAAGGAGCCATTGCTCATACATTAGTCTGTTCAAATTGTGACATCTGAAACTCTGTGTCAGTCATGATGTTTATATATACCAAAGCAGGACTCTTGAGTCAATCCATCATACCAGGCTCCCTGCAGGGACAACGTCAGTGTCCTAACTGTGGAAGTGTTGAACAGCCGGGACCCCCTGCCTTTCAGCAGAACAAAGAACCTCTTACAGAGGCTCACTAATTTTAGAAGAAATAGTTTCTTCTTTTGGTCACAGCTGTTGGCATTCCGAGGTTCTTACCCTGTCCGATGAAACGAGGAGGCTCTGCCTGAGGCTTTGTCCTGTCGGAGAGCTTGGTGACATCATTTTGACAATTACTAGGCTGTCGGGAGTATGTTTTATGTATGGTGGATAAGTGCTGAAAACCATTTGTATGCCTAAGGATGGGACTCTCAAGCCGACTCCAGAGTTGGTTCTCAGAGAAGTCCCCCCTCTTTATGAGAGTGTTTGCCCCAACTGAAGTGGAAAGATGGCATTTCTGGAGAGCATCCAGTGTCACTGGCCATCCGAACAGGAGCGTGCTAAGGGACGTAGCAGGAGTCACCAACCCTCCTTCCCTCTCAAGTTTCAAGCATTTCGATGACTTTGAATTCTCAATGAAGTTTCGGGGTGGGGCTGTCTTTTGGATGTCACTGTCATGATACAGTCGTGGTTTCAGAGAAAACCTCCATCTGCTGGTACACGGAGATTTCACACAGCTTTGTGCAGTGGCCCCACCAGCTCCAGCTCTCCTTTCAGCTCCATCTGGATCACTCTTCAGGGAGAGGAAGCCACTTGTGAATTGGCTTAATCACTGATTATTTGTTGTAACTAAGTCTATGGGGAATTCTGGTCAAACTTAAATTTCTATCTGTCTGTCCGTCCATCTGCTCACCGACCCACGCACCCACCCATGCACCTACCCGTCCGTCCGTCCATCCATCCATCCATCCACCCACCCACCCACCCACCCAACCCAACCAATCAACCAACCTGCCTACCTATCTATCTATCTATCTATCCATCCATCCATCCATCCATCCATCCATCCATCCATCCATCCATCTATCTATCTATCTATCTATCTATCTATCTATCTATCTATCTACCTACCTACCTACCTACCTACCTAGTATTTTAGAAGGACAACCTCCATCTCTCCTGAAGTCTAGGTTCTTTGACTCACTAGAACTTTCTTCTGAAATATATGCTAGTTCCCTCCTTATTAACTTGCAGGCTGGGGTTTTACAGACAATGTGATTACCAGGAGTTAAAGTTTAGCTGTTTTGCCACTGGCCTCTGATGGCTTCCCTTGTTACTTTGAGGACAAGCGTCTTGGGGAGAGCTATTCGCAGAGTTGAATCATCCTGAGCAGGATCTCAGAGGCTGCAGAGTCCGGCTATTATCCCTTTGGTTGTAACCCTTATAGTGTGGGAATTTCTGCTGACAAGCTGTGTGTGCAGCAAGGGAAGGAATCGTGCTTGTCGACGCGATGCGTACAAACACTGGAATATGCTGACCCCCCAACCAGGGAAAGGTGGCCAGCTGGCTGCTCTCTGACGCGTCCACCTTTTCAGTTATCTGCCCCATTTGTTTCCTACACAGTCTAGTCCATTATATAATTTTTAAAATTTCTTAGAAAGCATAACATTTATCACAATATTGGGAATGCAGAAAAATCAACAGAGGCAAACTAAGCATGTTGTAGAATCTAGACGTCTCACTTCCAGAACTTAACACTTAACAGACCATGTTGCCGTTGTTCAGGCGTAGCCTTAAGAAAGATGGGAAAGAGCAGTGGTGAACTCTTTCACTTGCCTCTGTCAGTAGACAACTTGTCTTTACATTCTGATTTAAACAACAACAACGACGACAGTAACAAAACCCAACAACAACAACAAAACAACACACCTTGGAAAGGATGTTCTGACCTTATCAACTCCAAACCAAACCAAACAGAACTTACACCCTTCCCTCCCACAAAGGACGCCATCTTTGCTGCTTTTTTAGCTATATGAACAAAGTTGTTTGAAAGTCATGCTGGGAGACAGAGCCTGGAAACTAAATCCAGGAAGCCTGGTGCCAGGCAGGCTCCATGTTGGCCGCGGTCTGAAGTTGCTCACTAGTCCAGGGCTTTTGGAAGTCACTTAACTACTTGGTTGTGTGAAATATAATTTTGTGTAATTTAAATGCTTTGGCCAATATTGACCTGTAGCTGCCAATGTGAGCTTAAATAATAGGGTTCTAGTAACATTTCAGGAGCCACAAAGAACCATTTCATGCCACAGTTACTAAGTCACAGCACATTCTTTCAGCAAGCAAGTAAGCAAATTTAAAAGCAGCCATGTGTTACGGTTGTGGAGTATCTACTGTTTTTCTTGGTTTATTTTAGTTTCTACAAAATTTTCATTTTTTCCCCTCATCAGATAAAAGTCGACCCATCAAGTGTATCTGCATGAACCATGAACCTTCTGTCTGGGGTTTTGAACTGATCGTCTGAGCTTTCAACCCTCTGTTGCATTGCCCTGAACCACTTACTGTATGCGAGCCTCCCCTCCCCTCCCCTCCCCCTCCGTGTCTGAACTGTGTGCACGTTTTGAGTTCCCATGGTGTGAAGGTCAATCTAAGCACACATCTGACCAAGGGATATCACATTACCAACATTAATTTCATAAATGTAGGAATTTTTGGTTCTGTTCCCTGTTGTATAACAGTACCTTGGCATAATTGTTCAGTAAATATTTCTTAAGTGAATGATTATTTTAACTTGTGGTGCTAGCTTGTGCTAGTTAAGCCTTTCTAGAAGATGCAAGGAACAGTTCATTCTGATACGATGGAAGAATTTGGGGAATGAATAAGTTTAGGGAATTATTCACTCCTTTTTAGCACAATGATTTTGTTGGATTTTTAAAACCATATCTTATAAATTATCTCAGAGACCTTTGTGTTTATTTTTGCATCAGTGTGGATCTGACCTTTGGGTCTTCGCTCCAAGGAACATTGCAATCAAAGAAATGATAAGGGAACACCCATGGAGAAAGGCAGTTAGGTGGAACCTTTTGTCCTGGGGAGAGAGCTTAGAAATAAAGGGGGACTTTATGAAAGCACACAATGTCTTTCGGGAGAACCCTGTCTGTAGGTTGTAGAGAGTGAGAAGAGGCTGATTCAGATATCCTGTAATCTCAATCTGTCTGTCTGTCTGTCTATCTACCTATCACCAATTATCTATCTATATTCTATTAATTATCTATTTATCATCTATTTATTTATTATCTATCATCATCTATCATCTCCTATCAGCAATCTATTTATCATGTATCTATCTATCTATCTATCTATCTATCTATCTATCTATCTATCTTTATCTCCCTATCTCTCTATCTATCTGTTTATCATTTGTCATCTGTCTGTCCACAGGTCAAAGGACCGTTCTCATTCACTGATTTTATATGTATTTTCATGTGTGATATATTTTATGTGCCAATAATTATAACTAAATGTATTGATTTTTTCATATGAAGTACAGAGTTCATTAAAAGACATTTTAATATACATTTTTGACACCAGGGCTAAGAGAATGAGGAACTTGGGAAGAAAGTAAGGAAATTCCAAGAGTAATAGTTATACATAGATTTTCAAGTTACAGCCTTCAAGGAGATGCTAAAGAGTTTCAGTGAGGTTGTAGGGTGGGTCCCGAGATGTATCTGATGAGATTATAGTTTATATACTAGAACTATAGGCCATGGAGATGCAGAACTTGGAGTATATTTTCTGTAAACAAAATTATACCTATTTTTGAGATTTCCAAAACAGTTTAGGAGCGGAGTGAAGCTGTTCCCGAGGTCTTAACAGCATGACGTATTGTTACTGTAATGATCTTAACCTAAACATGATCATCAGTCTACCTAGCTGTGGACCCTGTATAATTGGTGTTGTGAGATACGTCTATGGGTACAACAGTAGCATAAGTATTATAAGGCCAACCAACTGCCTACTGATTGGATTTAGAGTCTACAGGAGGAAACCCATGCCTGGAACTGTAAGTTTGGCTAAGAACCAAACTTGGTTAGGGAGTTCACAGGTCCCAAGGATGAACCCATTTATATTGTTCTGCTAAACGGACATAGGATAAAACTACCTTCAACATTCATATTTCTATCCCACAGGTTGATGCAGTCCTCAGACCTTATCAGAAATCTGTTTTTATGTAGTGGATAGTGCTTAATGCAAAACTTAAAACTAGTCAAAGTGTAGAGAATTAATGTCAGTAGAGAGTTCAGCCACAAGTGGGACAACTGTAATCACGTTCACACTTACAGCTCAGGGGTCATGGATGAGGGGAAGAAATGATTTTAAGAATCAGAGGTGGAGGAGGACTGGAGTGAAACAGCCTCTTCTGTTAGATAAGACCTGGACTTCTGTACTCACGGATTAATAGCAGCTCTACGTGACCGCACAAGACTTGCCTACTCTCAAGCCAGTCAGCATTCAAGCATGGATATGGAGGGGCTCACGAGCCTCTGCTGTTGATGAAGAATCCATGGACAGTTAACAGTTTTCTTTAAAGGTCCTAGTAGGCTAATCCCAAGCCAGTGGATGACCCCACATTCTTGAGTGTACATTCCAAGCAGCACAAATGGCACTCAATTGGTCATTTAAAAAGAGGGGATAGGTGGGAAGGTGTGGGTGGCTCTGGAATGAATTGTAGGGCATAGTGAAGGGTAAATAAGAGGAAAACCCATTGTATGAAATTCTCAAAGAGCTGTAAAATATTATGTAAGTAAATAGACAAATATCCCCAGGTTGGGGACATTCACAGCAAACATTAACTGTACTGGAATTTTTTGGTTTTCAGCTGGTGAGAGGCTTCCAGGGGACCTCAGAGTGTAGGGGGATCCCTTTCATTCTCCACACTTCCATACGATCCCCATTTTTCTGTGCTATCGTCTGTAGTACAACTGTTTTAGTTTGGTGTAACCTGTTGAAGTCCTCTCTCCTTTGCGTCTTAGAAGGCTTATGTATTACAAGACCATAACTGCATTTAGCACATAGGGAGCCAGTGCCAGTCGCATCCTTAGGCAGAAACCTCATGTTTACTAATCCACCCACTTCTGAACACACCTAAGTAGGTCAGGAAAGCTACTACACTATAGATGTTTTACAGTCTGAGTGCTGCAGAGAACACACACCCATTTGCTGACGTAGAGGTAGACCTCATGTGGACAGTAAGAAAATGCTCGTTTCTTCAAGGCATACAGAGATAGAACAGGGCTTGATACAGTAGGGTTGTCCAAATGGCAGGTCTCCCGTATAAATGCTATGAATTAAAAATGGCAGAAATGTCAAAAAATGTAATTGGTCATTATTTTTTGTATAAAAGAGCTTGTATGGGCCATGTGGCATATAAACTTACACACCTTAAGCTATGTAAACTTTGGTATAATGCATGAAAGTCAGACATGCAAATCTACATATTTCTACTCAAATACATAGAAAATCAAATGCACTAAAATGACTTATTAGTGATTGCTTATAAAGTGATTAATAGACATTAGCACTAGCAGAATTTCCTTATGGAAACTTTAGGGTCTTTGATGTATGGAATCCAACAGTATGTAAATAAGGGTCCTGTGATGCTTCCCTTCTGTTGGTTCCTCTTTTATCCGTTTCTCTTGTTTTACTGCTCTAGAGAAAACTTTGATGACTGAGCACGAATGGAGAAAATGGACACCCTTGTCTGGTTTCCAGGTTTAGGGGAAACTCTGAACTTCACCCCATTTAATACAATGGTGGCCCTAGGTGTGCAGTATATTGACATTATTCTGGTAAGTGATGTTTCTTCTATTACAAGTTCCCTCAGGATTTTTATTCCCCAAGGATGCAGGGGTTTTTCCTCCATTTATGGACATGACCATGTAATTTCTATCCTTAAGCACAGTCACGTGATATATTATATTTATTGATTTTTTTTTAGGTTGAACCGTCCTTACGTCCCTGGAATAAAGACTTCTGATTGTGATGAAGGTTCACTCTGATATTTTCTTAAATTTGGTTTGTGAATATTTTGTTGGGAACTTTTGCATCTACATTCACCAGGGGAGACTGATCTATAATTTTCTTGTTTGTCTTTGTTTGGTTTTGATATAAGCATAATGCTGCTTTTGTGAAAGAATTTAGCAGTATCTCTTTCTTTCCTTTTTAATTAACTAGATCGGGAAATGTTAGTGTTAGTTCTTTTAGGAAAGTCTGGTAGAATTCAGTGAGTCGGTCTGGGACAGCATTTCTTGGTGTGAAGAATATTTTTATTACCAAATCAATTTTACTACTTGTTTTTTTAAAGATTTATTTTATGTATATGAGTACACTGTAGCTGTCTTCAAACACACCAGAATAGGGCATCAGATCTCATTACAGATGGTTGTGAGCCACCATGTGGTTGCTTGGATTTGAACTCAGGACCTCTGGAAGAGCAGTCAGTGCTCTTAACCGCTGAGGTATCTCTCCAGCCCCAATCTTACCACTTGTAATATTGCTTAAATATTTATCTTATCTGGACTTAATTTTGATAGACCACATGCACCTAGAGATTTATCTATTTGTTTTAGATTTTCCAATGTAACAAAAATATCTGTTTTTAAGATTTCTATGAGTGATTTTCTGAATTTTACTGTTATGCAATTGAAATGGCTCTCTTTCCAACTCTAATTTTATTAATTCAGGTCTTTTCTTTCTTTTGATTAGATTGGTTTAATGTGTACATATTTATAACAATATAATATGTAACTATTTTTGTAAAGATTCAACTCTCTTTTGTTGACTCTGTGTTGTTTTTCCTATTTCCACTTCATTAATTTCTTTCCTGCTCTTAGTTCTTTCTGTTTACTGATTTTGAGTTTGCTTGTTTTGTTTTTCCAAACTCCTAAGATGCTTTATTTATTTATTTATCTATTTATTTATTTGAAATCTCTCAATTCTTTAAATCTGGAGCTGAAAACTTCCCCGTTTGATTATTTTAATTGTACCCCATATTATTTACTTTCACGTTAAAGAATCTCTGTGTACAGGAGAATCCTAAAATTTCATATTTTAAATTTAACTTTCAGTAGCTACAGAAGAGTGGAGATGGGATGGAGAAGACCAGAGGAATGTGTCGATGAGCGTAGGATGGAGCCAGAGGCTCTTGTCCTGTTTTTCAGCCCTATCTGTGCCAGACGGTGATCTCCAAAGAAAACAGGCCATGGCAATAAAATCTGTGCAGAAGATTTTACAGATGGAAGGCGTTATCTAGCAAATGGGTAGGTTGTATTCACTGGCTTACCGGCTTGGTGGCATTTGTGCAAATACTTTACTTTTGCAAATTTAAAATCACAGGCTCTTACTAAGGCGGTAAGGAGCTGAACTTCTGGAAGGTATCTGAGGATTTGTGACATTCCACACACTGGTAGATGGCCCCGCTGTCCAGAGCAGGCTCCAGTTACAAGTGGCTTGTGACACGGAATAAGCCATTCTCAAGCCTTTAGCAGTCTCCTGGGTACAGGGATGCTTCTCGTACTTTGTGCTGGGGGCTTCTGGGTAGACTCTGTTTGACTTGGGTCACATTTGTTTCTCTTCAGTATCTCTCACATGGCTTTCCCACAGACAATCAAGCCACAACTTCCAGCTTGTTCTATTTGTCTACCTTTTTTTTGGGGGGGGAAGGGGTTGACCGCCAACTAGCGTTGATATTCTACTGCTTCTCTGGGATAGGATAGAAGTGCTGCACCCACACAAAGCCACAAAGCACCTTAGCCTAATTTCACTTGCTCAACGGAGTGAAGCATCTTGTGTATTTTTCCTGTTCACTACAGGCCTCTCACAGGGAGCACCTGGCATGCACTGGGTGTCAAAGAGAGGTGGCATCAAGAAGGCCAGGCTTGCACAGTTAACGCCTGAAAGGCTGTGTGTGGTTAGCAAGTGACCCCAGGTTCCTCTGCACCTTACAGGCTTGGTTGTATTTGTGCAATTGCTTTATTTTTGCAAATTTAAAGATGCGGTCAGCTAAGAAGAAACTAGCTTGCTTGCCCGAAGGTTGACTCCATGGTTCAGTTTCAATGATTTTTTTTTTCGAGACAGGGTTTCTCTGTGTAGCCCTGGCTGTCCTGGATCTCACTCTGTAGACCAGGCTGGCCTTGAACTCAGAAATCTATTCCGCCTCTCAAGTGCTGGGATTAAAGGCATGCGCCACCAGCCCGGCCAGTTTCAATGATTTTAACTGGTCTCCTTGCTATGTTGATCTTCCTTCCCTCTCTGATAGTGAGGGCTTGGGAGGCCATATTGAAGCAGGGGATTTCTGAAAGAATATTCTACCAGTGATTAGCCTGAGTGCTTTCTAAGGGGGCTGGGGAGGGCACTGATGGTGGTTGCGCTTCCGGAGTGGAGAACACATCTGGCCAGAACTCCAGGCAAGCTTTACTCAGACGCATGCTCTCTTTGACATCAATGTCAGACAAATAGAAATTATTCACCAGGGCTTGTGCTCAGTGACCTTTCCCATTCTGGGCCCCTGCTATTGAGACCCTGGGACAGTCTTAAGATGCGTGTGTGTATTGACTTTATGAACAGATTGCCCACATCTCTCTCACCACAGTTACACAGTCTACGTATCTCCTACATGCTTACCCGTGGGCATTCCTGCCCTAAAAGGAGATGCATATCCATGCATGGACCAGTCTCCTCTGCCTCTGCTGTTATTTGTCTGAGCAAGTGAGTTACACTTAGGTCCTTTGTGTAGATGCAGCTTATCACAAGAGACATATCGTGGCTCTCATGGTCGTTTCGATTGCAATTGGAGGCCTTTTTAGCCCCCAATTCTAAGACGGAAACTCTCTCTGCATCTCTGGCCATTAACTGTATGGGAGCCCTCGTTTGTGCGGTTTCTCCAGTGAGCGCAGGGGTGGAAGAAGGCTGATAGAAGGAATTCGTGTGATTTTAAATTCCTGCTTATCGTACCTAAAGAGTACTCATTTTGTCTTCAGCACTTCTACTTGTGTTCCAACTTCATAACATTAATCTGGATACTTTAAAGGAAAGAAAATATATGTGGTTTCTATCTCATCATATACTGTTAAAAAATGGTAGGGCTTTTATATTACATGAGGTATCTAGGCAAGCACTGACTGGAAATGATTTTTAGTGGGTGGGTTTACATCAACAAAATTGATTTGTTGTTTAAGCCCCCAGACTATCTTTCCTCCATCTCTGAGTGTCTGGTTGGTGGAAATAAAGACGTTTCCAGGGTAAGATGCAGTTTGGCCTGGAACTGGATGCTGTTAACCACAGGGAACAGGTGTGAGGGCTATGCCTGCCACTCACTGTGTGCATTGCAGCAACGGACGCATTTGGAGCTTTTCCCACCCACCAAGCGGAGGGCAGCAAAGCATGATGCCTTTTACTTTCCTGACCAGTGCTTCATACTCAGTGTGTCTAGGGTTAGGGTATGTCTATGATAAAAACACCCTTGCTAAAGAAGCAGGGGGGAGGGGGAGAGGGGGGAGGAGGAG
>NW_022196893.1:27913643-27928837 GCF_008632895.1 Mastomys coucha
AGGGGAAGGAGGAAGGAGGGGGAGGGACAGAGGGAGAGGGAAAGGGGGAGGAGGAAGGAGAGAGGGGGAAGGGCAGAAGGAGAGGGCAGAGGGAGAGGGAGAGGGAGAGGGAGAGGGCAGAGGGGGAGGGAGGGGAAAGGAAGGAGGAAAGGGGAGAGGAAGGGGAGGGGGAGGAGGAAGGAGGGGGGAGGGGCAGAGGGAGAGGGAGAGGTTGGGTTTCAGAAGTGGAGATTTTTCAAAATTGTTTCTAACATTCAATAGTCTCCAAATCTCCTTTCTCCCATTTGAAAAATGCCGTGCCCGCCATAGTTAGGAGGCCATAAAGAGCAATGTTCTCAGCTGCGTGAAAATCATTTCTCATCCTCTGGCCTGGTCAACTGAGCAGGTGCTGACCCATCCTCTTCTGTTCTCAGCCCCCTGTAAGTTAATGACCCGGGGAGGAACGATTTTATCTCAACAACCCCAGACGCAGCTCCACATCAGGTGTAACACTGCACGTGTATCCTGACGGCCATCTAGCCATGATAGACAGTGTCAGTTCCCGATGACAAGTGGACAGGAACTGTTGAGTTAAAGTGACCAAGCACGTTAAATAAATGGTCCGACTGGAGGCAGAAGAGCCTTCCAAAAATAAGCACTTGCGGCTGGCTCGAGCTAGGTGTGTGCTTCTGAGGTTTGCGGGAGCCCCTTAGTGGAGATGCCCCTTGGTGGAGAGGCCTTTCCTGGGGTGGGGAGGGGCTGTCCTGGCTCCTTTCTCGCTAGTTCTTGGAGTCAAAATAGCAAAATAGTCGAGGTTTGGCAAAGAGCAGCTTGCTCTTTTTTTTTTTTTCCTTCTCTTGTTCTGTGAGCTATTGCTTATTCTGTGTACTTTTCAAAAAGGAGAAATATTTTGTAAACAGATGGCCTAATGGAGCGTCATTTTGAAACCTCACACAGACTCACTTTGTAGGGCTCTGTAGCTGTATTTAAGTCTGACCTTGCTTTTTCTGGCCCCTGCCTCAGCAGAGACCCAGACCCCCAACCTCTGCCGTGTCAGTAGTAGAATTCTCACCTGGGTTTTCTTCACAGCGATGCGTACGGCTATGGTTATTATCTCCAATTTTGGTGACGTTGGAAATCCCCACTTATTTCATAGCTAGAAAAACGCTAATAAAGCCAAGTGGTTTATTTCCCTTTGTGGGTAGTGAGTGTTGAAAAGAGAGCGCCCACTGCCTTTAGAGTTCAGATCTTGGAAGACTGTTCTGTCTCCTCGATTTTAACTTCAAGGGGGAAGCAGCCATGTTTCCATCATCCTTGATGCATGAGGACTTCTGTTCCAGGTGGCATTAACCTTTGGCCAGCAAATAGGACTTATTTCACCAAAGCCTGAAGCTCATGGTCTTCCAGATCTGAGAACAAGAACATGAATAAAAGAGCGTTGAGGTCAGAAATCTCTGGAGGTCCTTTAGATGGCCACATGTTAACCATGTGTCTCTCTAAATGATGGTGGCCACTTGCACACCGAGCTGGAGGCCACCCCCCAACCCAAAAGGATGAGTTATATGACACTGTTGGTCAGGGAAATCTCAAAAGGAACACAGCACTTGAGGGACTTGTGCAAACTTTGTGCTTGGGAAGGACAAGATTTAACATGAACGTTATGGCATTTAATGAACTTTAACGTACAGATAATTCTCAGCTTCCTGCCGTTTTTTTTTTTTTTTTTTTTTTTCCCCAGAGCCCTGCGCACAGGGGAATGATGAACTCAGAGAATCTGGGGCAGATATGGAAGTAATTGGGACTTGTCCCTACACGGGATCCGTGGAAAGCAACATCAAGTAGGATGCAATTATAATATGAAAAGATTCCAAAGAACCTTTTCACATGTTTTAGGAAGAAATCTGAAATTCTTTCTGGAACATAGTGTTTTCTAATTATTCTTGTGGTGGCTCCTTGCCGTTCCTAATGAAGACTTTGTAACACTAGTCTTTTCAGAGTCATGAGAGCCAGTGTGAGTGAGACAGACTGTTCCAAAGCGATGTTCTACAGAACCGGAGCGTTAGCAGGGTGGGACGTGGACAGCCACTGAAATTGTAATTAAAGATACAGACATTTCTTCTCCTGACCAATGCGATATAACTTGAGAAATCTGTCAAAAAAGGTGAGGCTCTAGTTTGTAGAAGTCTTGTGCAGTTGGTTTATTTTTCTTTTCAGATGAAATCCACATAGTATTCAGTAACTTTTAAAAAAAGATGTTATGTCTCTGTGTGTCTGTCTGAGTATATGTGTATATACACCATGTGCATGCAGATGCTGGCGGAGACCAGAGGACAGCCTTGGCTCCTCTGGAGGTTGTGAGCTACCTGATATGTGGGCTGGGAACCTAACTCAGGTCCTGTGTAAGAGCAGCAACTGCTCTGATGTTTAAACTGTTAATTTAGTTTGAATTCGGTTTTGAAGCTGGAGAACTCTTTCAGGAGTGTGTGTGGGGGTACAAAGTCTTTTGTTTGTGGGTATTCACCACTCCAGCACCCATCTGTTGAAAAGGTTGCTCTTTCTCTGCTGAAACCAAAGGCTCTTGGATTAGTTCTGCATATCAGTTCTCTTCTTTTACTCTGTGTGTCTGTCCTGGGCTAGCTCACTGTCCCCGAGACTGTGGCATCACAGTAAGCGTTGGAATCGGAAAGTGCGCGGTCTCCGAGTGTGAGAGCGCAGACTCCAACTTTGTTTCCCTTTGACCTTTGGGGTCCCAGCAGTTCCACGTAAATCTGAGCGTCAAATCTTCGTTCTGCAAAGGAGGGTGCTGGAATTTCACCGGAAGTCACACTGGGTCTACAGAAGAGGTCAGCGAGGATTTCCTTTCTGAAGTCCTGCTCTGGGAAGGTGGGATGCATTTCCAGTCACAGAGCCCTTCTCCTACTTTTTTCAGTTGTGTTTGTGGTAGTCGCTGTCCAAGGCTTTGACATCTTGGATGAAATTTATCCATGAGTAGTCTGGTGCTGCTGTAGGCGGAACTGTTTTCTTTTTAACTTTTTAAACCTTTTAGTCATATCCATCCCCTACCCCAATTTCTGCCCCCAGATCCTCCCCAGTCTCTATCTCCCTCCCTTCCCTCCCTCTCTCCCTCCCTCTGTCTCTTCCTCTCTCCCTCCCTCTGTCTCTTCCTCCCTCCCTCCCTCTGTCGCTCCCTCCCTCCGTCTCTCCTCCCCTTTCTCCTTTCAGTCCAGTTTGTGTTAGGCCATTAATTCTGGGCATGGAGCCTGCTCTGGAGTGTGGTTGGTGTACCAGGAATCACATCATTAACAAAAGACAACTCTCTCTCTCCCAGAAGTAATCAAATGCCGATAGTTCCCCAGCTAGGAGTGAGAGCTAATGCCCACCTTCCCGGAACTGTTTTCTTAGTCTCTCTTTCTGACTTTTTTACTGCTGGTGTGTAGAAGCCCCTTTAATGAGCTGACTAGTGCCCAGTAACTGGACTGCATTTGCAAACCCTGGCAATTCTTTCTGGATGTCGGCTTTGATGGTTTCCATGTGTAGAAACAGTCCATCTACAGAGGTCATTTGGGCTCTTCCTTTCCAATTTGGATGCCTTTAACTTCTTTCTTTCTTTCCTAATAATTCTTGCCAGGGCTTCCAGTACAGTGTTGAATGGTGGTGTTGAGAGCAGGGATCCTTATCTTAGTCCTCATCTTTGGGGAAAGCTCTACCTCTTGCCTTTAGGACGACTTAGCTGGCACATGCTGAGAAAGTCCACTCCATCCGCCAAATGCGGAGTATATTTTATATGAAGAACTATTGATTTTGTTAAACATGGATTTTCATGCTTGTGTCTAACGATCTTGTGTTTCTATTCTTATCCCGTATTCCTTAGGCAACTCACCGAATCCTAGGATTTCATCCTGACAGTGCGCTATTGCAGACTATTTTCTTTTATTTTCAGTGTTCTTGTGGCGTCTTTATCTAGGTTTAACAGTAAGCAGTATTAATCTTGAAGAGCATGTCTGGAACCTGTCCCTTTTCTGTTGGGAAGAGAGCATTGGGTTGGCGTAGATTCTCTAAATATTTGGTAAAATTCATTCGTTCCCACAATTAATTTTGTTGGAGGAGTTTTTAAGTTTCCTAATTGAAAATTAAGTATAAAGTTCAAATTTTAAGTAAATGTTAATTGGATAACTGTGCACAGTATATTGCTTTTTGAAATGTGTGCCTATTATGGGATGCCTCAATCAACTTACTTGACATGTTTGTGGCCTTCACATAGCTACCAGACTCAGGGATTTTTCAAATGTTTTCTTTCTTTCTTTTTTTTTCTTTTTTCTTTTTCTTTTTTTTTCTATGTGAGAAACAAATATACTTTCTTCATAGTTAGAGTGTTGGAGCCCCAGCAGTGAACGTGAGGTGGTTTATTTTACCATTTTTCAAGGGCAGGCATCAGCCCAGGAAGGCAGGCAGGTTAAGTGAGTGTGGAGAACACTTTCTAAGCCCTAAGGGAGCCTCTTCCCACTTTCCTCTTTGAATGACAGGAGGCTCCGATCTTACTTATAACCTAGGTCCTGCCCTTCTCTCTGCCTCCTTTTCTTAACATAAACCTTACATGAGTCCATTTCTACATCTTCCATCCTGTGTATTTTAAAGTTAGCCAAGCCCATGCATGACCTTGCTGTGTCTTCAGGCCACCAGGGAAGTTTGAATGTCATTGGTTTTCCATTCTAATGGTCTACTTTCGGGGGCCAGGGTAGCTAGACTTGAAGGCATTAACAGGGTCTAGTAATTTTTTGGTCCATTGACAGCTGGATCTAAGCTGGCTTAGGCGAAGCATCAGATTTAATTGCCGGCATGTACGTTGTCACTAACTCCACTAGTTGTAATTGAAGTGATCCTCCTTGCTATAACGGAAACTTATTCCCTTTGAACAACATTCCCCCCAGTCCCTGCCACCACCCCAGGCTTTGGTAACTGACATTCTATTATCTGTCCCTATGAGTTTGAGCTTTCATATTCCACATATAAATGAGATTGCGAGTTGTTTCTCTCTGTGCCTGAGTGGGGTGGCTGGGCCCCATGGTAGCTCTAGTTAACATTTTTCTCAGGAGACTGCACATCGTTTTCTGCAGTAATTGCACTATGGCACATCCTCCTTGCCTGTATCCATAGCTTCACAGCTCGTGTTATCTTTTGGGATCATATCCAAAAAATCTTTATCAGACGAATATACCTGAGGTTTCCCCTGCAGAGCTCTGTGGCTGTTAAGCTTCTCTTTCCTGTTACAGGGCCATTGAGATAGTCCTGAGCTGCCTCTCACTGTGTCCTTGCTACCGTGACTGTCTGCTTTGCTGTGGACAGTTGCTACGATGTCTGCTGTTTTTGTAAGGTCAGCAGTCGTGTCCACTTGCCAATTTCAGGATCTCTCTTGTGCTTTCTTACGCTTGAGTTTCACCCGCCCCCCCGCCTCCCCCCACCCCCGTTCATGCCCCCCCACCTCCCCCCTCCATTCATGGTATAAAAACAAAGGACTGGTTTAGTTTCAGATGCCTGACCTATCTTGGCTTTGATCTTTCTTTCTCCCTTCTGTTATACCTGGATTTACTTTGCTGTTCTTTTTGTCAGTTCCTTAACTCATACAGCCAGGTCACTGGTTTGTGATAATTCTATTTTGTGAGATAACTGTTTTGTAAAATAACTATCGACAGCCATGCATTTTCCTGTAAGTGACATTTCAGCAACACCCCAGGAGTTTGGGTTTGTTCTTTGTTATTTTCATTACCTCAAAGTATTTTTTTTTAAATTTTCCCCATGATTTCTGCCTTTGCTCACTAGCTACTTAACAGTAATAAACTAATTTCTGCACATTGGTGCATTTTCTTATTCCCTTCTCTCGTGGATCGCTATCTTGTTCAGTGGCTGGATTCAATTATAAGGTGGAATTTTAAGTTCCACTGGCAATTGTCTTTGGCATCAAATTTTGGCATCCCAGAGAATGTCCCATGTGCATTTGAAAAGAGTGTCTGTTCTGCTGTTGTTGGGTAGTGTTCCATGGGTGTCTGTTAAGTCTAGCTGATTCACAGTGTGCCCCAAGCCCTGTTTCCTCCTTACTGGAAGTACCATACTGGAAGCCATACGGGAAGAGTGGGCCAGAGTGTGTATGGCTTCCTTCTGCTGGCCTGGCAGATGGGAGATGGGAGTTGGTGCTCAAGATGCTGAAGTTCATCAGCATTTGCAAGCTCCTGTTTAATCAGCCATGTCACCGGTTGCTGTAAACGCCGGAGTGGGCTGAGTTACTCCAGATCATCCATATTTCTTAAAAATATTCGGATGGAAGTGTGGAGATTTCCCCAAAGAGTAGCCATCTAGAGAGGTTCTCCTTCATATGGCTTTTTAAAAAAAAAAATCTATCTTACGTAAGCTGGTTGGATTCTGTCAAAAGGTAACATTAGCCTTAAGTGAACAAAATGTCCAAACTAGGCAAAGGTAGTGATTTACATCTGACAGAAGCTCCTGTCTAGCCTGCTCTAATTCTCACGTCCTCTGCTACACATGGGTCAGTCCTGAGCTACTCTGTGCAACCTTGGGCTCCAGGTCTCATGTGTGATGAGCAGAGGCTCCCTCTTGGCTGGCAGCTGGCATCGATGACTTGATGGTAGACATGTTTCCACTGTACTTAGCATGCCAGGCTTATCCAGCAAGTCCAGGAGGCTGCTCATCATTCGTCTCTCATGGGAGCCAAGCGGTGTCGTGGCAATGTGGGCAGTCACACAGACCCTGTCCACCCCAGTTGCCCCGGGCTCTTCCTGGCTTCTTTGATTGCCAAGAGATTGATCCTGACCAGTATTAGGCCATGGGTGTGACCCGAACAGAACCCGGGAAGCTCTGAGTTAGAAGATTGATTGAACGAGCTAACCTTGCCATCTCACCTCGTGGGTAAGTACCACTCAAGACCAATGACCAGGCGAAGAGCACATTCTGAGCCAGACTGGGATCTGTCTCCTTTTAAAGCCCCTTTCTTCACATCTTGCAAGTGCCGCCTCTGTTTTGGACGAAGAGGCTTCAAGGGCCAGCGTTTCTGGGGAGGGATTCTTGGAGGAGGGATTTGTTGAGCTTTGATGGTGGACCAGAATGTGGAGGAGTGCGGAGCCCATGGGGTATATTCCTGGAAGGATCCTGAAGAGCAGCTTCGATGGCTTCTGGTTGGCTGCTCCTCCTCCATCGAGGTGGCTTGTTTCAGTCAATAGTGATTTTGCCTGACATTTTGTTGGTCACCAAACTTGTATGAGAACAGTATGGAAAAACTCTGGAAGGCGGGGGTCAAGGGGGCAAAAGGACTCTGAGTACAGCCTGGGCACAGGATTTACTCGTCTGTGCAGTCTCGAGTGGTCCACACAGCTCTTGTGACATCCCCTTGACACTTGGTTCGGTTTCTTTGCTTCTTGCAGAAATGGGTCCCAGACATGCCTCAGCTCTTCTGCCGGCTGCAGCTGCTCTCCTCCGAACTGACCAGCTTTCCCCGTGGAGGCTACTGTGCCCAGAGATGGTTTGAGTGTCTCTCTCCTGACTCCCAGGGTTCAATTGTTGATGCTCAGTCCCAACTGTGGGCTCAAGAGGGTGTTAAGTGGGTGAAACTTTAGTCTGACTATGGTTTCTAAGAATGGGTCAATTGGGAAGTGATTAGATTTAGACAGTCATGAGGGTAGAGCTTCCAAATGCTGGTGGTTTTGTAAGAAGAGAGTGAGAGGCCAGAAGGCACACATGCATGTTATCTATAGATTCTTTGGTGGTTACTTCAACATTGCTTGTCTGTAGGCATTTAAAATACTACAAGGTCTATTTCTCTTATTTGTAGTCTTGATTTGGCTTAATTTATAGGTCCATTTTTATTAGTGTAATGAAACAGCTGAGGCGGGTAATTTTATAAAGAAAAGAGGAATGTTTTTGCTCACAGTTCTCATTTAAGACCTAGGGCTGTGCCTCGGGATGGTCCTAAGGAGGCAGAGAGCATCATGTATCGAGAGGCAGGGAACCTGTAAATGCATGCATATGCAAGGTTCTAAGTTCAAAACTAAACCAAAGCAAACAACCAATCAATCACCACTGTCCAAAGAAACCAAACCAAGCCAACAACAACAGAAATTGCCCACCATGCTTAACCCTGCAGGATAGGTAGTCATTCAAATTATCATTATGTGTGCCCTATATGCCATATCTTTCTCATGAAATGTGGAGAACTTTAAATGGGTAGTTTGAAAAAAATTTCGGCTCCCAGGGACCTCATTCGTCATGCTTTGTCCTCTGTCTCCTTAGGCAAATATAGCAACTCCATTTGACCAGGAGACTTGGTGGTGGCACAGGCATTGTGGTAAATCGGCTGTCTGTGTTGCGAAGCCTCAGCCTTGGGAGGGTTTCTGGCCACAGGAGGAAGCTCAGCTCCTTCTATGGCTGGTTTGAGGTAAATTGTTATGGTCATTGCAATGAACAGTTTGGCCGGGACTGGAGGCCAGGACATGTGTTTTCAATCAAAATCGCATGACTAAGGACAGTGAACATACACTTCTTGCCAGTGAGAGGGAGTGGACTGCATTGTGAGTTTGGAATAATCAGAATGGTTTTTAGAGATCGATGAAAGCTCAGAATTTAACAGAAGTGTGTGGAAATTTCTGCTTTAGACTGTAAGGATTCAGCTAACATGTGGTTCCTCCAGGAGCCAATCGCTGGGTCTCTGTTCCTGATGAGTGAGTCCTACTATGCTCACCTGGCCGCCCACCTTGGGCAGACCCTGGGCCTTAACTCCATGCTTTTACCTGCAGGCTTGCTTCTCTATCAAAGGCTCCTGGTGCCTCGGAGGGGAGGGCCTGCCCCAGTTCTGTCTTCCCTTCTCGGTCCTGGAACTGGGGTCATGGTGAAGCAGGCAATACTGGAGTCTCAGAACCATGAAGCATGGTTTGAAGACCACCCACAGGTCCCTGCCAAGCTGCCCTTTGCCCTCCTCAGCCCTGTAGCAGCAGACTGGGGAACAGCGATACTGGTCTACACATTTTTGAATGTGAGGAGGGGAAAGTGTGGGGTGTCCTCTGCTAAGCTGTCACCATCAGAGGACCCACAGTCTTCCTTTCACAGTTGCTGGGGAGTCTGCAGGGAGACTGGAGATCTGTAGTGCTGCTGCTGCTCACAGCAGAGTGGCAGCTATTTCCATCGCTGCCTGGTGCTGAACTCTCTCTCTCTCTCTCTCTCTCTCTCTCTCTCTCTCTCTCTCTCTCTCTCTCTCTCTGTGTGTGTGTGTGTGTGTGTGTGTGTGTTGGCCCATGGTCAGCTGACTGCTGTGTTGCTGGGCTGTGGTGAGGTTGAGCATCATGCTGGAAGGGCATAGTGGAACAAGGTTGCTCATCTCAGGGTGGTCAGGAAGCAGAGATGGAGAGAAAGGACAGACAAATAGATAGGGAGGGAAGGAGAGAGGGAATGAGGGAGGGGTGGAGGGACTGAGGAAGAGATGGAGAAGGGGGAGGGAAAGAGGGGTCATGGTAAAATACCCTTCAAAGACACCCCATGACTTACCTCCTTCAACCAGGCCCTACTTACCACAGTTCCACCATCTCACAGTCTGCTCAGAATCTGACTCCTTCCATTAACTAATGCACTGATAAAGGCAGAGCCCCTGTGAGCCAATCACTTCTGCAGAGTCTCCCCTCTAAACCCAGCTTGCATCTGAGGCCAAGCCTTCAATATACAAGCCTTTGGAGGGTGTGTGTGCATGCATATGTATGTATGTGTGTATATACACATACATACACACCCATGTATGTATATAGTCACAACAGGTGTTTTCAGGTGACCCATTGTGGGGACCATGGCAGAGCCACCCCAAGCTGCTAGGCTCTTCATTGCAGTTTGCAGATTTGCCTTCTCTCTCTCTCTCTCTCTCTCTCTCTCTCTCTCTCTCTCTCTCTCTCTCTCTCTCCCTTCCTTCCTTCCTTTCTCTCATTCATTCTTTCATTCTTTTGTTCTTTCTTTCTGTTTTCCCCTCCACTTAGCTTGTTGATGACTATCCTTGTGCCTTTCCAGTTCTGAAATGGTTATGAGCTCTACAAATAACCTAAGCCCGTGGAAGTGGATGCCCGTGTACTGGGGCAGCAAGTATCTCTTATGGACTGAGAAGGTACAGTACATATGGGAAATAAAATTTAAGCTTAGAAAACTACAAATAAAAACTTTCTCTTGTATTTAAAGAGGGAGTTAAAAGAGAAGGTCATCTTCTCTCATTTCAGTTAACTTTTACTTTCGTCAAAGCTTGTGGATGATTTTCCCTCCAGAATTTCAGCTCAAATTAGGAGTGATTCTCATTCATCAACCAGAGCACACACATAGGAGCCTGTGTCTGCTACTTGGAGTGATAGCTTATTGTAAATCACATCATATTCAAGCCAACTAGTTAGGAGTAAATATTCCTTGTAACTAGTCAAGCTTTTAGCAAGTCATCAGAGCAGGGGTGTCTCTGGACACTGGCCTTTAGCTCCAGATCCACCATTTCTGCTCCCTCCTACACCACGCCCCCCCCCCGGCCGTCACCCATTCCCTTTTACTCCCGTGTCTCCCTTTCAGAAAGCATGCTTCCTGTTGGTAGGGATGAACTTACACAGCAATGAATACCAGCCCTCCAAATGTCTTGTGGCACTCTGTGGGGAATGACAACTAGCTGCAACATAATTGTCTCCCATAGACAATTTTTGCTCTATGAATTCCCCCACGTCCTGTGCCTTTCTGTCCACACAGGGACAAGGTGAGGAAATGAATGCAGGGAGAGTTTGAGATGTGATCTAAGGTCAGGCAGATGTATCCCATAAAGCTCCAACTACTGACGGTTTCCTGTGTCCGTAAGCACACTCCTCCTCTGGTGAATGCCAATGTGCCAGGGCTCCTTCTTCTATCAAACATTACATTCCAACTGCCGCACCCCTCCCTCCTCTCCCCCCGGACTTCCCACCTCCCGTCTCCTAGATCTACCCCTCCTCAGGGATCCATCTCTTCCAGAGTTCAGAAGAACAACAAAAAGTTATGTTCACACCATACAACCCTTACTTTCCAGCACTACGTGTATCCAGTTGTCTAAAACACTGAGGGAATTAATTCAGTGTGACTCTGCAAAGATCCGAAGTCTGAAGCTGGAGTGGCCAGGGGAGAAACTTGAGCTTCCTAGTGTCTGCCTCAGCTATGTAGGAAGCAGGCACTGGCCTCTTCTTTGGTTAATGAAAACTGGACAGTTTCTTCTGCTGTCTGAGATGGGTTAGGCACAGGCCTGTCTAGAAGGTAAAGAAGTAGACCAGGTGGTCCTGGCTTTTCCTAGGAGCCTCCTATTTGGGAGTGGCAGGACAGTCCAGGTTCCCTCAAATTGTTCCCAAACTGTCCAAATGCACGAACCCCTTCCCTATATGAAGTCTCTGTTTCTGCCGACTTCTATATTAATACTACGCCACTCTTCATTGTCTAACCACATGCGATTTCTTGTTTTAAACTTATTTAACAGTTATTTCTTAAACATTGTGCTCCTGCCTTTTCTGAAAGGGAATGGAGGAGGGGTAGATCTAGAGGAGATGGGAGGTGGGAAGAGTCCGGGAGGAGAGGAGGGAGGGGCGCGGCAGTTGGAATGTAATATTTGAAAGAAGAATAAATAAATAATACCCCTGGTCTGGCAATGAATGCTGTAGGCTTGCAGGATTCAACAGAAATACAAACAGCATTTCTAAAGTCATGGAGTTTGAATTCCATTAGAAAGAAAGGAACAAACAACAAGTGGTGGATTGGATAGTAGTGATAACTGAGCTGAAGATCTGAAGTGGCAGAGCTGGTGTGAAATCTACCGTAAGCTAGTCCAGCCAACACCTCGGGCAGGGTGGTTTGGAGAAAAGAGCCAAGGAAGATCAGATCCTGCAAGGAGCCCACAGGTGGGGGAGTTAGAAGGGGGAGTGCGGGGTGGCAGGTGAAGGGATGGGGTATAGGTAGGAGTCGGGGTAGGGGGGTGGGGGTGACATCGTAAGGTGACAAGTCTGTTTCCCGGACATCCTGCACACGGTCCTCCTGAGTGGACCCTCTGGCTCCTGAGCTGTACTTGTTGCCCGTGTTCTCTCTCTGCCTTCTGCCAAAGTTTTCTTCATTCCTTATTCTCCTCCCACTCCAGATTCTTAAGGCCTTTCCCAGTTACCAACTCTGTAGTGCTTGGGACAGGCTGTGGTGTTTGCCGATCCATATGTAGGCCTGTGTATGTTCGACCTGGCAGTGTGCCAACCCATGAAGTGCTACGGAGTGCGCCTGCTGACAAACGTTCAGGCCAACATCCACCCACTGCAGACACAGGAATGCACACGTAGGGATGCCGGGTTACCTTGTTCCCTAGCACCTGGGTTTGCTCCATCCTGACTGTCTTGGGCTCCATGGTGCTGTAGGGGCATGAGAGACCACACGCACCATGGGAATCCCATGGGCTGACCCTGCCTCATGACATCATGGTCATCCAATTCTAAGTGTTTGCTCTAGTGTTTGCACAGTGCGGACAAAATCATACCATGATACACTGCGCAGAGTAGTCTGTCATTAGGCGCTGGCTGGCTATACTTAGGTTCTGTTGTGTTTCCCAGAATACATCATTCCCTTTGAAATGGTCTTCTTCATGATCCCTTGGCACACTGACCGAAAGGTAAAATCTAGTGAATTTCATCTCCTAAATAATTTTGAAGTGGCTGTGGCGATCTAAGGACATATGAAAAATGTGTGATTCCTTTAATACACAAGGCTTTCAATAAAGCAATATGCCACTTGGTTCCATTTCCCTAGTTTGAATGCCATTTTACATTCCCCATGTGACTACAGGTGTCTCCCTGTATCTTCATACATACGCTTTTATATCTATCTACTCATGTATAACTATTACACATGGCATAGCAAACTACACTGTGAAAGGGCAACCTTGAAACACCTCAGACGAATGATTTCAATTGGCTTTATTTGATGCTGGAACTGGGACCACTTAAATTCTGTACAGAGGGCCGGTGTCGTTGGAATGGGCTGAGCAGAAAAGACCTGATGTGGAGGTGGATGAGGGTGGACAAAGACAGGAGGAAAAGACAAAAACTGTGCTAATCATTGCAAAGTCACCTTCGGGACTCAGCGGTAGAGTGCTTGCTTAGCACGTGTGAGGGTCTGGGTTCGATTTCTGCCACTTCACAAACATCAGCAACAAGAGTTATTTTCTTGGTAAGGCAGAAACAGAACAATAAAAGTACATTCCTTCTGGCTCTGTCTTCAGCATGAGAATTAAGACCAGGGAACTTTGTTATCTTGTGATACATGCATCAGTATTCTGTGCATGCATGGTGTGGTGGTGGTGGCCTCTGCTTGGGTGCATATGGAACCTAGAGGTCACCATTGGGTGTCTTCTTCAATTGTTTCTCCACATTGCTTTTGGGACAGGGTCCCTCACCAGGCTTGCTGCCATTTTGGCCAGAGCAGCTGGCTATTGAGTCTCTGGGATTCCCCTGTCTCTGCCCCAGAAAAGCTAGGGTTTAAGACACACCCACAACACTAGGCTTTTATGTGAGTGCAGGGATTCCAAACTGAGGTGGTCCGGCTTCGGTAGAGAGTGCTTTACCCATTGAGGCATCTCCTCTCCCTAGACAGTGCTTCTGTGTGGCCTTGGAGAACATAACCCATGAGGTGGGCTTTTCTGTTAGTACAGCTCTGAGCTAAGTCTCCATTTGAACCCCTTTCAAGAGCCTTGAGGAGTAAACCCTATTAGGACTTTCAAAAAAAACATGTCATAGGCTGGAGATGTAGCTCAGTGGGAGAGTGCTACTCACCTAGCCTGAGAAAGGTCACTGGCTAGAGTACTTATCTAGCTAGAGAAAGGTCACTGGCTTCATTCCTGGCTTTGTACAACAAACAAAAACTAAAGTCAAGTCACAAAGAGCACTGGAAATCCTTGGTTTGTACTAGAGACTTCTGGACCACGTGGTTCCTTGCTTGAAGATTTAAGATGGCATCATGTAGTCTTCCAGTGAGGTTACCCCCTGGGTTTGGGGTTTATACACTGGGCCCATAGCCGCTTCTTAGCCTTTGTAGGATCCAGTGTGTAAACGTTTGGCCTCTTCTGTAGTGATGAACTCACCTACCCTCTGTCACTCACTCACCCAATACTCATTGTCTCCTGTGACACACAGTGGTGGATGGCGGTGAAGAAATGGCAGATTCCACTCTTAAAAGCTTACAGCTCTAGAATTGAAAGGCAGGCAACACTAGCTCAGTGTAACAAGCACTTTAACAGAGGTTCCAGTCAGAAATAAAGAAATGACTGCCTCAAACCTATGCCGGGGGGCCTGAGAAAATTCTTGTAGAATAAGATATGGTTTAACAAAAACTGAAAGCAATTCTCTAAATGAGAAGAAAGCTGGATGGCAGGGACTTTCAGCCGGGAAATCTCAGGCTGGAAGCTCAGGAGAAGCATGCTTGCCCAGCTGTGGAACAGCTGTGGTTCCACACAATGCAGGAAGATGGGCTCAAGGTGAAGGGTAGTGGGCAGGCACTGACCACTCCTGGGGCAGCTTCTCTTGCACTCGTTTCATCATTCTACTTGGGTTTAAAACTTCGTACCAGGCTTTTGTAGTGATAGGATTATTAAGACCAATTTATTTGCCTTTGCTATGGTTCTCTGTAAAATTAGAAGAATATGACCATATGATGTGTGTGTGTGTGTGTGTGTGTGTGTGTGTGTGTGTGTGTGTGTGTGTGTGTGATTAAGTGGCTTAATATTATAAGCTCTAACAGCACCACCTGGCATATAGCTGTCCTTATATAAGTGTTGGCAGTGGTCAAGGTGATACTGATGCTGACAAAAATAATGTGTCACTCATGGGAGTCCCCAAGGGAGGCAGCACAGGTGGACATGATGCAGCACCGTCCATTTCTGGATTGCTAGGGCTGAGGAATTACTTTAGACAGAAAGAGGAGTTAATTCTCAAATTCTCCCGAGTGTCACCTCGACAGCATATTTGTAATGAGGTAGTCAAAACACTAGGAATGTCCCTGTCCAAAAACAAGGGGAACAAAACACTATCACCGATGAGCCGGGCTTTCTCTGTAGTGAGTTCTCAGTTGCAGACACACGTCACGACAGGCTATGCTCCATTCCTGGGTCTGCAGTTCACTAGATCTGCAGAAGAATCCGTGATTCTCCTTTTCTT